>NC_060178.1:61878440-62250940 GCF_021184085.1 Oncorhynchus gorbuscha
TGACGTCAGGAGTAAAGAGGATAGGAGCGGACGTAAAACGTTCTTTTAGAAGATCAAAAGCTCCTGGGCGGAACCGACCACTTAAAACACGTCTTGACAGAAGTAAGAGCTGTGAGAGGGGCAGCAACTTGACCGAAATTACGAATGAAACGCCGATAGAAATTAGCGAAACCTAAAAAGCGCTGCAACTCGACACGTGACCTGGAACGGGCCAATCACTGACAGCTTGACCTTAGCGGAATCCATCTGAATGCCTTCAGCGGAAATAACGGAACCGAGAAAAGTAACGGAGGAGACATGAAAAGAGCACTTCTCAGACTTTACGTAGAGACAATTCTCTAAAAGGCGCTGTAGAACACGTCGAACGTGCTGAACATGAATCTCGAGTGACGGAGAAAAAATCAGGATATCGTCAAGATAGACAAAAACAAAGATGTTCAGCATGTCTCTCAGAACATCATTAACTAATGCCTGAAAAACAGCTGGCGCATTGGCGAGACCAAACGGCAGAACCCGGTACTCAAAATGCCCTAACGGAGTGTTAAACGCCGTTTTCCACTCGTCCCCCTCTCTGATGCGCACGAGATGGTAAGCGTTACGAAGGTCCAACTTAGTAAAGCACCTGGCTCCCTGCAGAATCTCGAAGGCTGATGACATAAGGGGAAGCGGATAACGATTCTTAACCGTTATGTCATTCAGCCCTCGATAATCCACGCAGGGGCGCAGAGTACCGTCCTTCTTCTTAACAAAAAAGAACCCTGCCCCGGCCGGAGAGGAAGAAGGCACTATGGTACCGGCGTCAAGAGACACAGACAAATAATCCTCGAGAGCCTTACGTTCGGGGAGCCGACAGAGAGTATAGTCTACCCCGAGGAGGAGTGGTCCCCGGAAGGAGATCAATACTACAATCATACGACCGGTGAGGAGGAAGGGAGTTGGCTCGGGACCGACTGAAGACCGTGCGCAGATCATGATATTCCTCCGGCACTCCTGTCAAATCGCCAGGTTCCTCCTGAGAAGTAGGGACAGAAGAAACGGGAGGGATGGCAGACATTAAACACTTCACATGACAAGAAACGTTCCAGGATAGGATAGAATTACTAGACCAATTAATAGAAGGATTATGACATACTAGCCAGGGATGACCCAAAACAACAGGTGTAAACGGTGAACGAAAAATCAAAAAGAAATAGTCTCACTGTGGTTACCAGATACTGTGAGGGTTAAAGGTAGTGTCTCAAATCTGATACTGGGAAGATGACTACCATCTAAGGCGAACATGGGCGTAGGCTTCTCTAACTCTCTGAAAGGAATGTCATGTTTCCGAACCCATGCTTCGTCCATGAAACAACCCTCAGCCCCAGAGTCTATCAAGGCACTACATGTAGCACCCGAACCGGTCCAGCGTAGATGGACCGACAAAGTAGTACATGATTTTGATGGAGAGACTTGAGTAGTTGCGCTCACCTGTAGCCCTCCGCTTACAGATGAGCTCTGGCTTTTACTGGACATGAATTAACAAAATGTCCAGCAACTCCGCAATAGAGGCACAGGCGGTTGGTGATCCTCCGTTCCCTCTCCTTAGTCGAGATGCGAATCCCTCCCAGCTGCATGGGCTCAGACTCTGAGCCAGAGGAGGGAGATGGTTGCGATGCGGAGCAGGGAAACACCGTTGATGCGAGCTCTCTTCCACGAGCCCGGTGACGAAGATCTACCCGTCGTTCTATGCGGATGGCGAGAGCAATCAAAGAGTCCACATCTGAAGGAACCTCCCGGGAGAGAATCTCATCCTTAACCACTGCGTGGAGTCCCTCCAGAAAACGAGCGAGCAGCGCCGGCTCGTTCCACTCACTAGAGGCAGCAAGAGTGCGAAACTCAATAGAATAATCCGTTATGGACCGTTCACCTTGGCATAAGGAAGCCAGGGCCCTAGAAGCCTCCCTACCAAAAACTGAACGGTCAAAAACCCGAATCATCTCCTCTTTAAAGTTCTGGAACTTGTTAGAGCAATCAGCCCTTGCCTCCCAGATAGCTGTGCCCCATTCTCGAGCCCGGCCAGTAAGGAGTGAAATGACGTAAGCAACCCGAGCTCTCTCTCTAGAGTATGTGTTGGGTTGGAGAGAGAACACAATCTCACACTGCGTGAGAAAGGAGCGGCACTCAGTGGGCTGCCCGGAGTAGCAAGGTGGGTTATTAACCCTAGGTTCTGGAGGCTCGGCAGGCCAGGAAGTAACAGGTGGCACGAGACGTAGACTCTGGAACTGTCCAGAGAGGTCGGAAACCTGAGCGGCCAGGTTCTCCACGGCATGGCGAGCAGCAGACAATTCCTGCTCGTGTCTGCCGAGCATGGCTCCTTGGATCTCGACGGCAGTGTAACGAGCGTCTGAAGTCGCTGGGTCCATTCCTTGGTCGGTTCCTTCTGTCATGCAGGTGAAAGAGGACCCAAAAGCGACTTGGCGAAAACAGAGTCTTTAATCCAGTAAAGTAAATACAAACAAAAAACACAACCTTCACTCGAAATGACGAGGACAAACTGGAGACTCGATCTTGAACAGCAGGTGAACAGCAGGTTGCCTCGGGAAGGCACTTGAACCAGACAGACTCAGACACCTGCTCACCACGCAGCATCTGAGGAAAACACGACACGACAGGGCGATACACAAACACAGCACGGTGAATTCTAGACAAGGAACCGACAGGACAGGAACGGAACACAAAGGAAGAAATAGGGACTCTAATCAGGGGAAAGGATCGGGAACAGGTGTGGGAAGACTAAATGATTGATTAGGGAAATAGGAACAGCTGGGAGCAGGAACGGAACGATAGAGAGAAGAGAGAGCGAGAGAGTGAGAGAGGGAGGGGGAGAGAGAGGGATAGAAAGAGGGAAAGAACCTAATAAGACCAGCAGAGGGAAACGAATAGAATGGGAAGCACAGGGACAAGACAAGATAATAAATGACAAAACATGACACTAATAATCATGATCTTTTCCTCAAAGAAGTTCATGAATTTATTACTGCTGAAGTGAAAGCCATCCTCTCTTTGGGAATGCTGCTTTTTATTTAGCTTTGCGACAGTATCAAAAAGGAATTTCGGATTGTTCTTATTTTCCTCAGTTAAGTTGGAAAAGTAGGATGATTGAGGATGATTGAGCAGCAGTGAGGGCTCTTCGATACTGCACGGTACTGTCTTTCCAAGCTAGTCGGAAGACTTCCAGTTTGGTGTGGCGCCATTTCCGTTCCAATTTTCTGGAAGCTTGCTTCAGAGCTCGGGTATTTTCTGTATACCAGGGAGCTAGTTTCTTATGAGAAATGTTTTTAGGGGTGCAACTGCATTTAGGGTATTGCGCAAGGTTAAATTGAGTTCCTCAGTTAGGTGGTTAACTGATTTTTGTCCTCCGGTGTTCTTGGGTAGACAGCGGGAGTCTGGAAGGACATTAAGGAATCTTTGTGTTGTCTGTGAATTTATAGCACAACTTTTGATGTTCCTTGGTTGCGGTCTGAGCAGATTATTTGTTGCAAATGTAATAAAATGGTGGTCCGATAGTCCAGGATTATGAGGAAAAATCTCCTTCCAGAGGTAGGAGCTGGAGTTCCGCCTGGTGTCCAAGCAAACTATCGATGCCCAAGCCCAATGGGCTTTTGTAGGAGAGACTCCATTGGCAGCAGGTGATGCAGAGACTTATGGCCCTGATACACATAATGGCCACCCAGAACATTGTGGGACTACTGACAGGCTGAATGACCCAAATAATGGGAACTTTCTCAAGTTTGTGGAAATGCTGGGTATCTTTGCTTTGATTTCACGACCATAGACAGCTACTGAGAGAACCTCGCTGACTGCAATGCAGCGCCAAAGCAGAGGAAAGAGGAAAGAGGCCACTCTAGGCGGGCCACAAAATGAAGAAATGCTGTAACTGATGGACAATCAAATTCGATATGTAAATTAACAAAATTCGTTAAGACTGCGTCATTGACAGAAAGCCATTTAGAAAGCCATTTAGAAAGCCATGCGTCATTTACACTGCTCCAGCAAAACAAGGCTCGCTATGCATTTATGAAAGCACTTGTTTCCAAAGCTCAAATGATCTCACTCTTTTTACAGTTCTACGGGAATATTAAATTATATGTTAAATAAACGAGTATTTTTATTCTAATTGAAACGTTTGTGGGGCCATGTGTGATAACAGGTGGCATATTATTATAAAAACTCGGTTTTCTACTATAGGCTGTTGGTTGCATAGTGATTGCGACATTGTAACTCGCCGGTGTTAAAGTAAAATAAATTTCTGCCCGGTAAGGGAACTTCTATATCTGCACGCATGCACCAACATTTATGGGCCTACTCATAGGCTCCAATTATTATATATGTAATTCTAGTTCATCTTGTTCAAAAACGTGGTAGGCCTACCTGTTTGACAAACACAATTATGCTATCCATAGATGTCGGAATAGCCAAATCCTCCAATACTGTCACATGCGCTTCTTAAATACCTCTGTCTGGGAAGGGCTTGGTGTGTTTGGGTGTTTGGGCTCAAATCGAGTGAGGGTATGCCGTGCCCTTTGTTAAAGAAAAGGGCAAAAAGGATATCTATTGTTTGCTTTATATTTAGAAATAAATACATAAGTATCCAGATTATATATCCAGGTCGTATAACAATGCTTAACTCTGATGCCTTATGGTAGAAACACGCTTTAAAATGCCTGCGAAAGACATGACTCCGTTGCATATGGGGATATATTGATACCTCCCTATGCCATTCTGAAGCTGAGCTGTGGCCTATAATATTCAAGGAGACCAATTGACAATGCTATTCTGTCCCTATTGAGCTTTTCACTGTCTGAAAAGAGATGTTTGTAATTCCCAAGCAGCTTTTAGGGAAGCACTTCTGTTTTTGGGTTATGTAATGGACGAGTTCTTACATCTGCTCCTGCCTTGTCCTCTACTTCTCATCCTGCCACTCCCCCAGTACTCTCTCCCTCTTCCTCTCTGTGGGTGGAGACAGGTGTGCTGGAGGCAGAGCAGATCCCCACCAGCTGCAACCTGTTCCATAATCAAACCGCTATATACTCAGCCCTGCCACTTCCACACTGCCAGATCGTAACCTCTGCTCAGTCAGTCTGCATTTTTTAACAGTTTGTTCTGGCTTAGATCCTGGTTTCATGTTATGCCTGGTTTCCCTTGCCTGACACTGTTTTCCTCTCCGGCACAGTTCTGCTCGCTCTGACTTTGTCCCCTGTCTCCAGTTCCACGTTTCGTCTGTCCTGGACCCCCCACTCCACTGCGTTCTTGGATTCCTCTCCGGACCTGCTTACCCAGTCCCAACTCCCCTCGCTCCAGCCTCAACCTCAGCACCGGGCTTCCTGTAACCCACCCAAGCTTCCCCTGGCCTGCACCCCATCCTCCACCTGTGTTTCAATAAATACCTTAGTTACCTCATCCCAGTCTCATCGTCTGCATCTGCTCTTGGGTTTACATGTTCCACTCCACATGACATGAGTAGCCAGCAGTTGAAGCTTACATTTTTCTGCATAGGTAGGGCATCTATCTGGGTGGAAAGGTAACTTTTGAAAGTGCCATGCTTAGATAAGGATGTCTAAGATTGCAAATAATTAAAACAGTGGTTTGACATTGAAGAAATATGGTAAGAATGCCTATTTCTCTATACATTCTTCCATGAAACTTCTATTTTCATTATCCTCCTTTTTCAGCCCAACAATTTATTTTGATTGCAAAATTTCTTTCCCCAATCAAAGCACACATAAATATGAAATGAATTTAATGGAGACATTAATGATTTTATCAATGTAATCATATTTGGCTATGTTATTGACAGTGAACTGATTATGTAGCCTACTAACCAGATGTGTTTCATTTGTAGTATAGGCCTATGAATTGGACTGCTATTATGTCCTGTTCCTCTGACTTTCAGGGGAGAATTATTTTTTGCCCAAGGCCAAACCTATTGCCGACCCCTGCTGTACATAGTTTAGGAGGGGGGGGGGGGGCAGATACAGTGTGGATAGGCTCTGCGGGTAGGTTCGTTTACATGAAGATAATTAAAATCATTAAGAGTGAGAATACTTTTATTTGTCAAGCATCAGTCGGTTACCAGAATAAGACACTTAACATTTATTGGGACCTCCCGAGTGGCACAGCGTTCTAAGGCACTGCATCGCAGTGCTTGAAGCGTCACTACAGACCTGGGTTGGATCCCAGGCTGTGTCACAGCCGGCTGTGACTGGGAGATCCATGAGGCGGTGCACAATTGGCCCAGCGTCGCCTGGATTAGGGCAGGATTTGGCCGGCATGGATTTCCTTGTCCCATTGTGCTCTAGCGACTCCTTGTGGCAGGCTGGGCACCTCCAAGCTGACTTTGGTCGCCAGCTGGTCGGTGTTTTCTCCACCACATTGGTGCAGCTGTGTGCAGCTGGGTTAAGTGAGCAGTGTGTCAAGAAGCAGTGTGGCTTGGCAGTGTTTTTTTTTCCTGACGACGCATGGCTCTCGACCGTCACCTCTCCCGAGTCCGTAGGGGAGTTGCATCGATGGGACAAGACCTAACAATTGGATATCATGAAATTGGGGATAAAAAAGGGGTAAAAAAAATAACACAAATAAAAAAGATATTGGAAAGGAGCATGTGCCCGTTCACCACCGTGAAGTTGATTATAATTGATTTAATCTGTAGCGTAGTAAACTGCATGGTTTCCCAAGTCGTAGTGGGAGGAGCAAATCAAATCAAAGTTTATTTGTCATGTGCGCCGAAAACAACCGGTGTAGTAGACCTTACAGTGAAATGCTTACTTACAGGCTCTAACCAATAGTGCGTAAAAAAAGGTGTGTGTGTAGGTAAGTAAATAAATAAAACAGTAGCAAGGCTATATACAGACACCGGTTAGTCAGGCTGATTGAGGTAGTATGTACATGTAGGTATGGTTAAAGTGACTATGCATATATGCTGAACAGAGAGTAGCAGTAGCGTAAAAAGAGGGGTTGGTGGGTGGTGGGACACAATGCAGATAGCCCGGTTAGCCAATGTGCGGGAGCACTGGTTGTTTGGGCCAATTGAGGTAGTATGTACAGTGCCTTGCGAAAGTATTCGGCCCCCTTGAACTTTGCGACCTTTTGCCACATTTCAGGCTTCAAACATAAATATATCAAACTGTATTTTTTTGTGAAGAATCAACAACAAGTGGGACACAATCATGAAGTGGAACGACATTTATTGGATATTTCAAACTTTTTTAACAAATCAAAAACTGAAAAATTGGGCGTACAAAATTATTCAGCCCCTTTACTTTCAGTGCAGCAAACTCTCTCCAGAAGTTCAGTGAGGATCTCTGAATGATCCAATGTTGACCTAAATGACTAATGATGATAAATACAATCCACCTGTGTGTAATCAAGTCTCCGTATAAATGCACCTGCACTGTGATAGTCTCAGAGGTCCGTTAAAAGCGCAGAGAGCATCATGAAGAACAAGGAACACACCAGGCACGTCCGAGATACTGTTGTGAAGAAGTTTAAAGCCAGATTTGGATACAAAAAGATTTCCCAAGCTTTAAACATCCCAAGGAGCACTGTGCAAGCGATACTATTGAAATGGACGGAGTATCAGACCACTGCAAATCTACCAAGACCTGGCCGTCCCTCTAAACTTTCAGCTCATACAAGGAGAAGACTGATCAGAGATGCAGCCAAGAGGCCCATGATCACTCTGGATGAACTGCAGAGATCTACAGCTGAGGTGGGAGACTCTGTCCATAGGACAACATTCAGTCGTATATTGCACAAATCTGGCCTTTATGGAAGAGTGGCAAGAAGAAAGCCATTTCTTAAAGATATCCATAAAATGTGTCGTTTAAAGTTTGCCACAAGCCACCTGGGAGACACACCAAGCATGTTGAAGAAGGTGCTCTGGTCAGATGAAACCAAAATTGAACTTTTTGGCAACAATGCAAAACGTTACGTTTGGCGTAAAAGCAACACAGCTCATCACCCTGAACACACCATCCCCACTGTCAAACATGGTGGTGGCAGCATCATGGTTTTGGCCTGCTTTTCTTCAGCAGGGACAGGGAAGATGGTTGAAATTGATAGGAAGATGGATGGTGCCAAATAAGATGGATGGACCATTCTGGAAGAAACCCTGATAGAGTCTGCAAAAGACCAGAGTCTGGGACGGAGATTTGTCTTCCAAAAAGACAATGATCCAAAACATAATAATTATTATTATTATATATTATCCAAAACATAAAGCAAAATCTACAATGGAATGGTTCAAAAATAAACATATCCAGGTGTTAGAATGGCCAAGTCAAAGTCCAGACCTGAATCCAATCGAGAATCTGTGGAAAGAACTGAAAACTGCTGTTCACAAATGCTCTCCATCCAACCTCACTGAGCTCGAGCTGTTTTGCAATGAGGAATGGGAAAAAATTTCAGTCTCTCGATGTGCAAAACTGATAGAGACGTACCCCAAGCGACTTACAGCTGTAATCGCAGCAAAAGGTGGCACTACAAAGTATTAACTTAAGGGGGCTGAATAATTTTGCATGCCCAATTCTTCAGTTTTTGATTTGTTAATAAAGTTTGAAATATCCAATAAATGTCGTTCCACTTCATGATTGTGTCCCACTTGTTGTTGATTCTTCACAAAAAATACAGTTTTATATCTTTATGTTTGAAGCTTGAAATGTGGCAAAAGGTCGCAAAGTTCAAGGGGGCCGAATACTTTTGCAAGGCACTGTACATGAATGTATAGTTAAAGTGATTATGCATATATGATAAACAGAGAGTGGCAGCATAAAAGAGGGGTATTGTATTAAACTGAAATGTGTTCTTCTACTTGTTTGTAAGTCTTTATTTTTAATAAACCTTGTTTGATTGATATGTATCAAGTCTGGTAAGACTTTTACCATTACTCATAAGTTTTGTTATTATTTTATTGGTACAATTTAAGTTTTAAGATATCCTAATTCTGTTTATTTTGATATGCAAGACAAACAATTGACTACTTGTATTCCATATTTTAGCAATATCAGAGCTTACAATTTTGGATTACATGAGTTTATGGCCCACCTGTTACGAGTCCGACGTGGGTGTTTCCCCTTCCCGGGCGGGTGGAGCTTGGCGGTCGTCGTCACCGGCCTTATTAGCTGACACTGATTGTTTTTCCTCTCCCTCCTTGTATGTTTAGTGGTAGCACCTGTTCATGTTTAATTAGTTTGTCTTTATTAGACAGCCGGCCCGCCTGGTTGTTGTGCGGGATTATTTCTATGTAACCTTCGGCTCTGTTGTAGAGGTACGTGTTAGTGCCTAGTCGTGATTTTTTTCCATTGTACTTTTTGATTCCCTGTGGTTGGGAACGTTACTTTTGTGAGCACCCTGTGGTGCGTTGGTGCTATTTAAAGATGCACAGCATTGAACTCTGTCTCCTGCATTTGACTCCACACCCACGGCACCCGGAGCATTACAGAATCCCGCACCTATCAGATCGAATGGAGTCAGCAGGAGCAGCAGCCAACCCTCTCCCATCGATGGAGGAACGGGTTCTCCACCACACCACCGTCCTCCATCGGATCGGATCCGCGATGGATCAACTGATGGAGAGAATGGACAGATGGGAGAGGAGTGGTCTCCTCTCTCCACCTTCAGCACCCACGGTTCCGGACTCCCCATCTCCCGACTCCAGCACCCTCCTTCTGAAGCTACCAAGGGCTTATGATGGAGCGGCGGCGGGTTGCCAGGGTTTTCTGCTTCAGCTGGAGCTATACCTGGCTACCATCAGACCCACTCCCTCAGGAGCAGAGAGGGTGAGTGTTCTCATCTCCTGCCTCACGGGTCGTGCTCTGGAGTGGGCGAACGCAGTCTGGAATGGCCCAGACTCAGCGCGGGAGCACTACACAGAGTTTTCCTGCCGCTTCCGTGCCGTGTTTGATCACCCTCTAGACGGCCGAGTGGTGGGAGAACGACTATTTCATCTCAGGCAGGAGAGGAGGAGCGCCCAGGATTACGCGCTGGAGTTCCGGACCTTGGCAGCCGGATCTGGGTGGAACGACAGGGCCCTTATGGACCACTACAGGTGTAGTCTCCGAGAGGACGTCCGCCGGGAGTTAGCGTGTCGGGACACCACTCTGTCACTGGATCAGCTGATCGACATATCCATTCGACTGGATAATCTGCTGGCTGCCCGCGGGCGTTCAGAGAGGTTCTGTGCGTTCCACCACCCAGCCCCTCCGCTCCCATCCCAATGGAGTTGGGAGGGGCTACGCCGAGGGGTACCGGAGGAGGAGGCCTTCCCTGCACCAACTGTGATCGGAGAGGACACACGTCTGATCGGTGCTGGGGGGGTCCGTCTGGGAGTAGAGATGGCAGGCGGAACGCTTCTCGGTCACCCCAGGTGAGTCAGCATCAAACTCACCCAGAACCCCTTGTTGGCCACATGTTTGTCTTAACCTCTTTCCTTCACTTTTTTCCCTCTTCCCAGAATAGGGCGCTAGTCGATTCAGGCGCAGCTGGGAACTTTATGGATCGCGGACTCGCCCTTAAGTTAGGGGTTCTGCTGGTGCCGATAGATTCTCCTTTCCCCATGCACTCCCTAGATAGCCGGCCATTAGGGTCAGGGATGGTCAGGGAGACCACGGTCCCACTGGACATGGTGACGCAGGGGGATCATATGGAGCGTATCGGTTTTTTAAATTATTGATTCGCCTGTGTTTCCAGTGGTGCTGGGGACTCCCTGGCTGGCCCGGCACAATCCTAAAATTCTCCAGGGGTGGTCAGAGGAGTCTTCTGGAAGGTGTTTGGGAGTTTCCATCGGTGCCACGTCGGTGGAGAGTCCAGACCAGGGTTCCATGGTGTGCATTCCCCCCGAGTATGCCGATTTGGCAATCGCTTTCAGTAAAGTGAAAGTGACTAAATTACCACCTTATCGACCGGGAAGGGATTGTACGATAGATGTCCAGGTAGACGCTGGAGTCACGTGTAACCCGCTGTCTCAGGAGGAGACGTTGGCAATGGAGACATATGTCACGGAGTCTGACGCATGACTTTCAAACTTCGTCTCTCCCGAGCCCGTACGGGAGTTGTAGCGATGAGACAAGATTGTAGCTACTAACAACAATTGGATACCACGAAATTGGGGACAAAAAGGGGTAAAATTCACAAAAAAAAAAAAAAAAAGCTAGACTACGGTTTGCAACTGCACATGGGGACAAAGATCGTACTTTTTGGTAAAATGTCCCCTGGTCTGATGAAACAAAAATAGAACTGTTTGACCATCATTATGTTTGGAGGAAAAAGGGGGATGGATGTTTGCAAGCCGAAGGACACCATCCCAACCGTGAAGTACGGGGGTGGCAGCATCATGTTGTGAGGGTACTTTGCTGCAGGAGGGACTGGTGCACTTCACAAAATAGATTGCATCATGAGGAAGGAATATAGTATATGTATATATTGAACAATCATCTGAAGACATCAGTCAGGAAGTTAAAGCTTGGTCGCAAATGGGTCTTCCAAATGGACAATGACCCCAAGCATACTTCCAATATTGTGGCAAAATGGCTTAAGGACAACAAAGTCAAGGTATTGGAGTGGCCATCACAAAGCCCTGACCTCATTCCTATAGAAAATATGTGGGCTGACACGTCCATTGTTAGGAGACCAAAGTGCAGCATGGTAGGCGCACATTTTCCTTTATTTAATGAACACCGAACAAAAACAACAAAATACCAAATGAACCGTGAAGCTAAATGATAGTGCTGACATGCAACTATCCATAGACAAGATCCACGAATCACAATGGGGAAATGGCTACCTGAATATGATCGCCAATCAGAGACAACGATCAACAGCTGCCTCTGATTGTGAACCAGATCAGGCCACCATAGAAATACAATTCACCTAGATGACCCACCCAAGTCACTATCAAGCCCCAACCAACATAGATAATTAACAGCTGACTATGGTCAGGGCTTGACATGGGCAGAACATGAAAAAGCTTTTGTGAGCATGGAGGCTAATCCACCTGACTGTTCATTTGTTATGCAGGTGAATGAGGACCCAAAAGCGACTTGGCGAAAACAGAGTCTTTATTCCAGTAAAGGAAATAGGCAATACTCCTGGACAATCAGAGCAGAAAACAAAACATAAAAAACTTAATTCCACTCGTAGTGACGAGGACAGACTGGAGACTCGACCATAAACTGTAGGTTGCCTCGGGAAGGCACCGACCGTAGCAGACTCAGACACCTGCTCACACGCAGCATCTGAGGGAAACAAGACACGACAGGGCGAGACAAAGACACAGCACGGCGAACAATATACAAGGATCCGACAGGACAGAAACGGAAAACAAGGGGAGAAATAGGGACTCTAATCAGAGGGCAAGATAAGGAACAGGTGTGAAAAGACTAGATGATTGAGTAGGGGAATAGGAACAGCTAGAGAGAAGAGAGAGAGGGAGGGAGAGAGAACGGAACGATAGAGAGAAGAGAGAGAGGGAGGGAGAGAGAAAAAAGGGAACGAACCTAATAAGACCAGCAGGGGGAAAACGAACAGAAGGGAAAGCAAAATGACAAGACAATATAAGACAAAACATGACATCATTAGCTCTGTCAGGAGGAATGGGCCAAAATTCACCCGATTTATTGTGGGAAGCTTGTGAAAGGCTACACGAAACGTTTGACCAAGTTAAACAATTTAAAGGCAATGCTACCAAATACTAATTGAGTGTATGTAAACTTCTGACCCACTGGGAATGTGATGAAAGAAATAAAAGCTGAAATAAATCTCTCTCTCTACTATTATTCTGACATTACACATTCTTAAAATAAAGTGGTGATCCTAACTGACCTAAAACAGTTTTGTTTTTTACTAGGATTAAATGTCAGGAATTGTGAAAAACTGAGTTTAAATGTATTTGGCTAAGGTGTATGTAAACCTCCGACTTCAACTCTATATATATATACAACTATATATATTAGAATATATATATACAGTTGAAGTCGTTTACATACACATATATATATATATATATATACAGTTGAAGTCGGAAGTTTAAATACACCTTAGCCAAATACATTTAAACTATATATATATTTGCTGAAATAAAAATCCCGGAAATGTCCCAGAAAACATCCCATCTAGTTTCTCTCAAATTTTGTGCACAATTTTGTTTACATCCCTGTTAGTGAGCAATTTTCCTTTGCCAAGATATTACATCCACCTGACAGGTGTGGCATATCAAGAAGCTGATTAAACAGCATGATCATCACAAAGTTGCACCTTGTGCTGGGGACAATAAAAGGCCTCCTTAAAATGTGCAGTTTTGTCACACAACACAATGCCACAGATGTCTCAAGTTTTGAGGGAGCATGCAATTGGCATGCTGACTGCAGGATTGTCCACCAGAGCTGTTGCCAGAGCATTGAATGTTCATTTCTCTACCATAACTGCCTCCAATGTCGTTTTAGAACATTTGGCAGTACGCCCAACCAGCCTCACAACTGCAGACCACATGTTACCACGCCAGCCTGGCGCCTGGCTCCCCAGTGGGTGCGCCTGGCTGCTAAGTCGGTGGGCCTATTCCCTCCAAGGCCCACCCATGACTGCACCCCTGCCCAGTCATGTGTAATCCGTAGATTAAAGCCTCATTTATTTATTTACGTCGACTGATTTCCCTATATGGACTGGAACTCAGTAAAACCTTTGAAAATGTTGCATGTTGCATTTACATTTTTGTTCAGTATTAAAAAAAACAAGACCAAACATGACTACACATTTTTAATTAAAGTCACTGAACAACTGCTTGATTACCTTGGATTAGTTATATTTACCATTGAAGAGGAGTGTGCAGGCTTACAGTCCCTAGGGCCACAGGCAGGATGTGCTTACCATAAGATATTTTATTATGTGATGTAACCGTGGTGTAATAGGGTGAGGTTAGAAAGAGGTGTAGCCACAATTATTGTCAGCACATGTCATACCACATCAAATAATAAGTGCTGTACATCACTAATGACAGCATCATAATCATGCATTAATAACAGCATCATCATCATCATGCACTAATAACAGCATCATCATCATCATCCACTAATAACAGCATCATCATCATGCATTAATAACAGCACAGCCTCCAACCCTCGACTCAGCAAAAAGGATGCAGTCTATCACAGTGCCATCCGTTGTGTCACCAAAGCCCCATATTACCACCCACCACTGCGACCTGTATGCTCTCATCGCCAGGCCCACTGGCTCCAGGTCATCTATAAGTCTTTGCTAGGTAAAGCTCTGCTTTATCTCAGCTCACTGGTCACCATAACAACACCCACCCGTAGCACACGCTCCAGCAGGTATATCTCACTGGTCATCCCCAAAGCAAACACCTCGTTTGGCCACCTTCCCTTCCAGTTGTCATGTTTTGTCTTATATTGTCTTGTCATTTTGCTTTTCCCTCTGTTCGTTTTCCCCCTGCTGGTCTTTTTAGGTTCGTTCCCCTTTTTCTCTCTCCCTTCCTCTCTCTCTTCTCTCTATCGTTCCGTTCCTGCTCCCAGCTGTTCCTATTCCCCTAATCAATCATTTAGTCTTCCCACACCTGTTCCCTATCTTTTCCCCTGATTAGAGTCCCTATTTCTCCCCTTGTTTTCCGTTTCTGCCCTGTCGGATCCTTGTCTTTTGTTCACCGTGCTGTGTCTGTGTATCGCCCTGTCGTGTTTCCCTCAGATGCTGCGTGGTGAGCAGGTGTCTGAGTCTGCTACGTTCAAGTGCCTTCCCGAGGCAACCTGCAGTTCATGATCGAGTCTCCAGTCTGTTCTCGTCATTACGAGTGGAATTGTGCTTTATGATTGTATATTTACTTTACTGGATTAAAGACTCTGTTTTCGCCAAGTCGCTTTTGGGTCCTCATTCACCTGCATAACAGAAGGATCCGACCAAGAATGGACCCAGCGACTATGGATTCTCTCTACTCTAGTCTCGAGTTCCAGGGAGCGATGCTCGGCAGACACGAGCAGGAATTGTCTGCTGCTCGGCATGCCGTTGAGACCCTGGCCGCTCAGGTCTCCGACCTCTCAGGACAGTATCAGAGTCTTCGTCTCGTGCCACCAGCTACTTCCTGGTCTTCCGAGCCTCCGGAACCTAGGGTTAATAACCCACCATGTTATTCTGGGCAGCCCACTGAGTGCCGCTCCTTTCTCACCCAGTGTGATATAGTGTTCTCTCTCCAACCCAACACATACTCAAGAGAGAGAGCTCGGATTGCCTACGTCATATCACTCCTTACTGGTCGGGCTCGGCAGTGGGGCACAGCTATCTGGGAGGCAAGCGCTGAGTGTACTAACAATTATCTGAACTTTAAAGAGGAGATGATAAGGGTTTTTGATCGCTCAGTTTTTGGGAAAGAAGCTTCCTGGTCCCTGTCTTCCCTATGTCAAGGTAATCGATCCATAACGGATTACTCTATAGAGTTTCGCACTCTTGCTGCCTCCAGTAACTGGAACGAGCAGGCGTTGCTCGCTCGTTTTCTGGAGGGACTCCACGCTAAGGTTAAGGATGAGATTCTCTCTCGGGAGGTTCCATCCAGCGTGGATTCTTTGATTGAACTCGCTATTCGCATTGAACGACGGGTAGCTCTTCGTCACCGAGCTCATAGAAGAGAGCTCGCGTTAACTGTGTCTCCCCTCTCTCCGACACTACCATCTTTCCCCACTGACTCAGGTGTTGAGCCCATGCAGCTGGGGGGTATTCGCATTTCGACTAAGGAGAGGGAACGGAGAATCACCAACCGCCTCTGTCTCTATTGCGGTTCCGCTGGTCATTTTGTCATTTCATGTCCAGTTAAAGGCCAGAGCTCATCAGTAAGCGGAGGGCGACTGATAAGCGCTACTAGACGGTCCTCTCCGTCAAGTACCTGTACTACCTTACCGGTCCATCTACGCTGGACCGGATCGGCAGCTTCCTGCAGTGCATTAATAGACTCTGGGGCGGAGGGCTGTTTTATGGACGAAGCCTGGGCTCGGGAACATGACATTCCTCTCAGACAGTTAGGGAGCCCACGGTCATGTTTGCCTTGGATGGTAGTCCTCTCCCCAGTATATTATATGAAACACTACCTTTAACCCTCACTGTATCTGGTAACCATAGTGAGACCATTTCTTTTTTGATTTTTTGTTCACCTTTTACACCTGTTGTTTTGGGTCATCCCTGGCTAGTGTGTCATAATCCTTCTTTTGATTGGTCTAGTAATTCTATCCTTTCCTGGAACGTTTCTTGTCATGTGAAGTGTTTAATGTCTGCTATTTCTCCTGTTTGTTCTGTCCCCTCTTCTCAGGAGGAACCTGGTGATTTGACAGGAGTGCCGGAGGAATATCATGGTCTGCGCACGGTCTTCAGTCGGTCCAGAACCAACTCCCTTCCTCCTCACCGGTCGTATGATTGTTGTCCTGATCTCTTCAAGAAGCGTTTTGCATCCGCTCCTATCCTTGTTGCACCTGACGTCACTAAACCGTTTATTGTTGAGGTTGACGCGTCGGGGTGGGCGTGGGAGCCATTCTGTCCCAGCGCTCCGATACTGACGATGGGGTCCACCCTTGTGCGTATTTTTCTCATCGCCTGTCACCGTCGGAACGTAACTATGATGTGGCTAACCGCGAACTGCTCGCCATCCATTTAGCCCTAGGCAAATGGCGACAGTGGTTGGAGGGGGCGACCGTTCCTTTGTCGTTTGGACTGACCAAAAGAACCTTGAGTACATCCGTTCTGCCAAACGACTGAATGCGCGTCATGCTCGTTGGGCGTTGTTTTTCGCTCGTTTCGAATTCGTTATTTCTTATTGCCCGGGTACTAAGAACACCAAGCCTCATGCTTTATCCCGTCTCTTTAGTTCTTCTGTGGCTTCTACCGATCCCGAGGGGATCCTTCCTGTTGGGCGTGTTGTCGGGTTGACTGTCTGGGGAATTGAGAGACAGGTTAAGCAAGCACTCACGCACACTGCGTCGCGCGCGCTTGCCCTAGTAACCTTCTTTTCGTTCCTGTTTCTACTCGTCTGGCTGTTCTTCAGTGGGCTCACTCTGCCAAGTTAGCTGGCCATCCCGGCGTTCGGGGTACGCTTGCTTCTATTCGCCAGCGGTTTTGGTGGCCTACTCAGGAGCGTGACACGCGCCGTTTCGTGGCTGCGTGTTCGGACTGCGCGCAGAAGAAGTCTGGTAATTTTTTTCTGCTTCTGCTCCTGGTCTTGCTGGGTCTCAGTCTGTTCCCTGCCATCGCATCTCTCCTGTTCTTGTTCCTGCCCTTGCTGTGTCTCAGTCTGTCCCTAGTTGTTACTCTCCTGGCCTGTTTGGTCCTGTTTGCTCTAAAGCTTTCAGTTCTCTACCCGTGTCTCATTTTTTTTTTTTTAGAGTAGTACCCTAGTTTCCCTTTTTTTCGTTTTTTCGTTACGGTCCTGAGGAGAGGAGTTGGGTTCTTTCTCGGGACGTGCTGGACCGTTTGTGATCTATGATTTCCTCCGTTGCCGCCAGTGTTCCTCCTCGAGAGCGCCAGGAGGCGCTCGGTGAGTGGGGGGGTACTGTCATGTTTTGTCTTATATTGTCTTGTCATTTTGCTTTTCCCTCTGTTCGTTTTCCCCTGCTGGTCTTTTTAGGTTCGTTCCCCTTTTTCTCTCCCTTCCTCTCTCTCTTCTCTCTATCGTTCCGTTCCTGCTCCCAGCTGTTCCTATTCCCCTAATCAATCATTTAGTCTTCCCACACCTGTTCCCTATCTTTTCCCCTGATTAGAGTCCCTATTTCTCCCCTTGTTTTCCGTTTCTGCCCTGTCGGATCCTTGTCTTTTGTTCACCGTGCTGTGTCTGTGTATCGCCCTGTCGTGTCGTGTTTCCCTCAGATGCTGCGTGGTGAGCAGGTGTCTGAGTCTGCTACGTTCAAGTGCCTTCCCGAGGCAACCTGCAGTTCATGATCGAGTCTCCAGTCTGTTCTCGTCATTACGAGTGGAATTGTGCTTTATGATTGTATATTTACTTTACTGGATTAAAGACTCTGTTTTCGCCAAGTCGCTTTTGGGTCCTCATTCACCTGCATAACACCAGTTCTCTGCTGCCAGTGACCGGAACAAATTGCAAAAACCCATTGAAGTTGGAGACTTATATATCCCTCACTAACTTTAAGAATCAGCTATCTGAGCAGCTCACTGATTGTTGCCCATCCAACTACCTACCTCATCCCCATATTGTTTTTATTTACTTTTTTGCTCTTTTGCACACCAGTATTTCTACTTGCACATCATCATCTGCACATCTATCACTCCAGTGTTAATTTGCTAAATTCTAATTACTTTGCTACTTTGGCCTATTTATTGCCTTACCTCCTTACTCCATTTGCAAACACTGAATATAGATTTTTCTATTGTTATTGATTGTACTTTTGTTTATCACATGTGTAACTCTGTGATGTTGTTTTGTGGTCGCACTGCTTTGCTTTATCTTGGCCAGGTCGCAGTTGTAAATGAGAACTTGTTCTCAACTGACCTACCTTGTCACGACTTCCGCCTTGTTCGGGCGGTGTTTGGCGGATCACTGATCCATTTGTCATTTTCCGTTGGTTTTGTCTTGTCTTCCTTCACACCTGGGTCCAATCCCATCAATTACATGTTGTGTATTTAACCCTCTGTTTCCTATCATGTCCTTGTCAGAGATTGTTTGTTTTTTATTTTTGTGTATTATGTATTGGTGCACGACGGGTCCTTGTACCCACTTTTATTTATTATGTAACTTTGGTTTTGGAGTTTTGTTAAGTCTATTGAACTACTCCATGTATACTAAGTTTGATTCTTCTGCGGCTGACTTCCCTGCCACCTACACACACAACATTACATACCTGGTTAAATAAATGTGAAAAAAATAATTAAAATAAAATAAAAATCATCATCATGCATTAATAACATAATCATCATCATCATCATGCACTATTAACAGCATCATTATCATCATCATGCACAAATAACAGCATAATCATCATCAAGCACTAATAACAGCATCATCATCATGCACTAATAACAGCACCATCATCATCATCATGCACTAATAACAGCATCATCATCATTATCACTATTTTCTCTGTATATATCAATGAAGTCGCTCTTGCTGCGGGTGATTCCTTGATCCACCACTATGCAGACGACACCATTCTGTATACATCTGGCCCTTCTTTGGACACTGTTAACAAACCTCCAAACAAGCTTCAATGCCATACAACACTCCTTCCGTGGCCCCCAACTGCTCTTAAACGCTAGTAAAACTAAACGCATGCTCTTCAACCGATCGCTGCCTGCACCCGCCCACCCAACTCTCATCACTGTACGGTTCTGACTTAGAATATGTGCATGTCATCATGCACTAATAACATCATCATCATCATAATCATGCACTAATAACAGCGGCAGCATCATCAGCATGCACTAATATCAGCATCATCATCATGCACTAATAACAGCAGCATCATCATCATCATGCACTAATAACAGCGGCAGCATCATCAGCATGCACTAATAACATCATCATCATGCACTAATAACAGCATCATCATCAGCATGCACTAATAACAGCATCATCATCATCATGCACTGATAGATAACAGCATCATCATCATCATCATGCACTGATAACAGCATCATCATCATCATGCACTAATAACAACATCATCATCATGCACTAATAACAGCAGCATCATCATCATCATCATGCACTAATAACAACATCATCATCATGCACTAATAACAGCATCATCATCATGCACTGATAACAGCATCATCATCATGCACTAAAACAGCATCATCATCATGCACTAATAACAGCAGCATCATCATTATCATGTACTAATAACAGCAGCATAATCATGCACTAATAATAGCATCATCAGGTGGTACTGCTCCTCCTTCTCAATGGGACCCCCTCCACCCCAGTGGACTCAGGGCTTCAGCATGACTGGCATCTGACACAAACACCACGAGGGAGGCTGACTGTATCCTGACCCACTTGCCCCAGAACTGTTGGTGCACAGCTCTATTGGCCAATAAGCCTCACTGGGAGAGGGGAACATACTGTATCCCTAGAGTAACCTGCTTTTACACATCTTCAAAAGCGAAATGGGAGAGATGAAAGGGGCGATTCGGCATTTGGAAAAGCAACAAAGTGGTCACTCCACTCCACCAGCGAAGAAATGGCTCTAGAGAAATAAAACCCTCTCAAATTCATAGACAGAGCTGTGAAGATTGATGTACCAATGGAGGTACCAATCCTGATTTGACGACTGTTTTTGACTGGGTGTCACACCCTGACCTTAGTATTCTTTGTTTTCTTTTTTATTTTGGTTAGGTCAGGGTGTGACATGGGTGATGTAAGTGCTTTGTCTTCTCTAGTGGTTTTTGTATTTATGGGGCTGTACCCTTTCTAGGTATATTGTATGTCTATGGTTGCCTAGATTGGTTCTCAATTAGAGGCAGCTGTCTATCGTTGTCTCTGATTGGGAACCATATTTAGGCAGCCATATTCTGTGGGTACTTTGTGTGTGATTGTTTCCGTGTCTGTTTCACCACACGGTACTGTTTCGGTTATTCAAGGTCCGTTTATTGTTTTGTACAGTTTCGGTTTATTCATTAAAAACTATGGACACTTACCATGCTGCATTTTGGTCCGATCCCTGCTACACATCCTCTTCAGACGAAGAGGAGGAAATCAGCCGTGACACTGGGCTACAACAGATGACCTCTCTTTAACCTTTTTTATTTTACATGTGAACTTGCATTTCTAGGTTTATTATTTACAATGAAAATAAACTTTATGATTGAGGGTCTTTCTTTCGTCTAACACCCTGCTTCATCTGCCACCTTGCCTCAACTTAAACAATGGCTGATTAGCTGTGGAGGAGAACTTCTCTTAAATTGGTATGAAGAACTGATTTCAAGGAAATAGTGTTACCCGTATAGACAAGGTAAAAGGACAGGGTCACCATGGAGTCGAGCAAGAGAAGAAGGGCCCAGAGTGCAATCTGCAATGGCTCCCAAACGCCAATGTGGACCAACTAGTATTTACCAGGTGACCCTGGCATTTCAGGAGAGAAATGGCCTCCTTCAAGAAGATTACAGTTAAGCCTGAGAACCAACCCTCTCTATCATCCAGCTGACCCTAAATTAGTTATTCAAGGACACGTGGAGTTTTTCCGCCATAAAGTAGCTCACTCACATTTCTACACGAGAGCATGGTGGAGCAAATTCTTAATGAGGAGGTCCTCCTCGCGTATCTAAACACGTTTCTAGATGTCTAGCCACAAGCTTGAGGACTATGGTAGGACTACGGTATTATGAGGACTATGGTAGGACTACGTTATTATGAGGACTATGGTAGGACTACGGCATTATTTTTATTTATTTTTTATTTCACCTTTATTTAACCAGGTAGGCAAGTTGAGAACAAGTTCTCATTTACAATTGCGACCTGGCCAAGATAAAGCAAAGCAGTTCGACAGATACAACGACAGAGTTACACATGGAGTAAAACAAACATACAGCCAATAATACAGTATAAACAAGTCTATATACGATGTGAGCAAATGAGGTGAGAAGGGAGGTAAAGGCAAAAAAAGGCCATGGTGGCAAAGTAAATACAATATAGCAAGTAAAACACTGGAATGGTAGTTTTGCAATGGAAGAATGTGCAAAGTAGAAATAAAAATAATGGGGTGCAAAGGAGCTAAACTAATTAATTAATTAAATACAGTTGGGAAAGAGGTAGTTGTTTGGGCTAAATTATAGGTGGGTTATGTACAGGTGCAGTAATCTGTGAGCTGCTCTGACAGTTGGTGCTTAAAGCTAGTGAGGGAGATAGGTGTTTCCAGTTTCAGAGATTTTTGTAGTTCGTTCCAGTCATTGGCAGCAGAGAACTGGAAGGAGAACTGGAAGGAGAGGCCAAAGAAAGAATTGGTTTTGGGGGTGACTAGAGAGATATACCTGCTGGAGCGTGTGCTACAGGTGGGAGATGCTATGGTGACCAGCGAGCTGAGATAAGAGGGGACTTTACCTAGCGGGGTCTTGTAGATGATATGGAGCCAGTGGGTTTGGCGACGAGTATGAAGCGAGGGCCAGCCAACGAGAGCGTACAGGTCGCAATGGTGGGTAGTATATGGGGCTTTGGTGACAAAACGGATTGCACTGTGATTGACTGCATCCAATTTGTTGAGTAGGGTATTGGAGGATATTTTGTAAATGACATCGCCAAAGTCGAGGATTGGTAGGATGGTCAGTTTTACAAGGGTATGTTTGGCAGCACGGGTGAAGGATGCTTTGTTGCGAAATAGGAAGCCAATTATAGATTTAACTTTGGATTGGAGATGTTTGATATGGATCTGGAAGGAGAGTTTACAGTCTAACCAGACACCTAAGTATTTGTAGTTGTCCACGTATTCTAAGTCAGAGCCGTCCAGAGTAGTGATGTTGGACAGGCGGGTAGGTGCAGGTAGCGAGCATGCATTTAGTTTTACTTGTATTTAAGAGCAATTGGAGGCCACGGAAGGAGAGTTGTATGGCATTGAAGGCTGGAGGGTTGTTAACACAGTGTCCAAAGAAGGGCCAGAAGTATACAGAATGGTGTCGTCTGCGTAGAGGTGGATCAGAGACCAGCAGCAAGAGCGACCTCATTGATGTATACAGAGAAGAGAGTCGGTCCAAGAATTGAACCCTGTGGCACCCCCATAGAGACTGCTAGAGGTCTGGAAAGCAGACCCTCCGATTTGACGCACTGAACTCTATCAGAAGTAGTTGGTGAACCAGGCGAGGCAATCATTTGAGAAACCAAGGCTCTAGAGTCTGCCGATGAGGATGTGGTGATTGACAGAGTCGAAAGCCTTGGCCAGATCAATGAATACGGCTGCACAGTAATGTTTCTTATCGATGGCGGTTAAGATATCGTTTAGGACCTTGAGCGTGGCTGAGGTGCACCCATGACCAGCTCTGAAACCAGATTGCATAGCAGAGAAGGTATGGTGAGATTCGAAATGGTCGGTAATCTGTTTGTTGACTTGGCTTTCGAAGACCTTAGAAAGGCATGGTAGGATAGATATAGGTCTGTAGCAGTTTGGGTCAAGAGTGTCCTCCCCTTTGAAGAGGGGGATGAAGGACTATTATGAGGACTATGGTAGGACTACGGTATTATGAGGACTATGGTAGGACTACGGTATTATGAGGACTATGGTATTATGAGGACTATGGTAGGACTACGGTATTATGAGGACTACGGCAGGAGCTTTAGTGCATCAGATGTGCTCAATACTATGCTGCCGATGCACCTGGAGGAAGGAGGAGAGCAGAGTTGTGAGGACAAGGAACTGCCAAAGCTCTCAGAGCCAAATGTTGCAGTCATGCAAAAACTGCCATTCACACACGGACTGTTATCCGAGGTACCAGTCAGCTAGCGCTCAGTTAGATTTTCCTCCTATTGACCTTTTCCAAAATTCTCAAATTGGTGGTGCTTTAGGGGGTTTTACAAAGGGAGGAAGCAGGATGTTGTTGTACATTCCTTATCACCCTTACTGGCCACAAGCAGAAGCTGAAAATCATGACTTATGGTCAGTGAGTGTCTGGGAAGAACTCTTGGGTTTAGTTGTAACGTACAACTGCCTTAAATTAAAATGTTTAGTGCAAGGGATTAGAGCAGCATAGCAAAGTCACAAATAAACAGACAATCTTCATACTGTGCTCCTGTTTGGAGCAATTTATAACGACTTTATTGCAAAAATACAAGTTCCATCTGCTAGCACAGCATTTACAAACAAAGTCCAAAAATGGAAATCTGTCAACCCTTCCTTTATACTACTAAGAAAACCCATCGTCTTAAAATTTAAGGTCGAAGGCTATCATTATCTGTACACACAGTTACACTGTTCGGCTTTTGCAGTCTCTGTTGATTAGCATGTTAAAAAAATAAAATGGACAACATCAGTTACCTTCTGTTCTACTGACAATCCACGAGGGGGAAGTGTTGCTTAATGTACACAAACGAAGGATTCATTCCTTTTCATTAAAATGAGTCTCACTGAAGTGGTACTCTTTGGTTAAGTGTGTAACATTTCCGTTTCAGAGACTTGTTTGCCCTAAAGAAGAACAACACCACTCACACCTGATGAATTGCACAGCAGTTGTGCATCCTAAATTCTGCATTAACTATATGATTTTAGCAGTTGTTTTCTATCTTAAGACACTCAAAACCTTTCTTCCATAAGCTCCATTCTCTTCATATTCCCTCAGTCATATCTACAGTGTAGAAAAATAAGTGTAAAAATATTCCAAAACAAATCAGCAATATCGTAGAGAGCAACAAAACATAATTTTGTAATTTCCTTCATTTCAGATTGTAGATAACCTAAGTGTATTTTCTAAGGCTGTAGCTTTCTTTTCCTCACAAGTCAAAAAAAGCAACTTCACTCTAATTGGGACTCTAATGATCATCAGATCTAAAAATCTGCCTCAAAAAACGAGGCAAAGTTGGCTTTTGTTGTATTCCGGAGCTATAAATCAGCATGTTAGTAATGTCTGGGTTGAGATTTGAATTAGGAACATGAAACTAACCATCTCCAGCCATCGTGCATCACAAAAATAAAAGATCAAGAAAAATGGCTCTCGCATCAAGATTCTACTCCTAAGATTTCTTAAAAGCCATTGAATTGACCGTTTTATAATCAGTTCCTATTTTGTTCTCTGAAAAGTATCCTAAAATACAGATGTCTACACTGTCATTACGTTTTCTCTAAGACCGTAAACCTCTGTACTGTACCTCCTTAGCACTCAGGATCCCCATCGAACTTACACAAGTACAAAAATAGGCTAACATTGAGAGTCTCCGGTAACAACGGGAGAAATGGCAATAGAATTAAAACAGCAACCGATACAATTATCTTAACACTTCTGAAGTGCACTAAACGTGTGTTAAACGCAGTTAAGTAAATTCACTGCACTAAATCTCATATATACTTAATATATTGTACACTAAGCTCCGGGGTGACTCCCTCAGTCATAGATCTGCTGAACAACCATGCATAGCTGCAGGGCTGTGAAAAGCCTCAAGAGAAACGTCTAGGGTCTTTAGCCCACACACAGGCCCATTCTGCAAGAGGACTCTAGTCACCAGACAGTGCTAGCTAGTTGAGGGAATGCAAAGTACAGCAGGTCTATGGCAGAGCATATACAGGCTAGGCCTGTAGATTAGTGTGATCATCTAGACACTACTTACCCAGAGCGCGCTAAAAAATGATAAATAGAGTAATACAGTAAGTAAATAGCATCAGTATCCATTGAGGAGAGGGTGTCGTCTCTTTCTGTGCAGACAGAGATGGGTTGGTGTGAGAAAGCAGCCTTATGACACATCCATTCCACTCTCACACCTGTTAAAGGAGTTTTCATGACTGACAATAAAACGTGTACAACTTCCAACTGTACCTCTCACTCCGCCTTGGCCCTCATCCCCACCATGTAACTCAACTTCCATCTTCATTCTCCCGTCTGTAACAGGCTTCCTCAAACAATGGGTTCATTTGTGACCCCCGGGAACATCAGTGTAACCCTAAACTCCAGCTGTGTTGGGTGCCGATGTGTTTATGGGGTGTCCTAACCTCCCAGAAGCACAGTGCCTTAACGGCCATGTACTCTTATAAATCTTCACTGGCACAGCCAGAAGAGGATTGGCCACCCCTCAGAGCCTGGTTCCACTTAAGTTTTCTTCCTAGGTTCCTACCTCTCTAGGGAGTTTTTCTTTCCTTCTCACAACGTGCTTCTACATCTGCATTGCTTGCTCTTTGGGGTATTAGGCTGGGTTTCTGTATAAGCACTTTGTGACACTCTGCTGATGTAAAAAGGGCTTTATAAATACACTTGATTGACTGATTGAGTGCCTCTTGCCATCCACCTCAGTGGACACTACACAGCCCCACTTCTACACCAGCCTGGACTCTGTGACCTTCCGATGCTGGATCACATCATCTTTAAATAACCTTAGATGACGAGCAGCCATAAAGACTAAATATAAACTCTATAGAAATATACCAGTTTAAGGACCAGATATCGTGGTTGGACTGTCTGGTTAAAGAGGGTTGGGGTGGGATGGGGGGTTATACTATAGACATCAATTGATGGGAAACTAAAGGGCCACAATCTGCTAGAACAATGTGTCCCAAGATTGCTGTGAGCCTCCTTAACTGCATTCTACAACAGCAGAGTCTGACATCTAGGGCCCAATGGGGAACAGAGAGAAAAAGAGGGTGTGTGTGTGTTGGGAGTAAACTGGGTCCATTTGCTAGGTGATGGTGAGCTGGATCAGCTGGCAGGCCGGAAACGGGCCATGTAAACCCCACAGGACTGGCAGTAGTGACGGGATGGCTCGGTGGGCATCTGTTGGCACAGGGAACAGAGCTGGGCACTACCGGGGCCACGGGACGATGCCATCATACGGGGGTGGTCATGCCTCTGGGTGGGCTGATGGAGGGGGTGGGCATGCCGCATGGGCATGGACAGCGGTACAATCCTGTAGTCGGGGGTCCTCCAGTCATCATCCGGGGGTATGTCCAGGCGGAGGGGCTGGTTGGAGGTCTCGCTGGAAAGCCGGTGGTGGGCTGGGTGGTGTTGTGGTTGTAGACGGGAAGGTAGGGTTCCATTGGTCCTGCTGGATTGAGGAGGCTGCCTGTAGCCATTGATGGCGCCACCAGGGGGGGCAGAGTGGCGGGGGTAGGAGAGGGTGGCATAGCCCATGTCTGGGCGGCTGTAGTACCCAGGTCCCGGGTTGGGTCCTTCCCTGGGCCGGGGGAGAGAGGAGGACCAGGAAGGAGGTGTCCTGGGAGGTGCCCGCGGCAGCGTGCCGTAGCTCAGAGCAACACTGTGGTAGTTTTCACGGGAGAAAGCTTCACCCCGGTCAAACACAGCCAGAAACTGGTTTCCCTTCTGGTGATCTCCTGTGGGGGCAGAACATCGTTAGAAGAGGACGACCACAGTAGAGGCACACCGAGAAACTCACTGGACAATCAAAGTTCTGCTAATGTGTTCTTATCCTCCGTCGCATTGTTTTATGTCATATTCTACTGTTCTACCCCTACAAAACAAATATACTTCATTATTGCTAATGGCACATAAACCCCGTAGTATGACCAGACATACAGAGACAACGGGAGGTCGAACAGTCAAAGTGAGTGTTATGTGATCCACTTCCCATGGCTGGTAGGGCCAGCATGGTGCTGTGTTTAATGGTCTGATGACTGGAGGTGGTGGAGGTCAAGGAGGCTGATGGTTACCTGAGCTTCCCAGATAGGGCCCCGTGGAGGGGGGCCGTGCTGCCTGCTGAGGGGGGTGCTGGGGCAGTGCTGGGGGGCTGTAGTGGTGGTGGTTGTTGTGGAGGTATTGGTGTTGGGGTTCGGGTGGAGAGAGGTGGGTGGAGGAGGGAGGGGGGTGCAGGGAGGACGTGCTAGGATGACGTGCAGGGACTCGGGAGTCCGCATGCTTTGGCATCCTGGTAACTGGGGGCTCCTTTTTATTTTGTAAAAGTCCAGGGTGAGAGTGAGAGTGAGAGTGAGAGTGAGAGTGAGAGAGTGAGAGAGAGAGAGAGAGAGAGAGAGAGAGAGAGAGAGAGAGAGAGAGAGAGAGAGAGAGAGAGAGAGAGAGAGAGAGAGATCCACCACAAGGTGAGAATACCCAGCAGTTGTGAGGCAGGAGGGAGATGGGGATAAGAGGAAGACAGATGAGTTAAAACAGGTTGACAAGGGACCGCTGACCCACACTTCAGTGAAAACAACAGTCAGGAGTTCAATGGCAGTACAAACCTCACCATCTATTCATATAATGCAACAGTGCCATGTCTAGTGCTGTTTTTTGTTCTTAACAAAATCAGCTTCGAGCATTTTGCAGTGAAGATCACGCCACTAGGGGCTCTATCACAGCACAACATGGCAGTTGCATTATGTGAACACCAGATGGCATTATGAAACCATCACATTCACTGGGAGGGAGATGTGATGATGGTGATGAGGTACATTGATGGTACATGACATGATGATGTAATGATGCGCTCACCCAAGGTAACACAGACAGCACTGAGTGGGATTGACAGCTGTGGCCTTTCCCAGTCAGGAACTGAGGCTCACGTGTGAGCCTCTGTGTTTGTGTGTATGACATATGCACACTGTGTGTGAGTGAGTGAGTGAGTGAGTGAGTGAGTGAGTCAGAGAGAGAGAGACAGAGAGAGAGAGAGAGAGAGAGAGAGAGAGAGAGAGAGAGAGAGAGAGAGAGAGAGAGAGAGAGAGAGTGAGACAGAGAGAGAGAGAGAGAGAGAGAGAGAGAGAGAGAGAGAGAGTGAGAGACAGAGAGAGAGACAGAGAGAGAGAGAGAGAGAGTGAGTGAGACAGAGAGAGAGACAGAGAGAGAGAGAGAGAGAGACAGAGAGAGAGAGAGAGAGAGAGAGAGAGAGAGAGAGAGAGAGAGAGAGAGAGAGAGAGAGAGAGAGAGAGAGAGAGAGAGAGAGAGAGAGAGAGTGTGACTCACAAAGCTGCGGGAGGGGGTGAGGAGTTCGGGTCGGCCCCCTATGACGGTGCCACTCAGACTGCGGGCAATGCGGCGGAGGTTCTCAGCACTGTAGTTCTTGTCATCTCCCAGTGGTCGCTCACATGACCGAGGCTACAGGGACACAATAAACACATTGTGTCCAACACACTCCTACACACACACATGCACAACAGGGCTCAACATTCAGGGCTGCCCGCTGGCCTGGCATGTTCTGCTGAGCTCACCGGGCCAGTTAATCAAGCTTTCATACGGCTCGCTTGGGCTAGTACAGTTTCAAACTTCAAAACAGACAAATAATATTGTATATTTCATCCTTGACAATCTTCCCGACGTCAGACACTCCACACTTGCTTTCAATCAGCATTCGGTTTTCAAGCATGAATGTCAAACTCTCCCTCTCCGTCTCGAGTGACCTAGGCTACGTCCAGACTACTCGAGCCAGACCAATTTCAGCAGAGGCAGGAAGCCCGTCATCTCAGTCCTTAACCTGCTTTTCAGTCTTTGATAATACAAGGCATCCTACACAGCGATGTCACTATTAGCAAAGAAAGGTTTACATTGGCCTAGGACTACACTATGGAGCTGCTTGTCATTTATTTACACAGCTCACTTGTTGGCTAGATACAGGAAGAAATAACAGTGTATTAGGCATAAATAAATAAAATATAGGTGTGGGTTCAAAACATTCAAATTTGTGTCAAATAGCCTACGTATCCGATAAATAGCACATTAAGAAATGGATGTGGGATTCAGTCCAGTCAGGATCTGAATCAGAGCGTGCCAATCATGGTCCGTGCTATATGGATCCTGCCCCAGTGGTGATGGAAAGGGTTAAAGTTAGGGCTATGATTTGGGTCATGGTTAGGGTAAGGGGTAAGGGTAAGGGTAAGGGTTAAGGGTTAAGGGTTTGTCAGCTTGTCAGATGACATTGGGAAAAAATGTAAGCGCACAAACTAGGCTACGAGTGAAAGGGCGAACATGAAATAGTAATTATCATAGTAGAAAATAGACAGGGAAAAAGTAGAAAAAGTATCATAGTAGAAAATAGAGAGGGAGAACGAATAGAGAGACCGAAACAATGTTTCTTATCCGTGAAGTGCCTGGTAAAAAAAAGAGAAGCAGGACGATGGAGGATGAGCAAAAAGGAAAATGACAGGGAGAAAAAAAAGAGTGAGGAAATTTCAGCCTCTAACCACGTTTCCATCCACAGTTTTTATGGGTGTAAAGTCATACCATATTTACGGCAGTTGTAATGCAAACGGGAAGTTTCGGTACGATTTCATGAATGCCTAATGATAATTTGTTTGTTCGACATGACGGGGACCTATTTTTGTGTGCAGTAAAAATAATTCATGCCGAAAAATGGCAATGGGAATGCCTTTATGTGTAAATATTTATATAATAGGCCTAACTATCTTATTGACATAAGCTTGGATGATATGGTGTGTGGTCCTTCCACTATGACTCGGGAAACCATGCACATTATTAGGCTACAGATTAAATAAATTATGATGAACCTCACATGGTGCTCCTTTCCAATAACTACCGAGGGTCTTATTCTGGAAACATGACTGATGCTTGGTAGAGTTGAAAATGCGATGGAAACAATATACATTATTTTATTTTTTTTGTTCATGAAAAAGTGCGCGAAAAAGTACAATTTGTGTGCACGATCACGCACTGATTTTTGTACATTTGTTGGAAACACACCACTAGCTAGGTTTCCATACAATTTGAGACAGATTTTCACCTGCTTAAAACAATATCCACATTTTCCCACCAGAGATGTTTTCATCAAACGGACTTATTGTGGATAGAATTCTGTGCGTAATGATGTAGTGCACATTAAAATAACTTTTGCGGTTAAATTGGTATGTTCTGAATGAAAAACACAACTTGAAATGGGTTTCCATCACATTTTCTACGCAGCTGATGCTTCGTCACAAAAACGGCTGTGTTATCGGTGGCGTGTATTCATGGATACCAAAACGTTGACCAATAAAAAAAGACATAAACATAAAATAACTGATATTTTGTCTCAGAGGCTGAATGTATCTCACCGGAGAAAGCATCCAAGCCAGTGAAACAGCGTCCCTCTGTCTTTCTATGTGTAGGCCATCTATCTGTTGTTGTCTGGTCCAAACGAGTATGACATTGTTGTCGCCCGTAGCATTGAATGGAATGCAAGGGAAACAAGCGAGCATTTGGACTCCCTTGATAAAAAAGTATACCAAATTTGACAATCAGCGTTGAGCTAAACTGAGCGAGCTCAACTAAATGATCCTGACGCATCAAAAAAAGTGTCAAGGGAAGCCAGCTTGGATTTTGACGTCACTCCTATAATATCGCATTGAGAGCATACAGTGGGGCAAAAAAGTACTTCGTCAGCCACCAACTGTGCAAGTTCTCTCACTTAAAAAGATGAGAGAGGCCTGTAATTTGCATCATAGGTACACTTCAACTATGACAGAAAAAATGATTTAAAAAATCCAGAAAATCACATTGTAGGATTTTTAATGAATTTATTTGCGAATTATGGTGGAAAATATGTATTTGGTCACCTACAAACAAGCAAGATTTCTGGCTCTCACAGACCTGTAACTTCTTATTTAAGAGGCTCCTCTCTCCTCCACTCGTTGGTGGCTGACTAAATACTTTTTTGCACCACTGTATGTCATTGACAGAAACAACTTGAATTGTTGCATCTCGTTGTGTTGTCCTCTGGTGTTTAGCTAGCTAAAGTTATCCCTTTTCTAAATTAGCCATGGATGGAGATAGGGATTTGGACTTGTGGTTTTACTTAATTCTCCGTAATGCATTACTTATCTTCTCTAGGATAGGGCGCAGCATTTTGAATTTTGGATGAAAAGCATGCCCAAATTCAACTGCCTGCTACTCATCTCCAAAATATAAGATATGTATGTTACTAGTATATTTCGATAGAAAACACTCTGAAGTTTCTAAAACTATTTGAATCATGTCTGTGAGTATAACAGAATTTATGTAGCAGGATAAACCCCGAGGACAAACCATTCAGATTTTATTTTTGAGGTCACTCTCTTTTCAATTACTTTTCATTGGGAATCCAGATTTCTAAGGGACTTGCTTGCAATCTTTAGAAATTGGTTGAGGTTTTTCCTTTGTGTAATGAAGAAGTAGCCCTGTTCAAAACGAGGGTCACTTCATGTGTACTGTTTGATAGAGGCGCATGACCAGAAAGCTAGCGTCAGTTTGTTTTCTTCCTGTATTGAACACAGATCATTCAATTTCATTCAATCATCAATTTGATTGATTATTTACTTTAAAAAATACCTAAAGATGTATTACAAAAGTAGTTTGAAATGTTTTGGCAAAGTTTACAGGTATCTTTTGAGATATTTTGTAGTCATGTTGCGCAAGTTGGAAACAGTGTTTTTCTGGATCAAAAGCGCCAAATAAATGGACATTGTGGATATATATGGACAGAATTAATCGAACAAAAGGAATATTTGTGATGTTTATGGGACATATTGGAGTGCCAACAGAAGAAGCTCGTCAAAAGTAAGGCATGATTTATATTTTTATTTCTGTGTTTTGTGTCGCGCCTGCAGGGTTGAAATATGTTCTCTCTCTTTTGTTTACAGAGGTGCTATCCTCAGATAATAGCATTGTTTGCTTTCGCTGAAAGGCCTTTTTGAAATCTGACATGTTGGCTGGATTCACAATACGTGTAGCTTTAATTTGGTATCTTACATGTATGATTTCATGAAAGTTTGATTTTTATAGGAATTTATTTGAATTTGGCGCGCTGCATTTTCTCTGGCTTCTGGCGAAGTGGGACGCTACTGTCCCACATATCCCAGAGAGGTTAATTCTCCGTAATACATCATTTCGCCATTAATTAATACATTGTTGTGCCCCTGGTCTGAGAGGATGGAAGTTCAATATGTAGAATGCTACTGTTAACTAGCTAACGTTGCCCATGAATGGTAGTTAGGCTAGCGAGCAAGTATTTTAGCCTAAGCAGAGGTGATTTGATGATGTTGAAATGTTGAAGTTGAAATAGTGCTGGTTGAGGCAGACCATTATTTATTGGTGATCCTGCTCAAACAGTGACCACAATGTACCGAAATCATTAATTTTTCCAAATGCATACCGAGAAATCTGTGTATATTGTTACAGTCTCCCCTTCCGTCGACCTACAAGCCTCGGCCAATGCATGTAACTCCGCCCCCTGGTCTGACACCGAGGCTGACAGTGGGCCAACCTTCACTATTCCTCTGTCATCACACACAGCGTACCCCATTACTCTCTTCCCTTCTGTGGTCATGTAACTAGAGCCATCTGTATACAATACTTTTCCCGATTCCAATGCTGTCTCTTGCAAATCAGGCCTAGGTTTTGGAGTAATCTGATCTGGGTTACAGGTGTGCGATTCACCCTCCCCAGGCAACGGCATTAACGACGCAGGATTCAAAGCACCAATCTTATGAAATTGTAGATTTTCCCCAGTTAACGTTAACTCCCATTTTGTCCATCTGTGGTTTAAAATAAATAGTTGTTGCAAAATAAATCCTGTTTTTGCTTTGTCATTATGGGGTATTGTGTGAAGATTGATGAGGGGAAAAAACAATTTAATCAATTTTAGAATAATGTTGGAACGTAACAAAATGTGGAAAAAGTCAAGGGGTCTGAATACTTTCCGAAGGCACTGTACACTATTTATGATGGTGTATATCAACATCATCATCCCGGACACCCTAGACCCACTCCAATTTGTATACCGCCCCAACAGATCCACAGATGACGCAATCTCAATCGCACTCCACACTGCCCCTTCCCACCTGGACGAAAGGAACACCTATGTGAGAATGCTGTTCATTGACTACAGCTCAGCGTTCAACACCATAGTGCCAATTAAGTTCATCACTAAGCTAAGGACCCTTGGACTAAACACCTCTCTCTGCAACTGAATACTGGAATTCCTGACGGGCCGCCCACAGGTGGTTAGGGTAGGCAACAACACATCTGCCATGCTGATCCTCAACACGGGGGCTCCTGAAGGGTGCGTGCTTATTCCCCGCCTTTACTCCCTGTTCACCCACGGCTGCTTGGCCAAGCACGACTCCATAAAGTTTGCTGACGACACAACGGTGGTAGGCCTGATCACCGACAACGATGAGACAGCCTATAGGGAGGAGGTCAGAGACCTGGCAGTGCCAGGACAATAACCTCTCCCTCAACATGAGCAAGACAAAGGAGATGATTGTGGACTACAGGAAAAGGAGGGCCCAATCATGCCCCCATTCATATCGATGTGGCTGTAGTGGAGTGGGTCGAGAGTTTCAAGTTCCTTGGTATTTTTTAAATATTTATTTATTTATTACCTTTATTTAACTAGGCAAATCAGTTAAGAACAAATTCTTATTTTCAATGACGGCCTAGGAACAGTTGATTAACTGCCTGTTCAGGGGCAGAATGACAGATTTGTACCCTGGCAGCTCTGGGATTTGCAACCTTTCGGTTACTAGTCCAATGCTCTAACCACTAGGCTACCCTCCTGCTCCAGGTATCTACATCACAACAAACTATCATGGTCCAAACACACCAAGAAAGTCGTTTAGCTGGCACAACAATGCCTTTTCCACCTCAGGACACTGAAAAGATTTGTCATGGGTCCCCAGATGGAGAGCATCCTGACCGATTGCATCACCGCCTGGTATAACTGCTCGGCATCCGACCGTAAGGCACTACAGAGGGTAGTGCGTACAGCCCAGTAAATCACTATGGCCAAGCTTCCTGCCATTCAGGACCTATATAATAGTCTCAGAGGAAGGACCCCAAAAATGTCAAAGACTCCAGTCATAGACTGTTTTCTCTGCTACCATGCGGCAAGCGGTACCAGAGCACCAAATCTAGGTCCAAGAGGCTCCTCAACAGCTTCTACCCCCAAGCCATAAGACTGCTGAACAATGAATCAAATTGCCACCCACACTATTTACATTGACCCCCTCCCCAGTGTTTTTACACCGCTGCTACTAGCTGTTTATTATCTATGCATAGTCCCTTTACCCCTACCTACATGTACAAATGACCTCGACTAACCTGTACCCCCCGCACACTGACTCGGTATCGGTAACCCCTGTATATAACCTCGTTATTGTTATTTTATTGTGTAACATTTTATTATATTTTTTACTTATGTTTATTTAGTAAATATTTTCTTAACTCTATTTCTTGAACTGCATTGTTGGTTAAGGGCTTGTAAGTAAGCATTTTACGGTAATTCCTGTTGTATTCGGCACGTGACAAATAAAATATGATTTGATTCGATAAAAGTCACCTAGTCGGGCTTCCCGAGTGGCGTAGTTGTCTAAGCCACTGCATCGCAGTGCTAGCTGTGCCACTAGAGATTCTGGGTTCGAGGCTCTGTCGCAGCTAGCCGTGACCGGGAGACCCATGGGGCGGTCCAGCGTCACCCGGGTTTGGCCAGCAGGGATGTCCTTGTCCATTTGCGCACTAGCGACTCCTGTGGTGGGCCCGGGTGCAGTGCACGTTGTGAGAGAAAGAGGTAAAGAAAATATATATAAATATATTTTTTAAAGTCACCAGTTTCCCCATTAGCCAGTAATCTCACAATGGCCATCAGCACAGCTGTCTGCGAAAGGGGATTGTCCTGCGTGTCAAGTATCACAACCGACTGGAGTTCCTCACTGGCGACAACTCAGCTCAGCCGCATCATCACAATTGATGGACCAGACCTTGATGAATTCAATGCAGAGCAAGTTGTTCTGAGGTGGTGGGGATCTGGGTCTGCCAGCTAGATGCCCAGGGTTCACTGCTTGGGGAGGAAGACAGAACTAACCAACAGAAGAGGCTCTGGAGAGAGAGCTTGAGGAGTTTGAGACGACTGGGGGGAGGAAAGTAAGCTTGGGGGGGGGGGGGAGCTATCAAATTCACACAATAACATGCTTTTCACAAAAATATTCCTTTTAACAAAATGTTATTACAGTGTCTTTTTGTCAGTTATCACAGGGCATCATGTTGAGTCCGAGTCATCCTCTGACAAAACAAGACTGCAATCTGACCTCCATTCAATGATAATCAGAGCCCAGCATCCAATCAAAACAGTTATGAATATGCATTTTTGTTATGCTGCATCACCACACCAATACAATATGGGCCAGTGGTTACAATGTTGGAGCCAGTAACCTTGAAAAGCCACTGACCCGGTGTGCCACTGGCAAATTTACCTGAATGTCAAGCCCTGCAAAAAAACATGCATGTACAGACACAGGGACTGACGCAAACACACGCCAGTCCGCCCACACACGTCACTCAGATACAACCTTCACACATCAGCACCAAATCACCAAGCAGCCTCAACACACACAGCTTGGAACATGCATCACCACACACAGCCCTGAAACTCACAATCAGCCACATGTAGGACAATGAACACACACACACACACACACACACACACACACACACACACACACACACACACACACACACACACACACACACACACACACACACACACACACACACACACACACACACACACACACACACACCCCGTGGATGCCAACCTTGTTGTGTTGTGTGGGGCTGCTGGTGTAGCCTGGCGTTCTGTAAGCATATCTCTCTAACTCGGCTGTGGGAGTCTTGGAGCGGCCAGGTGCAGTCAGCCCAGACAACAGCTTTCTAGCCGCTGCAGATACAACACAGAGACACAGTATTAGTCATGGACAGCTCTCACCCACTTACATTTTTATCCCTCATCATATCGAGCTTGTTTTTATTTTTATTTTTACAGTTGTACCATACATCACTGGTCAGTGAGTATACTTACGTTGCTTGTTGGCAGTGGGCTGGGGGCTAACTGCGCTTGGGGCCCGGGGCAGGCTGGTGGCCTGAAGGCTCGCCTGGTACAGAGAGTCTAGCTCTGACAGCTCCTCACAGGGTGACCCAACCACCGCCTGGGAGTTGTAGTAGCGGGTCACATTCTCTGCCCAGCGCTCCACTGGCATGGCGGCACCTGGCCTGCAGTTCCCAGACGCTGGGGAAGGGGTCCACCCTGGTCTGATGGGGGTGGAAGGTGGGCAGTGGGAGTCTGTAGGAGGGGCGTAGAAGGGGGAGTCGAAGGCGGCCGGCTGTTCCAGGCTCCAGCCGGACCAGTTATGGGTGGGAGGGGGAGGAGGAGGGCCGAGCCTAGAGGTGTTGGAGGAGATGGGGACAGGGGAGCTGTGGTTCTGATGGGCTGGAGGAGGCTGAGAGGGGCCCAGGGCTGGCCGTCTGGAATAGGCATCCTCCATGTTGGTGTCGCTCCTTTTCTCTGAGGTGTGGCTGACTGGAGAGGGTGTCCTGGAGTGCGGGCGTGGGGTGGGCAGAGTCTGGGTTGGGGGGTTACTGTTCCAGTGTGAGGGTGCAGCTGGCTGGTGGTTGGGCAGGGCTGGAGTCTGGTCATGGCCTCCCTCAGTAAAGCTCTCGTCCCGGCCATTCACACACAGGGCAGGCAGGGACACGGTAGCGTGCATGTGGAGGGGTCTCACATGAGTACAAGAGTTATCTAGCACGCCTGACATCTCCAGTCCTTCCTGGCGCCCCCACGCCTCCGCCATGAACCCCCCCGTGGGTGACCCTATGTGAGGGCTCGGGGGCATAGCGACAGGGGGGTGGCTCAGGGGCTCAAGGAGCGAGTTTGTGCTGGATGGGAGGGGCTTAACGTAGAGAGGAGAAGGCGTGTTTCTGGTGGCTTCCGGGATTGCTTGTGGTTGGTCCTCCTGGGCGTCTGTCAACAGTATTTGGATTGGGACAGGCTGTTCACTAGGAAGGAGGAGGAAAGAGGCTCATGTTATGGGCTGGTTAGTGATTGATGGCGAGGCATCTCTCCCATTTCTTTGCTCTGAAACAGAGGAGGATTTTATATTGTTTACAATACATTACTAAATACTACTTTTTATACTATACACATGTTCTAGGTCTAAAATGTTAGTTGGTGTGTGTGTGTGCGCATGTCAGTGTGCCCATGGGAGTCCGTGTGTGCGGGTATGTGAGTTGACTGTGCATGCGTGCGAGTTAGTGTGTGTGTGTGTGATGTTCCTGTAACAGATGGACATTTTCAAGCTTTGGCACAGGTGAGCCACGGGGGTGGCTCAGAACCGGACCCCTGGAAGAGGCACTCGTGTCTGTGGACCCCCTAGGACCAGGACTCACAGCAACCTCCACAATAACTAAAGAGTAAACACCCGCACACACAACTCTCCAATCAACACAGCAGCACGAGCTACACTGAATAAGAGACGGCATTAGCAAATATTTGAAAACCTTAAAACAGGGTAAAATTGTGTGTTTGGAAAAAATGATGCTGTATTAATGGTTAGATGTAGGAATCAGATTAGCACACATAGACCTACTGTAAAGAATCTAGGTTAAAGAAAACAAAACAGCATTTCTCCCTTTGTCTGTATGGACATTGAACACATACTTACAAATCAATGGTGTCTTTCCTAAACTACCTGCAAAGCATGTTGCATGTTAAAGAATAAACCAGGACTGTGTGATCCCTTGTTCCACTCCTTCCAGAGTCACATGATGAGCTCAGCCACAGGTGAGGTCAGGTGGGGGATGGGAGTCACAGGACACAGACAGGAGACAGTGCTGGTACCTGGGGGGGCCCTGGGGAGAGGGACAGGGCTGATCCTGCTTCTCTGTCTGCTCCTGATCCTGTTGCTGGGGTCTGTCTTCCTGCTGCTGCATGCGCTGCTGCAGGCCCCGCGCTCTCCTCATGCACTTTTGCAGCCGGGCCTCAGCCACTGTCCTGCTATGGGTGTTAGCGCCACCCTCATGCATGGGAAGCCCGAGTTTAGCTACAGGGTGAAAAAAAAGGGAAGGAAAGCAGAAAAGAAAAAAATATAGAAAAATGCATAAAATAAAGAGCTGCGTTATGGGGATGCATGCAAAAACACTTGGCACAAAGTCAAATCATAGGATTAGACTGTTGAAATAATGACGTGGGTTTTGGGGTGGGGGAGGACGCAAACAGGCACCACGCTTGGTGAGTAAAATGGATGTGTGTGTGTTGTAAATTAAAATGGACACAGGCTGATGATACACACGGGGGAAATTAAGATCCACAGTGACGCCTTACAAAATATTCTGTTCATTCGGCAAATGGTTAAATCATATAGAATAACGTTAAATTAATCAAATCAAAGTGAACTGTGTTAAGGAAAAACAATTCAATGGATAGTTTTAAGCTGAGCACTTCCCTAGGCGCAATATATCCAAGAAGACTGAGAATAAAATAATGGCTGTTCCTCTGTATTTCGACTCATATCACGGCGGCTGAACTGAGAAATATAGCGGCTATTTTTAAAACACTTTGTCTTGGTTAGCGGGCGAAATATCTTTAGTTCAGACGTTTTTAGTAATCGACTTGACTTGCTGTAGATCTTAAATGGAGAAATGGAGGAATGGGCTTTGTGAGACGAGGGGGTAGTGGGGTGCCAGACAAGGGTAATTGTGTGTGTGTGTGGGTGTGTGTGTGTGTGTGTGTGTGGGTGTGAGCATTCCTCAGTGGACGAGTCAGGAGATACAAACACACATTCAAGACGCTCACGACAGAGACAGTGAAACTGTGAAAGTCACATCGAAACACAGAGACATTAGGAAATGACGACAAACACAGACAGAGAGACCACAATAACAACAGACTCACTGCCATGTTGACCTAACAGACCCAGGCCACATTTTCCTAAATGAGCCCTGGGAAGACTTGGTTGTCATAGAGCTGGGTTCCCCACCCTGACCCCTCCCACTCTGTGCTACCAGGCAGGATAATAACCACGGTGATGGGTAAACATCCCTTGTTTCATTATCATCAGACAGGGATGGTTGGTAGGCAGAGGGCTGCTGACCTTATCAGCCGCCCCAAACTTGTGTTTAGACAGACTAAATTGTCTCTTCCCATAGTCATTACTCATTCAAGACTGCTCCTGCTCATGTTTGCGGGGGGGGGTATTTTAGGTTCAGGACTCTAGTTGTAAGTCTGACTGGACAGAAAGCACAAATGTCAAGATATTTGTTGCGGGCACTAAAAGGGTTTTGCTAGGAGACGATAGAGCACCGTGTTGCACGCGCATTGCAGCCAATACCATAAAGTGGCATAAAGTTGCACTCCAGTCTCATTTTCACCTCATTTACTTAACAAAAGGCACATCTCAACAGGTGGTCCAGGTAGGTTATGACACAAGTGGTGGGGTGGACCTTCCCTCTTTTGTTCTCTATTGCTCCTCAAGCAAAGGGCGAGGCCGGTGAAATCACAACTTCCCATCAGACCAACTCCTTGAATGCCCTACTCCTTGAACTTTGCAGTCGTGTCTACCCTTTAGAGTGTGTACTTTACTGTATTTATACTTGGGATATCGCTTTTCAACAGTAAAAAATATTTGTTTAATCGCTGGAGGTCATCTTTAGTCTTTTGGGTATAGATAGTCAGATGACTGGTTCAAACCAAGTGACTCTGTGGCCTGAAAGTGGGTCTTTGTCATATAGGAACCTCCAGTCCACACCAAAGGTCAAATGACCACACCCTTCTGGCAGCATAGCTGTCTTATGCACAATAGTGGTAAGGACTACAGGTGAAACCAACAGAGACACACATGGACAGACACACAGGTAGGTAGGTGGTGGTATGGTGTCCTAGCTGGTGGGCTGGCAGCAGGCACAGGGAGGTAGGTCAGGGCTACTTACATACAGCTTCATTAACCACAGACAGAGCAGCGGCCACCTCGCCAGCCTGCTCCAGTCGCAGGGACTGGTCTAGCAGTAGCTCAGCGTCCGACACGCAGCGTTCATAGCCGTCCCCTTTGCCTAAGAAACACAGATATGCACACACACCAAAAGCAAAGCTTTTTAAAACAAAAAAGATATTTAAAACAAAAAAGGCACACTGAGGGGGGGGGGGTCGAGTTAATGATATGTCTTTGCAACCCTTTGAAGATGGAGGACTTATTGTTCACTTCAGAATCGCAGCAGGATCGCCTGACCTAAATCCGTGTACAAGCCCCACTAGTTCAATCCGATTTCTCTCCACTACAAAACGCATTCAACATTCAAACTCGCTTTTGAACCCTTCTACGCTGTGACTGGGCCACTGGCCAGTCACACATTCTAACCATCTGAATGAGGAAACTTCCAATTGTGTGGGTGGGGGAACAATGCTCGTTTTTGTTAGACAACAGCAGTCCCATTTAGTCAGCCCACTCAGGGTGCTTTCAACATGGAGCACTCAGACACCTGCTACATAAAGAGACACACACCCAAACCCAGGCGGTGTGGGGCAGGGCTGCCTCCGGAGAACAACTGATGCAGCTCCCTGTTCTCTTCTGATTTTCACATGCTGTACTACAGTGGTCACCAACCCTGTTACTCATGGGCTTCAGAGTGGAACTCCTCTAGCTGAGCAACCAAGCTGGGGTTGGGTCTGGGGCCTTACCCTGGTTCTGTAGCTGGTCCAGGTCCATGAACTTGCTGGGTCTGGGGTTGAACCCCAAGGCGGCCTCCTTTTCCTTCTCCTTCCTCCTCTGTAACTCCTGCTCCCTCGCTCGCCTGGCCACCTCCTCCTGCAGCTCGTCTAGTTCGCTGCGGCCTTCTCCCGCTGTGTGACACAAACACACGCGTTAATATCGTAGCTTTCTATAATGGGCCCAGTTCAATAGCCTGACAAGACAAGGCAGGGGGAAGAGGTGTGAGGAGTGAGAGTGTGTACACGTCATCACACTTTGAGCACACAAGAGATACAGAGATGAATTAACATAAACCATCTGCTCAGAGTTCATAATGAATATACAGTGCATTTGGAAAATATTCAGACCCCTTGACATTTTCCACATTTTGTTACGTTACAGCCTTATTCTAAAATTGATTCAATGTTTTTTTCCCCCTACATCAATCAACACACAATACCCCATAATGACAAAGCAAAAACAGGTTTTTAGAAATGGACAAATTGAATAAAAAACACAGAAATCTTACATATTACAATTACTCAGTACTTTGTTGAAGCACCTTTGGCAGCGATTACAGCCTCAAGTCTTCTTGGGTACAACGATACAAGCTTGGCACACCTGTATTTGGGGAGTTTCTCTCCTTTAATCTCTGCAGATCCTCTCAAGCTCTGTCAGGTTGGATGGGGAGCGACTCTGCACGGCTATTGTCAGGTCTCTCCAGAGATATTCGACCGGGTTCAATTCCAGGCTCTAGCTGAGCCACTCAAGGACATTCAGAGACTTGTCCCGAAGCCACTCCGGCATGGTCTTGGCTGTGTGCTTAGGGTCGTTGTCCTGTTGGAAGATGAACCTTCGCCCCAGTCTGAGGTCCTGAGCGCTCTGGAGCAGGTTTTCATCAAAGATCTCTCTGTACTTTACTCTGTTCATCTTTCCCTTGATCCTGACTAGTCTCCCAGTACCTGCAGCTGAAATAAAATCCCCACAGCATGATGCTTCACTGTAGGGATGGTGCCAGGTTTCCTCCAGATGTGACGCTTGGCATTCAGACCAAAGAGTTCCATCTTGATTTCATCAGACCGGAGAATCTTGTTTCTCATGGTCTGAGTCCTTTAGGTGCCTTTTGGCAAACTCGAAGTGGGTTGTCATGTGCCTTTTACTGAGGAATGGCTTTCGTCTGGCCACTCTACCATAAAGGACTGATTGGTGGAGTACTGCAAGGATGGTTGTTCTTCTGGAAGGTTCTCCCATCTCCACAGAGAAACTCTGGAGCTCTGTCAGAGCTCATGGCTTGGATTTTCCTCTGCAATGGACTGTCAACTGTGGGACATTGTCTATACAGACAGGTTTGTGCCTTTCCAAATCATGTCCAATCAATTGAATTTACTACAGGTGGACTCCAATCAAAATGTAGAAACATCTCAAGGATGATCAATGGAAACAGGATGCACCTGAGCTCAATTTCATAGCAAAAGGTCTGAAAACTTATGTAAATAAGGAATTTCTGTTTTATATTTGTAATAAATGAGCAAACATTTCTAAAAACCTGTTTCGCTTTGTCATTATTGAAGTATTGTGTAGATTGATGAGGGAAAAAATAATTTAATCCATTTTAGAATGAGGCTGTATCAAAAGTGGAAAAGGAGAAGTGTGAATGCACTGTATACACCCCAAAACAGACACAACACCTAAAAAGACACTTTCCCACAGACATTGTGGGAAACTCACTCACACACGGACTCAAGACCTACCCAGGCTTATGTGGCTGTTGCCCCTGCATGAAGCCTTGACGTCCTGCAGGAGAGCACTGCTGCTCTTAGACTTGGGCACGGTGCGCCATGATGGACCTGAGCTGGAGCCGGAAGGCTTCTTCAGACCGGTGTCCCTGAGAGAGACAGACAGAGAAGTCAGTCATACAATACACAGTTCATCATGTAGCTATCCGTATTTGTGAGTCTAGCCTTTTCGGATATGTGAGTTACTATCATCTAGAATCTTTCCTAGCAGTTTGTATATACTCTACTGTACCTATGTGTATTAGCAGCATTGGGTCCCTCGCTGAGAGGCATGTCCAGGCTAACAGGACTGTTACTGTTCCTCTCGCTGCTCTCATAGCCACTCTCCATCCTCTGGATGAGCCTGGGGGGCTGCTGCTCCGTGTTATGGCCCCTGGGGGTCGGCAGGGTCCAGGAGGAGGCCATATTACCAAAGGGCCCCTGTCCTTGTCCAGTGGCTGACCCTGTGGGGCCCTCGGCTGGGGCCCCACTGTCTTCAGGCAGAGTGGCCCCTAGGGGACTATACCCAGCCTGTCTACGTCTCTCCCTACTGAAGATACTGTCTATATTGAGGGCCTCTCTCCGGGGCCTCCAAGCCGGTCTGTATCGTCCGCCGGAGGAGCTGGACTTGGACTCACTGCTGGTGCTGTCGGCCTCCCAGTCTCTGGCCTTGGTGGTGGCCCCTGACTCTGCCCCTAGACCCCCAAGGGCCCCGGAGCCCAAAGAGGAGGCGGAGTGGGGGCGACTGTGGATGATGTTGCTCATGGTCTCCTTGAAATCCCTCAGTCGACTGGAGGAGGAGGACTTGGGTGCGGTGCGAGGTGCTTGTTGCTCCTTCAGAGTCTCCCCTATAGAAGCCATGGAGACAGGAGAGAGGAGGGAGATGGAGGGAGGGAGCCAGATAGAGAGTGGGAGATAAATACATTAGTGGTGTGATGTCATGTGTTGATGGGGAGGGGTGGAAAAAGCAAAAAAATAATAGGATGAAAGTGCAACGAGAGTGACAACATTGGTGATAACGGCTAACTGGACAGGACAAGAGAAAAATGGTAAGATACAAGATACCCTACTCCTGTACCTGATCTTCTGTAAAACCCAAATACTATGAACTACCTGCGAAAGACTAGAGGCACTGATTCTGATGAGCTCTAAGCTGCTAGATACAGTATAGTCTCCTGAGTCATCATGCTCTTCCGTCATAGGTCACTTGTTCCCTGGCTCTGCCGTGTGATTGGTCCCTAGTCTTTTGGCTCTGCCGTGTGATTGGTTCCTTCGTACCCTCGCTGTGGTAACCTGCCGACGAGGCTTCGTCAGTCTTAGAGCCCCGGCTCTTCTCCTCAAGTCGCCTCGGACGACTAGAGCTCCGCTTCCTGTCACTGGCCCCGCCCTTCCTGTCCACTGTTCCGCCTTTCCTCAGAGAGTGGCACTGCACTGGCCCACTGTCCGTCACTTGGCCTTAGGGAGGAGATTTCTTTTATGACCGTTTACATGGTTACGACATGTGAAAATGATGACACATAATTCATGATGAACATGATTGGGTAATGGCTGTGGCTTTAACCCTCTGTACAGTACATACAAATCTGTCTAGAGTATGTTTGGGTGAGCAATACATGCTTAAACCTAAGTAGTTGCACGTGTGCATACATGCAAGGTAAAAGCATTAATTAATACACAGTTTAGTCTGTGTATATAAGAGGAGGCTGGTGGGAGGAGCTATAGGAGGACGGGCTCATTGTAATGGCTGGAATGGATTCAATGGAACGTGGTTTCCATGTGTTTGATACCGTTCCAATCTACCACTCCAGTCTTTACAATGAGCCCATCCTCCTACAGCTCCTCCCACCAGCCTCTTTTGGTGCATAGGCTTGGGAGTATACTCTGTGTGTGTGTGTCAGTGTGTGTGTATGCGTGCAAGCATGCGCCTGCGTGCATGTATGTGACTGTGTGTGTCTGTGCATACTTATGTGTTTGAGTGAGCTACAGACCATATTCATGTTTGTTTGTGCATATATATCTACCCTGTCTGTGTGTGTGCATATATATCTACCCTGTCTGTGTGTGTGCATTATATCTACCCCTTCTGTGTGTGTGCATATATCTACCCCGTCTGTGTGTGTGCATATATCTACCCCGACTGTGTGTGTGCATATATATCTACGCCGTCTCTGTGTGTGCATATATATCTACCCCGACTGTGTGTGTGCATATATATCTACCCTCTCTGTGTGTGTGCATATATATCTAACCTGTCTGTGTGTGTGCATATATATCGACCCTGTCTGTGTGTGTGCATATATATCTACCCTGTCTGTGTGTGTGCATATATATCTACCCTGTCTGTGTGAGTGTGCATTATATCTACCTTGTCTGTGTGTGTGTGCATTATATCTACCCTGTCTGTGTGTGTGTGTGCATTATATCTACCCTGTCTGTGTGTGTGTGCATATATATCTACCCTGTCTGTGTGTGTGCATATATATCTACCCTGTCAGTGTGTGTGCATATATATCTACCCTGCCAGTGTGTGTGTGCATATATATCTACCCTGTTTGTGTATGTGCATATATATCTACCCTGTCTGTGTATGTGTGCATATATATCTACCCTGTCTGTGTGTGTGCATATATATCTACCCTGTCTGTGTGTGTGTGCATTATATCTACCCTGTCAGTGTGTGTGCATATATATCTACCCTGTCTGTGTGTGTGCATATATATCTACCCTGTCTGTGTTTGTGTGTGCATTATATCTACCCTGTCAGTGTGTGTGCATATATATCTACCCTCTCTGTGCGTGTGTGCATTATATCTACCCTGTCTGTGTGTGTGCACATATATCTACCCTGTCTGTGTGTGTGCATATATATCTACCCTGTCTGTGTGTGTGCATATATATCTACCCTGTCTGTGTGTGTGCATGCTATTCCTGAACTCCTCCTCCTACTACCTGTGGTCTCCAGGCTGCTGCGGGAGGCTGTGTCGTTGTCTGGGTTACAGATGACGGTTCCCTGGGAATCGGAGGAGAAGTGGCTGGCCATGGACTCATGGTGAGAGTGGGAATGCTTGTAGGAGTAACTGTCTGTCGACGAGTCGGTGCGCGTGTCACTGGAGATGGACGGCTCGCGGCCTGAAGACAACAGCATGACAGCGGAACAGATGCAGACAGCCATCAGAGATAACAACGGGAACACACAAGCCAGGACTTAATCAGAACAGTACAGAGAGCAGGAAACAACCGCTTCAAGAAGGAGAAACACGTGGTGTATAAATTGCATTTGTTGTACTTTAACTACTAGTTCCATTTGAAAGAAGAAGGGAAAAAAATACTATTTGAACACAGGTGTGGTAATGCAACAGCCATTCTGTGCGTGTAGCAAGTGATCTTGTGTGACGCGAGGCGTCTCGTACCCGAGTCCTCGCTGTCGTAGTAGGACCTGTTGAAGTGGTGCAGGTCCAGGCGGGAGGGCAGGTCCTGCACTGACACGGGCGTCCCCCGGGGGTCAGCGTAGAGCAGTAGCAGGGGCTGGTAGTGGCCCTTGATGCACCGAGACACCACGTCCTTCCACTTGGGCCCGATCTGCCGGGAAGAGAGGAAACTATGTCACGACTTTCCAGGAAACAAAAAAAAAAAGGCGTTAGACCTGCGCATTCAGGCCCATCCCTGAAGTGAAATATCAAACTTTTCAGGAAGAGTCAAACAGACACCCAGAAAAGTACACACAGAGCGAAGCGAGTGAGCTCAAAAAAGAATGCGAGTTAGTCAAGACCACAGTTACAGTACAATAGCTACGGCTAACATTAACACGACTCTGTAAGCGCCAGAGGGGCCATTTTCCAACCCCTCTTACCCCAACCTGGTTTTCCCGAATGCACAACGAACGCTCTGCCCTCGCTCAGCACAGGAATCTGTGACAGGAAGTCCCGATAGCCCTATCATATCAGAAAAGTGTGTGTGTGTGTGTGTGTATGCGTATGAGTTTGAAAGCGCAAATGTGTGCGTGGGTCTACAGAGGTGGCCGCTTTGCTCTAGCTCTCTATTGGCCACGCCCTCCTGTCCAGCTGGCCAGATAAACAATAGAGGGATATCCTTGTTTTCAGGCCACTTTTGTCCAAACCCTCACTGGCTCACGTGCTGGCTTTACACAGACAGACAGAGACAGAGAGAGACAGAGAGAGACAGAGAGAGAGAGAGAAAAGCTGCTTTGTATGCCACTGCCCAGGAGTGAACGTACAGCACAGACATTTATGTGACTAAAGCCATGATAGGAGAGAGGGGAGAGGGGAAAAGAGCGAGAGAGGAGAGAGAGAGAAAGAAAAGGGGAGAAAAGGGAGAGAAGAAAAGGATAGAGGAGTGGGAAAAGGAAAGAGGGGAGACATTTTTGAAAGAAAGTGGATGGACAGAAGGTGAAAGAGTCATGCCACTGGGGGGGGGGACTAGGTAGAGAGATAGAGAGGAAAAGAGAGAGATGGGAGAAAGGATAGGTCCGAGCCAGAGCAGTGAGAGAAGGCCCGGTGCCCACAGCGCTGTGTGTCATTTCCTTCCCTCCGCCCGCTCCCAGGAGAGGTGGCGAGAGACACACACCACAGTTGGGCCAGCAGGCCAGGCATGTGGAACTAACTAACTAACGCCTCTGCTCAATGCTCCCACACCTCGTCACACAGAGAGGGGGACCTGACCTGGAACTAAAGGAGAAGCCAATCAGAACTCGCACCCATGACTGGCCACAACACTGCCGCAGTGTGAACCACCAATCAGAGTTCATCCAGATGACCTCATGTGACAGGCTTTGGGTTCCTCAGCAACTCTGCAGACATCTCATTGTCCATGATAAGGACTGTGGCAGGTTACATGTGTCTCTCCATGAATTTTTGTACATACATGTTGATTGTTGTTTTTGATGTAAATTTTGTCTGGCCTAAATATCCCCAGTAGGATAATAAAGTAAAGTAAACTATTCCTATGACAACTATTCCTCCTTGGGCTGTGATGACAACGCAGTCTGTGTCTTCGATTAAAAATTGAGCAAAAACAACCCCAGCTCGCCAGTGAGTCAACGAGCGGGTGAATAATGTAAATGAATGGCGCCGGGGTGAAATTAGCGACAAACAGAGAGAGAGAGGGCTTTGAATAGAGCCCGACGGGCCACGCTTCTGTTTAGCAATGAAAGAAAACATCAGGTAATTCGTTGTTAAAAGATGAATGTCCTCTCCCACTTGACACAGCAACGGGAGAAAGAGACGGAGACATAGACAATAAGCTGTAAAAGTGGAGGACTCTCAACTGAGAGGATTCCACAAACACCTGTATGGCTCAATGGTCTTTCTCACAGTAACATCACCCAAGTGAGGAGCAATGTACAGCCAAACATGGCCTGTGTGATTTTCAACTGCAAAATACCGTAGAATAAAGAATAAAACACAGCAACTACACAGTAAAAACAAATGGTTCATGTTCATGGTCAGGATTAGGGGTAAAGGAATCCCATCCGACATTAGTGAATAAGGGCAACTTCTCTAACCATGGATTGGTTGATTGAGTTTTTTTTTTTAAATTACCTCTTTGACATGTGCGTCGTCAAAGTACATCCACTTGCGTATCTTGGTCTGGAAGAAGAAGGTGGAGTAGTGCTTGCCGTAGTAACACACCATGCCCACCAGGTAGAGCTCTGCCTGCTTGGCCTTATCATCTGTTACTCTGTAGAAGAGCTGAGGAGGACAGGGGAGAGGACTCATGTTCAGCCCCATAGGGAAACAAAAAATACACTGTCCTGCAATACTGTATAGCTAAATCATACACCCCCCCCCAGGGTACCCAAACAGACATCGGGAATGTTGGAATCAGATCATAACACAACTCGCAGAAGTACCACTTCAGAAACGCTCCAGATGTTCTCAAAGGTTGGCTCTCTTTTACAGCAGGTAAACACCTTGAAAAATTCATTAGCAAGGGAGATGGTGCCTGACTGTGTGTGTTGTGTCAGAGTATAGAGACATCAGACTGCTTTCTATCCACTCTGGTAGTCATTGGCTAGAAACATTACAGACAACAACCCAGTATGGCATAACTTAGTGGCATCTTCTGAAAAAAACTGTAAGAGTGTGTGTGTGTGTGTGTGTGTGTGTGTGTGTGTGTGTGTGTGTGTGTGTGTGTGTGTGTGTGTGTGTGTGTGTGTGTGTGTGTGTGTGTGTACGTGTGTGTGTACGTGTGTGTGTACGTGTGTGTGTACGTGTGCGTCTTACATCCCCCAGGCGCAGGCAAGTGCCCAGGCTGTGGATGACGTCCTCTGCCAGGTCTGAGTGGTCAGAGTCCCACACCAGACCTATGGTGATGATCTCTGGAGAGTTCATAAGTACCCGACGAATACGCAGCTTCTCCCCACAGTTACTCTGAGGTAGGGAGAGAGAGAGAGAGAGAGAGAGAGAGAGAGAGAGAGAGAGAGAGAGAGAGAGAGAGAGAGAGAGAGAGAGAGAGAGAGAGAGAGAGAGAGAGAGAGAGAGAGAGAGAGAGAGAGAGAGAGAGAGAGAGAGAGAGAGAGCAGGAAGAAAGAAGAGAGCGTGTGAAGAGGAGGGGGAGAAGAAAGGTAGGGGGCAAGAGATGGAGTGGGAGAGAGAGAAGGGGGAAGTGAAAGAGGGGGACAAAAAGGAGATGCAAATTGAGCGTAATAAATCACAAACATAAACCCAAAATCCTCAAACAAACTAAAAAAAACTAAAACAAAGTCTACCATGACTCATTACGTTCCGAGTTGACAGTGATCTTCATCCATTTAGCTTTTTCAGTGTTGACTACGGTTCAATTCAGAGCACCCCTCATAGTGAGCTGTGTCTGAAAAGGTCAGCTGGCTGTAGGCCAATGACAACCCCCAATTCAAGTGTCACTTCTATGCCCATCACAGAGAGACAGCCTTCCTTTAGACAGAAACTCTACCCACACACTGGGCCCAGCAGCATGTGGGGTTCCTTCATACAAGGTTACCACAGGACTCCTTTCACAGAGCTGATGTGGGCCAGAGCGGTACAGCGTGTGTGTTTTGTTTGTTTGTTTGTATGTGTGTGTTTGCGAGGGAGAAGGACGCATGTCACCACATGCACCTGCCATCTTGACCTCCTTTGCCGGAGAGGGGCAAAGTCCCTCTTCTTTTGTGCGTTTCCCAGAAGTGAGGCTGGAAACAAGCGGGCGGCAGGCCCCTGGAAGGGCAACGATTGTGCACGCGCCAAATTTGACATAAACAGAGGAGACTTTCTCACAGCACAGGCGAGCACTGGGGTTTCTCACACACAGACCAGCGGGAGAAGCATCAAAGTCAGCCTATACTTAGCGAATAAAAACATATTTCTGAAAAAGGCCTGTAATTGTACAATACTGGGGCAGCTCGTTATGATTATGTCGACTCTGGAGTTGACCGTTAGAATGACCAGAGGCTGTAATGTTTGATAAAGATAAAGCTGGGAGGGAGTATCAGAATTATAAGAGTCATGTTTGACTGGGAGATTTCACATTTTAAAACGCTAATACTTTGAGCTGCTCATGTTGATCCATCCTGGTCCTTTCAGTTCCGTTTCTAACCCAGAGATATTACAGTCGAAGCACTGAGGACTCCGTGGTGAGTTTGGCTGACCTCAGAATGGTGTTTACTGCCCATGTGATGCCATCAAGTTCCTCTGAACCAGTCCGCCCACACTCAACACAAGCCTCGGAGTTAGATTGTGTGTGTGTGTGTGTGTGTGTGTGTGTGTGTGTGTGTGTGTGTGTGTGTGTGTGTGTGTGTGTGTGTGTGTGTGTGTGTGTGTGTGTGTGTGTGTGTGTGTGTGTGTGTGTGTGTGTGTGTGTGTGTGTGTGTGTGCGTGCGTACGCAAGCGTGAAAGTCATAATATATTTCTTGGCTAAAGAACCCCACAGGACATGAATATTTAACTTTTTTTTCACCATCATAAGTAAGAATATTTCTGGTGGGAGTGTAATATCTATTGTGGCTGTAATATAGTGTAATATAGTGGCTATCACAGTTGTCGTAGAGTCCATGGTGTGGAAGAATCTTTCCCCTTAACAGCATGACAGCGGAGTCCCTGTTCATCGTCTAAAAAACGCCAGAAACTCTACCTCTTCAAAGAGTATCTTAAATAAACCCCACGGCACCCCCACGCAAAAATACTTTTTTTTTTACCTGCACTCGTCTTTTCCTACTAGTACTGACTTTGTTGATAACTACTTTATTGTGGGGAAAATGTCCTTACTACGACGGTGCTATCTGGTTGTCCCACCAAGCTATCTTAAGATGACTGCACTAATTGTACGTCGCTCTGGATAAGAACGCCGGCTAAATGAGAAAAATGTACATGTACCTTAATGGTACGGTGTGGTAAAGGGTTCTTGTATACCAACTCACCGGACAGTTGCGTAGGTCTCCCATAGTGCTGGCGTTGCGGAGCAGCTCTCCAAACATGTCTGGTGTGGGCTTGTCTTTACACTCCAGCATCCTCACCGCCTGGTTACTGTAACACGGGGAATACACAGAACACACACAACTCAGACGTCTACAGTGTGAGACAACACACACTCAGACATCTTGTCCTTGCAACACCAGGGTTGTGGGTATGATCTGTGGGCCACATAGTTTGTAGGGGAGAGTGGGGTAAGTTGAGCCAAAGGGTTAGTTGAGCCACCCTTGTAACTAGGAAACCATACACAAAATGAATCATGTGACCAAATATTTAGGAAGAGGTCATCATTTCATGTGAAGGAAAAAAACACATGGAAAAAAGTGTCAAGCATGTTAGGTCCAAAAAAATGGATTTTCACAAAGTCAAATTAATACATTGTGTTATATCTAAACCAAAGTAGAGTTGTAATATTGTTTTATACATCAGTTGGGGTCTCTATAAGCTACAATATGCGGTTCTAAACATAGCACGGAAAGTGCATCCTTGTAGCTGTTGTGAGCTAATATAGCCTAACCCATACGTAGAATGTTTGCACACATGACTGTAAGTCGCTTTGGATAAAAGTGTCTGCTAAATGGCATATATTATTATTATTAGTCTAAATGTTTGCCATGGGGTAAGTTGAGCCAATGGCCATGGGGTAAGTTGAGCGAATGGCCATGGGGTAAGTTGAGCCAATGGCCATGGGGTAAGTTGAACCATATTTGGAGAGTTTCTCCCATTCTCCTTTGTAGATCCTCTCAAGCACAGCCATTTTCAGGTCTCTCCAGAGATGTTCGGTCGGGTTCAAGTCCGGCCTCTGGTTGGGCTTCTCAAGGACATTCAGAGACTTGTCCTAAAGTCACTCCTGCTTAGGGTCATTGTCCTATTGGAAGGTGAACCTTCACCCCAGTCTGAGGTCCTGACCTCTCTGGAGCAGGTTTTCATCAAGGAACTCTCTATACTTTGCTCTGTTTATCTTTCCCTCGATCCTGATTAGTTGTCCAATCCCTGCCGCTGAAAAACATTCCCACAGCATGATGCTACCACCACCATGCTTCACCGTAGGGATGGTACCAGGTCTCCTCCAGACGTGACACTTGGCATTCAGGCCAAAGAGTTCAATCAGGAGGTGAAAGAAACACACACCTGTTTAGGCTAGGTGCTGGCTAGTGGAGTAGAACAATTGAAAAATGAAAGGAGAGCCGCACACTCTAGGAGCTCAGATGCAATAATTTACTAACCTAATATCCAACATTTCGACAGACAAGCTGTCCCTGATGAAGACAGCTTGTCTGTTGAAACGTTGGATATTAGGTTATTAAATTATTGCATCTGAGCTCCTAGAGTGTGTGGCTCTCCTTTCATTTGTAAAGAGTTCAATCAGGCCAGAGAATCACTCAGAGAGTCGTTTAGTTGCCTTTTGGCAAACTCTAAGCAGGATGTCATGTTCCCTTTACTGAGGAGTGGCTCCTGTCTGATCACTACCATAAAGGCCTGATGGGTGGAGTGCTGCAGAGACGGGAGAACATTCCAGAAGGACAACCATCTCCACAGAGGAACTCTAGAGCTCTGTCAGAGTGACCATCGGGTTCTTGTTCACCTCCCTGACCAAGGCCCTTCTCCCCCAACTGCTCAGTTTGGCGGGGCAGCCAACTCGAGGAAGAGTCTTGGTGGTTCCAAACTTCTTCCATTTAAGAATGATGGAGGCCACTGTGTTCTTGGCGACCTTCAATGTCACAGACATTTTTGGTACCCTTCCCCAGATCTGTGCCTTGACACAATCCTGTCTCGGCGCTCTATTGCTCTATTCAACCTTATGGCTTGGTTTTTGCTCTGACATGCACTGTCAACTGTGGGACCTTATATAGACAGGTGTGTGCCTTTCCGAATCATGTCCAATCAATTGAATATGCCACAGGTGGACTCCAATCAAGTTATAGAAACATCTCAAGGATGATCAATGGAAACAGGATGCACCTCAGTTTAGTTGAGTCTCATAGGGTTTGAATACTTGTGTAAATAAGGTATATATATATATATATATATATATATATTAGCTAAATGTATAAAAACTTGTTTTCACTTTGTCATTATGGGGTAGTGCGTGTAGATTGATGAGGATTTTTATAAGTCTGTAAAGTAACAAAGTGTGTAAAAAGTCAGGGGTTCTGAATACTTTCCGAATGCACTGTTTAACAATTGACAACAACAAAAATGATGAACAAGAACCTATGCGAAAGAGAGGCTATGATATTGTAGCAGAGGCACACAATGTCTTATGACATGGAGTCTGAGCGTGCTAAACATATCCAGAATTTTGCGGCCCAGTTTCATGGGCTTAGTAGCCTCAAATGCATGAATTGGCACATCGAAACAACATCCCTGTCCCATACAACTGGTTGAGAAATGGAAGGGGAAGTGATATTGAACAGAGAGATCGACATGTATATCTGAATGTAGACATACATTTAAGATATACAATATACCACACCTCCCAGTCCATGAATTCAACTTTGACCTACCGGCACCACCAAACCCTGTCACAGGACACTGTCACCCACTTACCCCAAGGTGGCTCAAATGTAGATATCTTTTGTCAGAAATAACATTATATTTCCCTTGACGTAGTGATGCTGAATGTAAAAAATGGCTCAACTTACCCCACTCCACCCTACAGACTGTGTTAAATGTAAGCATCTTTCAGATAAAAACATCATTCTAAAATAGAGAGCACTACAGCTACAGCCTTAACACTGGTGCTACTGATCACGTGACTGCAGGGCCTTAGACCAGTCCTTTGTCTACAAGGTGACTCTTTGTTCCGTTCCCATTCTCTCCAGGTCTCTCTGGGGCTCTGTCAAAGACACTCCAGGGTTATACTGTAACTCTGTGCTCTGGTGCAGGAGAGAGGCCTGCTATTGGCATATAAACCGTTGTCAGGATACAACATACTGGGGGGAGATAGAGAGGGGCTGGTGTTGGGGATGTTGGGCTCATATCAGGGCCAAATAGTGTTGAGGAATTAGACAGAGCCCACACAGTACACCTAACAGACTAATCACATGGAATATTATTGTAGACACTTCATCACTTTTGCATAAGAAGTTTGCTCATAACATAACAAGCACTCTGGGCTGACTGGCTGGCTGCTACAGCAGACGAAGAGACTGAGACTGGTGTTGGGCTCTCCTGAGGGCTTCGCTGCAGACATCGCCACAGCTGGAGACGCAGGCAGGCAGCCCCTGGCTCACTACAGCTAGTCCGCAGCCTAGCGGAGGGAATGCAGGTGATTCATCCCTCCTTCCTCCTCCCACAGCCCAGAGAGGTTTGGTGGACAGCTCATACTGCCACAATGAAGAAAGCTATTACCCGTTCCTAGGCGACCTGATATCTAACCTAGCGGGTTACTTCTCTTTAGAGGAGGAGAGAGAAAGCACATTCGGTCACCATTGTGTCTCTAGGCCGAGAGAGCGTTGATTTCTTTTGTTGCTCTGCTCCGTGGAAAAGAGACCGGAAAAGCTTTTCATTCTATCATCTGTTTGTGGAGTGAATGGAGAAAATTCAATTGGAGAGCAGTGCCCATCAATTTTCACTTTTGTATAAAATGTGCGCCTATGTATAGTGTTAGTCAACTAGTCCGAACTGGTCAGAAGTGGTCAGAAGGAACCCCCTTGGAACTGGTCTGAACCAGTCAGAACATCAGTCAGATCTAGGCAGAACCAGTCAGCTCAATGCTGTTTTCCCAAGTCAAAGGCTTTACTCACCAGAGGGATGTGGTGGAGATGTAGTGCACCATCTGAATGAAGGGCAGTGGGTCAGAGGAGGCCCCACAGCTGCTACACACACACTGCAAACATACAAAGAGTTACACCACTAAGATACGCACAGCTGCTACACACACACTGCAAACATACAAAGAGTTACACCACTAAGATACGCACAGCTGCTACACACACACTGCAAACATACAAAGAGTTACACCACTAAGATACGCACAGCTGCTACACACACACTGCAAACATACAAAGAGTTACACCACTAAGATACGCACAGCTGCTACACACACACTGCAAACATACAAAGAGTTACACCACTAAGATACGCACAGCTGCTACACACACACTGCAAACATACAAAGAGTTACACCACTAAGATACGCACAGCTGCTACACACACACTGCAAACATACAAAGAGTTACACCACTAAGATACGCACAGCTGCTACACACACACTGCAAACATACAAAGAGTTACACCACTAAGATAAGCACAGCTGGCTTGACTTCAGTTAATGACATAGAAATGGATGGGGGGTGGGGGGGCGGTCAATTCTGAGGTGAAAAGAAAATGGATTGACTGATCATCTAAATAAGTTACTGAGGCTTGTGTTTGTACTGAGGCTTGTGTTTGTGCTGACCTGTTCGAAAAGCGTCATGGCAAACTTCTGGTGTGGGATGCAGTGCTTGGCTGTGCAGATGTCCTCTTTGGTCTCGTCTGAGATGTGGAAATGAATCCGCATTAGGATGTTCTCCTGTGGGGGCAACAGTTAGAGACAGTCATGTTGGCTTTATTCCTGTTTGTGTTTGTGTGTGTAAGCAAGTGTGTATGCGCTTGCCCACATGTGTTGTTAACTGAATCACGTTACTACGTCATGACAAAACCAACACACAAAGAAAATATCCTCGAGAAAATCTTGAGAAAACTTATATTGCTGAAAGGAATAATCCACTTAAAAACTATCTTTTGATATATTTAAAAAAAATGAATCTACTGTTGATTCAGTCTCAAAATGTTTTGCACGTTAGCAATCATGTCTTCAAGACATCGGACTTTCAAAATGCAAATTGTAACTTGCCACATCCTCGTGAAGATGCATCTACAATTCGATTTTTTGAATGTCCTATATCTTGAAAACTTGATCACTGACATGGAGAACATTTTGGGACTGCATCAACAGTGGACTAATAAACAAAAAGATAGTTTTTGAGTGGATTACTGTTTTAAACTCAGTGAAGCAGCAAGGTGCTGCACTTACAAAACACACAGAGGCTCTGGTTGGCCATCCTGAGCTAATTTACTGGGTGATTTATCACTCTAACTGCAGGCAGGAGCCCTCGGAGCGGTGGGAGTTCTGTAGCACTGCAGAGAGAGGGTCACCACGGGGAGGTTCCAATGTACACTTAACATCTGCCTCAGCCCACCATCCCACCGCCTCCGGAATGCAGCCGCAGCCAAATAACCAGAATAATACTCATAAAAAAAACAACCCAAGTTGCAGTTTCCGTATGTTCTCGCTTGTCAGCAGAACATAAAGAGAAGTGGAGAGAGGAGAGAATAGGCCCAGAGAGGGTACAGGGTATGGAACAATCCTCTGGCTGGCTGCCTAGCTGCGTTGCTTATAAAATGAGCTAGTCAGGGGGGGAAAATGGTAAAGTTTCTTTCTTTGTGGTAGTGTGGTAGAGGCTGGGTGGACTGCTTACTGTCACTGGGATCAGGGTAAAAGCCCTGTAGAGAGCTCTGCACTGCAACTTCCCAGAGACAAAAACACTTCCCACACTTTTTCTTTGTTCTCCCAAAGTAAATAGTGTCCCCAGCCATTGTTTTCTAAATGTTACGGCACTGCAAAAGTCTGATTTTTAAACATGGAACATTTTGTTATGAGATCACTTTTCGCTGATCTCTTAGCTCTGTTCTGTTTACTAAGCGTGTAGGTGTATTAGAAGAGAGAGAGCAGGAGTGGAAGAATGAAGGGTAATGGACGTCGTAGGGAAGTGAGGGATGAGGTACGTAATGGAGGAATAAGTGAGCTGAGAGAGTAATAGTGAGGGGGTAAAGTAGGAAGAAGTGGAGGAGCAAAGGGAGGGTTGTCTCTTACGAAGCACTCTGCAGCGTCGTCCATGATGCCCAGCTGGAAGCGCTGTTCGTCCTGGAAGGTCTTGGCCAGGGCGCTGCGGAGCGCGTCAGATGGCAGCACCTTCTCACTGCTGAACTGGAACTGAGCAAAGATACTCTAGAAACAACAAGAGACACAGTAACACAGCGGGGTCAACGACAGCGTAACACTCTCTGGAATAACAGGAATGGACTCAACAGAAAATATTCACGGATTGTACAAAGAAATGATGGAAGGGACTAGAAGGGGGTCAATATCCTTTATATCAAGTTAACACTAATTTCACCTCTTCACTGTCGACGTCGAGACTGGTGTTTTGCAGATACAAGTTTAATCAACCTGCCAGTTGAGGACTTGTGAGGCGTCTGTTTCTCAAACTAGACACTCTAATGTACTTGTCCTCTTGCTCAGTTGTGCACTGGGGCCTCTTACTCCTCATTCTATTCTGGAGCCAGTTTGAGCCAGTTTGCACTGTACTGTGAAGGGAGTAGTACACAGTGTTGTACGAGATCTTCAGTTTCTTGGCAATTTCTCACATGGAATAGCCGTAATTTCTCAGAACAAGAACAGACTGATGAGTTCAGAAGAAAGTTATTTGTTTCTGGCCATTTTGAGCCTGTAATCGAACCCACAAATGCTGATGCTCCAGATACTCAACTAGTTTAAAGAATGCCAGATTTATTGCTTCTTTAATCAGACAGCAGTTTTCAGCTGTGCTAACATAATTGTAAAAGGTTTTTTAAATGATCAATTAGTCTTTTAAAGTGATAAACTTGGATTAGCTAACACAATGTGCCATTGGAACATAGGTGTGATGGTTGTTGATAATGGGCCTATGTAGATATACCATAAAAAATCTGCTGTTTCCAGCTACAATAGTCATTTACAACATTAACAATGTCTACTCTGTATTTCTGATCAATTTGATGTTATTTTAATGGACAAAAATGTTGCTTTTCTTTCAAAAACAAGGACATTTCTAAGTGACACCAAACTTTTCAACGGTGGTGTATACTGTTGAAGTCGGAAGTTTACATACACCTTAGCCAAATACATTTAAACATTTAACGTTTTTCACAATTCCTGACATTTAATCCTAGTAAAAATTCCTTGTCTTGGGTCTGGTAGGATCACCACTTTATTTTAAGAATGTGAAATGTCCGAATAATAGTAGAGAGAATACTTTTGTGCCTGTTTCCTCCAGCATCTTCACATCTTCACAGCATCTTCACAAGGTCCTTTGCTGTTATTCTGGGATTGATTTGCACTTTTTGAACCAAAATACGTTCATCTCTAGGAAACAGTACGCGTCTCCTACTTGCGCGGTCCCATGGGGTTTACATGTCCTGCCGGCTTGCCAAAACTATAGTTTGTTAAGAAGAAATTTGTGGAGTGGTTGAAAAATGAGTTTTAATGACTCCAACCTAAGTGTATGAAAACTTCTGACTTCAACTGTATACACGCGCACGCACGCACGCACGCACGCACGCACGCACGCACGCACGCACGCACGCACGCACACACACACACACACACACACACACACACACACACACACACACACACACACACACACACACACACACACACACACACACACACACACACACACACACACACACACACACACACACACTCTTTGGGTATAATGTCTATATTTATGTTCCAGGCCGCATTTGAAAAAGAGACCTAGGTCTCAATATGTCTTCCCTGTTTTAAATCATGTATTTCAATTTTCTCAGACAAGAACACCCTGAACAAGGTGAGTGTTTATTGGGCAAGCGGACATAAACACACAAAGGCACACAAACATGCGCACCCACAAACCTCAACCTATCTTGTTGCGTACAGAAGAGAGAGAGAGAGAGAGAGAGAGAGAGAGAGAGAGAGAGAGAGAGAGAGAGAGAGAGAGAGAGAGAGAGAGACAAGAGGTGGGTGAGGTGAGCTGAGGGAGAGAGAACAGGAGAGGCAGAAAAGGAGGTGGGGAGAGGATAAATTAGCATAGCCTTATAATTCTGCTCAAATTAAATGCCTGGCCGAAATGCCCTGTAATCGACCTTTCAAATGAGCCCTGGTGAATTCTGATAAGGCTGAGACATCAAGGGAGAGAGGGAGAGAAAGAGAGAAGGAGAGAAAAAGACCAGAAGCAGGAAGGGAGGGAGGGAGAGGAAGACGGAGGCAAGGGGAAAGAGCACAGGGAGAGATGGAGAGAGCAGAGGGGAGAGTGAATGGGAGGGAGAGAGAGATGGAGGGAGAGAATGAAAGAGCAGAGAGAGGGAGAGAGATGGAGTGCAAGAGTGAAAGAGAGAGAGAGCAAGTGCAGAGGGAGCAACAGAAGTACACTTAGGCCTACATTTCTGACCATGACTCTGAGGTAGACACTGGTGTGAAATCAAAATAACCTGTCACAGTCAAAAGGACCAGACCTAGTCAGTCGGTAGCTAAAAGGATGGCCTCGTTAAATTCACAGGGCTCTGTCGCTCTCCAAGTCCAGCCTGCGAGCCAGATCCAGCTGCTCTTAGCTATGCCTGCCACACAGACCGTGTGTGAAACAGAGGAACCAGACATGCCTTCAAATATCACCATCGAACCCCTCCGATGAGCCATGGAGCCCTAAGCATCGCAGATCATCAAACCACTCAGTTTCACAAGAGCCCATTTAAATCTGCATTTGGGTGTGAAAATTGCACACGGCTGAGTGTGTGGAGTGCCATCCTACAGCCACTCAAAAGGCATTTCCGCACCTTCGACTGTCTCCTCTGGTACGTATGAGCGTGTGAAACTTGCCTCTTCATTAAGATGGAATCAATGACTCAAACCAGGAAAAACAATGGAAGTAAGCTTAGTGGCAAAGCTAGTCTGGTTCTGCCAGCAGGCAAAGAGACAGACAATCAGAAATGGATTTGGATTTTAAATTTTAAATAAATTATTTCACCTTTATTTAACCAGGTAGGCAAGTTGAGAAAAAGTTCTTATTTACAATTGCGACCTGGCCAAGATAAAGCAAAGCAGGAATGAATAACAGAGAGTCAGTTACAGAGTAAGACTAAAGTTAGAGAGACCACCCTCACACAGACAGACAGACAGACAGACAGACAGACAGACAGACAGACAGACAGACAGACAGACAGACAGACAGACAGACAGACAGACAGACAGACAGACAGACAGACAGACAGACAGATGGACGCGGTGAGACATATAGAGATGGTCATTGGTCACTAGGGGTGGCCCGGTTTTGCTATTTGAACGATCATTACGATGACCGCAGTCATTTGGCGGGGGGTTGGCTGGCTAAAGCCAATGATCTACATTCAGCGGCCTGTCCAGATCAAATCAAATGTATTCAAATCCAATTTGATTGGTCACATAGCAGATGTTATTGCAAAATGCTTGATCAGAGAGAGATCAATGGTCCATAATAATCCATAACCACTGGCCAGACATCCAACCACTGTCTGTCCACACCAGGGGAGATGGCTTAATTACTGACATGTTAAGACACAACTATTCACATCCCAGAACTCCCATTCAAAATCATGGTCATCTCTCAGGGGGCACAACTATGCTTAAGAACTAAATTCACAGAAGTAACTTGAGAAAAATGACGTATTTGATCAATTTACTGTTGAAAATAAAATACAATAGTCCAATACCAAAAGAACCATCCTCTATCTGCATTCTTTGGTAGGCATTACATGGAAAGGATTCATTAATAAGTAAAGCACCTGTTCTCCACCCCCAGGCCTCCCTCTCATCTCCACTCACAGGTCTAGCCTCTTACCTTCAGGGCACAGAATATACACGAGTCCTCCATGCACTTGTGTGTGGTCAGCTGCCGGAAGCTCCGCCGAAAGATGTCCAGGTGCCACAGGACCTGTGGAAAAGGAGAGAAGAAAGAGTGAGACAAAATGACATACAAATGCTCCTCAAGTCGGACCTCACAACTCCGGATCACCTGATTTCTAAATGGAATCTCCTGAGCAAACAACAGAAAGCTGCTGTAAAGGAAACACTACGGGAGCGTGTGACAAGCATTTGCTTCTCTGCGTCGCCTGCTGTTGACTTTCCCACCATCCATAAGTGCCAACGCTTTGCTCCAAAAGTCTAAGCTTTTCACAGATTCAAAACCCTTAGAGAGAGCACGGCATGTCTATCTGTGGAAATCTAAAGTTCTCTAAAGCCAGTGGAATTCCCTCGCTAACTCGTACCTGATGCTAAAGGATGTCCCTCCCTGAATTTGAGGTTTGTTACACAACCACAGTGGAGCCCACTGCTGTCCTGTCCAATCCCCTGTTGGCTCTGAGAGCCCACCACTGCTGTCCTGTCCAATCCCCTGTTGGCTCTGAGAGCCCACCACTGCTGCACTAGCCCAAGCCCGTCCAATAGGAACAAGAGCAGGTCCTGTCCAATCAGATCCCCGATGCCTCCCAGACCCTTAATCCCCTCAGCAGGGGAGGAATCCTGCACGCCTCACTGGGGGTTACGGGAAGAAGATGAAGAAAGAAAGAGAGAGGGGGAAGCGAGACGGACAGAGAGGGAGCCAGAGAAAGAGAGTATGTGATAGACCGCGGGATAAGGGAGAGAAGGTGGGATAGAGACAGAGAGCGACAGAGAGAGAGAGAGAGAGATAGAAAGAAAGAGAGAGTGTGTGTGTGTGAGAGAGCACCAGGCCCATCACTTTGAGGAATGTACGCTTGCCCAGGTCGGGCTGAGATGCTGGGTGTCAGCGGAACAAACGCGGCCCTTGCAGTTTCCCGTCGGGAGGCTCCCTGGCATACCATCTTCCATCTGGCACCCTGCCTGAGCAGCCCAAGGGGAACGGAGGTCCAGGGCCCAACCCCACCTGTTCAGTGTCTAACTCGGCCTCACAGCGCCCACGCCATGGTCCTGCTGCCACGTCCACACACCACCGAGCTGAATTATAGACAGGCCTGTCAGTCTCTGTTAACCTGAACTTCCATCTTCTCTCTCTGTTCCCCCTGTCCCAGACACTACCTATGTGCAGTATCCCTTTACCTAAAAATGCCTCTCATCGACTCGCCTATCATTCCACCAAACAATGCTTGACTATCTTCCCACCAATCACAATCCACCCAAAATAGTCACCCTATACCTGACAGTACTTCATTAGTTTCTACAGTCGTGGAAAAGCTATTTAAACTTTTCCATAAGAATTTCAAACTAAAACACGGTTTCAATCAATTGAAACATCAATCATGATCCACCCAATTGTCACCCTATACTGTGCACCGATACATTTCTGCAGTGATAGAAACAGCTATCCAAACTTTCCCATGGGTATTGAAACTAAAACATGGCTTCAATTTAAACTCAAACAATATTAGTAGAGATATAGTGAGCGTGGTCAGGCATGTGTCATGTCTCAGCGAGCAGCAAGTCTGGAGCATCTGTTTCAGCACTAGTACGCAGCGAAACAACTTCATAGCAATCAAACAGCATTGATCGTTACTCCAAATGTGAATATAACTGACCTCTGACAGTTTCTGCAAGGAAAAGGACTCCTCCAGGACTCCTCCAGCACAGTGAGAACCAATGACTCTTACCGGTGTATGCCTCCTCGGGCATCAATAGACATTCTGTGTGTGATGAAACCCTATCATGGTCACAACATTTTAAAGGACTTTAGTTTTTTTTTTTTTTTGTATTTTTTACAGCTGGTGTATAAGATAGTTGCCGGGAGAAGTAGTAAAAAGTGCTCAGGCGGTTTGAAGACAATGTTCTGACACTGCTGCCTAAGATTTCAGAAGTACAAAAGCTGTGAGGATGAACTATGAAACGAATAGATGTGCCGTGATTCACAATTGCCAACAACAATCACAACCTGACTGTAAAAAGGCAATGTGTCAAATACACATGATTTAAGCGGCCCAAAAAGGTTTTGAATTGGCCTATAAATTCAGATTGATTACTAGGCTACATTCCCAAAATGGTAACCTTCCAGAGCTTTGTCACTATGGACACTTTGGACAAACATTCTGGCTGGGGGTTGAAAAATACCTGAATTGAGATCGAAACATCCCAAAGAGAGGAGGATGCCATCTTGAGAAGAATCTTAAGATGAGAAGTTGCTAGTAATGCTCCTCATGACAACCATAAGGAGGCTGTCAGCCACACGCACACATTAAAAGCTCCAGATTTCAAAAAGTCCTGACTGAGGCAGAAAGAAGCCAGAGGTTTCATAACACCAGACCATCTGCACTGCAGCAGCTTTACAGAAAGGGAAAGGATGGCACCTGGATGAGTGGTAAACCCATTATAACTCCATCACTTATTGACAGAACCCCTTTTGGGCCTGAATGCAAAAACATTAAAATATACAGTTGCTCCAAATCGATCTATTGATCCCACCGGACCATGAGACAGACATCCATGTGTCTACGTCAATGGTAAAAACATACAGTTGAGAATAATATCATTTAAAATCTTAAATTATACTGTTGTCAAACTATTTTACAATTTATTGAGGAAAACATACAAATATTAGGGCTGACCCCAATTAGTCGGCTGGTCGATTGTTTGGTTGTTAGGCTGTTGGGTCAACCTTGATTGTTTTAGTCGAGCAGTAACAAATACATACAGTTGAAGTCGGAAGTTACATACACATAGGTTGGAGTCATGAAAACTCATTTTTCAAACACTCCACAAATTTCTTGTTAACAAACTATAGTTTTGGCAAGTCGGTTAGGACATCTACTGTGTGCATGACACAAGTCATTTTTCCAACAATTGTTTACAGACAGATTATTTCACGTATTCACTGTATCACAATTCCAGTGGGTCAGAAGTTTACGTACACGAAGTGGACTTTGAGGCTATTTGCGCAAGGGACAAGAAGCAGTGCTTTACTTGGGCAGGAGCTCACCAGAGCTGAGTACCAGCACCTCAAATGTTCTACTGCTTGAGCTCTTGTTCCTCTTATAGAATATTAGCTCAAAAGTATTGTGGAGCTCCTGCTCCTAAATATAAAGAGTACTAGCACCCAAAATGAGTACCACAATCTATTTCAGTCCAAGTCAGTCCAAATTAGCCTATCAGAAGCTTCTAAAGTCATGACATAATTTTCTGGAATTTTCCAAGCTGTTTAAAGGCACAGTCAACTTAGTGTATGTAAACTGAGGAAAGCTACCCAAAATGTTTGATCCAAGTTAAACAATTTAGAAATGTCCTTGTTTTTGAAAGAAAAGCAAAAAATGTGTCCATTAAAATAACATCAAATTGATCAGAAATACGGTGTAGACATTGTTAATGTTGTAAATGACTATTGTAGCTGGAAACTGCAAAAAATGTTATGGAATATCTACAGTGGGGCAAAAAAAGTATTTAGTCAGCCACCAATTGTGCAAGTTCTCCAACTTAAAAAGATGAGAGAGGCCTGTAATTTTCATCATTGGTACACTTCAACTATGACAGACAAATTGAGAAAAAAAATCCAGAAAATCACATTGTAGGATTTTTTATGAATTTATTTGCAAATTATGGTGGAAAATAAAAAAATTATTTGCAACTCTGCCTAGTAGGCCATGATCCCGGAGTTGCCTCTTCACTACTGACGTTGAGACTGGTGTTTTGCGGGTCCTATTTAATGAAGCTGCCAGTTGAGGACTTGTGAGGCGTCTGAAGTCAAATCTAGCTCTGTATCACATCGGAATGCACCTCCCAAATTTTTTAACAATGCTGAGGGATTTGTATAGCTCCGCATTGACACGATTGGTTGATGGTACATCCTGTATAAACATAAACTCACTTCCTTGACAACATCTGTGCATTGCTCTGTGAAGTGCAAGAAGTAAGAAGTATGAATGCCCTCACTTCTGCTGAGGCCATATCACCGTAAATGCTGCAAGGCCAATGCAGATGTCAGATTGACTAGATGCACAATGCACTTCTCTCTCCAAAATGCGCTCTCTCCCACCAATTTGTGCACATACATTGTTTCATAACTTCATTGTGTGAATGGTTTGCCTTTGAATGTTAGTGTCTATCCAATTCCCCATTACATATATCACCAGTAGTACAATTTCTGTTAATTACTATAATTTCTAATCTACAATGTTTGTTACTTTGGTTACGGTCATTTTTTTAATGCATTCAATATTATTCCAGTCTTCTTCTTCTCATTGTCAGAGTGGACACATTGTTTGCAGAATGCAGAACCTGTGCTACACTTGTGAGAAACAAGTTTGACTTTATTTAATTCCATTTACGAGTTGTGTCAATTTATTCATTGTCTTTTGTTTGGAGCGCTCCTTTCAATGTTGAGTCTATAGGCTACCTGGCCTGCACGCAAATGTAGGCATATAAATGTGCCCATTTGGGGGCCTGATAGTATTTCTGATTGCCTTAACACACCACCAGTGATGACCTGTGGAGCTTCTCAAAGTAATCATTTCTTCATCTAAAACAGCAAGCAAACAGTATATTTGTTTTTACATCCATTGAGAATTACGATAGTTCCTCAATGTATAAGAGGAACAAGAGCTCAAGCAGTAGAAAAGTTGAGGTGCCGGTACTCAACTCCAGTGAGCTCCAGCCCAAGTTAAGCACGGCTTCTTATCCCTTGCGCAAATAGCCTACAGCTGTGCCTGCATTAAGCTCACTGGTGCTGGAAACTGAGGGCCCAGAATATTTTATACGTTGCAAGTTCGCAAGCTTTGGGCCGGATCCAAGTTAATAGTTGCAGACAGATGTGTAGCCAATGTCATTTATAGCAAATCTACTTAGTAACAGTAACTTCAGGACAGTAATGGCAGAATATGCGAAAGCCAGCAGGAGTGGGAGGAGAATAGTTGGGTCAGGTCAAGTTTATTTTCTTCTGGTTATCTATATCTCTGGCACCCTCTTGAGGCATCAAACCGTAAGCTTAAAGCATCAGACAAACTCAATGCACAAAGTTGATTTTATTAAAACACATGTCTTTATATATGGAAAAATACACGTTAAATCATTTCCAGCAATCGATTGGTTGAAAGAACAGATGACTTGCAATCAACCAAGATTTGTATTTATTTGGGGACAGCCCTAAAAATGATGTGTCGTGCCCGCCATCGGTTGAGTCACAACATGCTCCTGAATACAGGGTGGGGTTCAGGTTTTGGCTGATGAATGTACTAAAATGGGAATCAAATGGACATTTTGACTGTTAAATTATACCACAAAGATGGTTGGAGGTCCACACATCAGAGAATGTTTACTCGAATGGGAATATCTGTTTTAAAAATACTGTCAATCCTCCATAGGAAACCTATTGAAATCATACAAATACAGAACATAGAATATACACATCTTTGTGGAAGTAATTAGAAAAAGTTCAAATGTCAATTCAATTTAAATGGCGTACCAGCTAAACTGCAGTGGTCTGAAGGGATAGGTCCATTTTATGATTTCAATTTCTACCCACCCTGTAAAAAAAGCATGTTGTGTTTCAACCGATGACGGACACAACACAACACGTTTGAAGATAATTGACGCTAAAGGTGGAAAATATATATTTCAAGAAATTATTAAATAGGTTGTCAACCCTGTTTGTAAGCTTTTAAATTATATTAAACTCAACTGTTTATCTTTTCCAGTGATGAAGACATGGATGTCTCATAGTATGGTGGGTTATGCAAAATGGGTCAACTTTGAGCACCTCTGCTATTCAGGTCCACCTTGACTAAAAGAGCTGTGAGTTGGGGTTCAATGTCCGTCAGATAGACAAATAAAAAGTACTACCCATAAATCTATATGCCAGAACATTCTAGCGTTGCACAAAACATTCCAAACATCAGCAACGTAAAAACTAGAAATGGTACTGTGTGTGTGAAATACCCCGGACCTTCAGTTATTTTTCCAGAATTGTTGGAATGTATGATCAGTTTATTTATAAGCCCCCCTGCTGTGTTGCCACTCTGCGTGACCCTGTCCCTGATAAGGCCTTCAATCTGTCAATCATACCAGCCATCACTTGTGATAAAAAAGGGTTCCAAGGAACTGATCCAAGAGCGAGAGGCAGGAAAGCGTGATGAAAGGCAGAGATAAGCTGACTGGAAGAGAAGGGAATCCATGATATAACAAAATGAGCACAATTGCCATGATGACAGCACTCAAGGCAGGATTAGGGAAATTCCACGATAACGGAATTATGCTGAGATTTTTCACTTTAAAATATATACGCCAAACAAAAAACATTGATTTCTAAGTTTAACAAACCATAGACACCTTGAGTTTGAACAAACATCTATTTTGGTTATTGAACTACAGTGAGTGAAGTGGACTTACACCCAGTAACAGAATTACGGTAACAGAATTACATCAAGGGTCCCTGATCTGTACTACATCATCATTACGGATATGAATGTCATATTCTTCATGATGATGTATCCTGAATTGGTCCACAAAGGTAGAACTGTGCAAAATCATTATTTGCACGTATGGGTATTATACACTGGCTAATATTGTAATGAACTTCACCCCAAAACAAGGCCAAATCTGAACCAATCATTGACGTCTATGTTTCACAAGTTTGGACATCACAGTACAGAACAGTAGAGCACAGCACAGCACATCACAGTACAGAACAGTAGAGCACATCACATCACAGTACAGAACAGTAGAGCACAGCACATCACAGTACAGAACAGTAGAGCACAGCACATCACAGTACAGAACAGTAGAGCACAGCACATCACAGTACAGAACAGTAGAGCACAGCACATCACAGTACAGAACAGTAGAGCACAGCACATCACAGTACAGAACAGTAGAGCACAGCACATCACAGTACAGAACAGTAGAGCACAGCACATCACAGAAGAGTACAGTATAGTACATTATACTGTACTCTACTCTAGTGTGCTCTACTGTACTCAACTCTAATTTACTCTAAATGTACTGTACTGAACGATACTCTACTCTACTTTTCTTTACTGTACTGCTCTCTATGTGCTTCACTGTACTATGTACTATGCTGTCCAAACTTGTGAAACATAGACAAGGATTGGTTCAGATTTTGTCCAAGGCCGGTCCGAACTAGCTCAAAAATCAACCTCTGTGGACATTGAAATCAAGGCCAAGGCGGACTGACCAAATTTAAACTACTTTTCAACCTCCATGGACGTCCGGTGTTGGTCAGTGCTCAGTGTGTGCGGATGCTGGTTACAGTACATGGAAAGAGAGGGGGCTCATGGGTAGGTGTCGGTAAGAGCCGAGAGAGGTAACACTAACTGGAGAGAGAGAAGCAGAGAGAGAGGGGGGTTGTCCAGACTGTTTTCACACAGCCAATTCAATTGAAGTCATTCCGTTACTGATTTTTCTGTAATTCTGTTAACGATTTGGAACCTGGAAGCAAAAAGGATTCTTCAATGGGACCTCCTATGGGGAAGCGGAAGAACCCTTTTGGATTCTATACTGAACAAAAATATAAATGCATCATGCAACAATTTCAACAATTTTACTGAGTTACAGTTCATATAAGGAAATCAGTCAATTGAAATAAATTCATTAGGCCCTAATCTATGGATTCCACATGACTGGGCAGGGGTGCAGCTATGGGTGGGCCTGGAGGGCATAAGCCAGGCGCAGCCAAGCAGAATAATTTTTGATTACAGACAGAAATACTCCTCAGTTTCATCAGCTGTCTGGGTGGCTGGTCTCAGTCGATCCCGCAGGTGCAGAAGCCGGATGTGGAGGTCCTGGGCTGGAGTGGTTACACGTGGTCTGCGGTTATGAGGCCGGTTGGACGCACTGTCAAATTCTCTAAAACGACGTTGGAGATGGCTTATGGTAGAGAATTTAACATTCAATTCTCGGCAGCAACTTTGGTAGACATTCCTGCAGTCAGCATGTCATTAAAAAAAATCAAAGAGTATTTCAACTTTATTTAACCAGGTAGGCAAGTTGAGAACAAGTTCTCATTTACAATTGCGACCTGGCCAAGATAAAGCAAAGCAGTTCGACACACACAACAACACAGAGTTACACATGGAGTAAAACAAACATAGAGTCAGTAATACAGTAGAAAAATAAGTCGATATACAATGTGAGCAAATGAGGTGAGATAAGGGAGGTAAAGGCAAAAAAAGGCCATGGTGGTGAAGTACATACAATATAGCAAGTAAAACACTGGAATGGTAGTTTGCAATGGAAGAATGTGCAAAGTAGAGATAGAAATAATGGGGTGCAAAGGAGCAAAATAAATAAATAAATAAATACAGTAGGGGGAGAGGTAGGTGTGAGCTGCTCTGACAGCTGGTGCTTAAAGCTACTTGAGGGAGATAAGTGTTTCCAGTTTCAGAGATTTTTGTAGTTCGTTCCAGTCATTGGCCGCAGAGAACTGGAAGGAGAGGCGGCCAAAGGAAGAATTGATTTTGGGGGAGCGCGTGCTACAGGTGGGTGCTGCTATGGTGACCAGCGAGCTGAGATAAGGGGGGACTTTACCTAGCAGGGTGACCTGGAGCCAGTGGGTTTGGCGACGAGTATTAAGCGAGGGCCAGCCAACGAGAGCGTACAGGTCGCAGTGGTGGGTAGTATATGGGGCATTGGTGACAAAACGGATGGCACTGTGATAGACTGCATCCAATTTATTGAGTAGGGTATTGGAGGCTATTTTGTAAATGAAATCGCCAAAGTCAAGGATCGGTAAGATAGTCAGTTTTACAAGGGTATGTTTGGCAGAATGAGTGAAGGATGCTTTTTAATTTTTTTAAATTGACATTTTACCTTTATTTAACTAGGCAAGTCAGTTAAGAACAAATTCTTATTTTCAATGAAAGCCTAGGAACAGTGGGTTAACTGCCTGTTCAGGGGCAGAATGACAGATTTGTATCTTGTCAGCTCGGGGATTCGAACTTGCAACCTTTCGGTTACTAGTCCAATGCTCTAACCACTAGGCTACCCTGCCGCCGCTTTTTTGCGAAATAGGAAGCCAATTCGAGATGTAACTTTGGATTGTAGATGTTTGATGTGTGTCTGGAAGGAGAGTTTACAGTCTAACCAGACACCTAAGTATTTGTAGTTGTCCACGTATTCTAAGTCAGAGCCGTCCAGAGTAGTGATGTTGGATGGGAGGGCAGGTGCAGGCAGCGATCGGTTGAAGAGCATTCATTTAGTTTTACTTGTATTTAAGAGCAATTGGCGGCCACTGAAGGAGAGTTGTATGGCATTGAAGCTTGCCTGGAGGGTTGTTAACACAGTGTCCAAAGAAGGACCAGATGTTTACAGAATGGTGTCGTCTGCGTAGAGGTGGATCAGAGACTCACCAGCAGCAAAAGCGATATCATTGATGTATACAGAGAAGAGAGTCAGTCCAAGAATTGAACCCTGTGGCACCCCCATAGAGACTGCCAGAGGCACGGACAACAGGCCCTCCGATTTGACACACCAAACTCTATCTGAGAAGTAGTTGGTGAACCAGGCGAGGCAATCATTTGAGAAACCAAGGCTATCGAGTCTGCCGATGAGGATGTGGTGATTGACAGAGTCGAAAGCCTTGGCAAGGTCAATGAATACGGCTGCACAGCATTGTTTCTTATCGATGGCGGTTAAGATATCGTTTAGGACCATGAACGTGGCTGAGGTGCACCCATGACCAGCTCTGAAACCAGATTGCATAGCGGAGAAGGTATGGTGGGATTCGAAATGGTCGGTAATTTGTTTGTTGACTTGGCTTTCGAATACCTTAGAAAGGTAGGGTAGGATAGATATAGGTCTGTAGCAGTTTGGGTCAAGAGTGTCCCCCCCTTTGAAGAGGGGGATGACCGCAGCTGCTTTCCAATCTTTGGGAATCTCAGACGACACGAAAGAGAGGTTGAACAGGCTAGTATAGGGGTTGCAACAACTAATTTTAGAAAGAAAGGGTCCAGATTGTCTAGCCCGGCTGATTTGTAGGGGTCCAGATTTTACAGCTCTTTCAGAACATCAGCTGACTGGATTTGGGAGAAGGAGAAATGGGGAAGAATTGGGCGAGTTGCTGTGGGGGGTGCCATGCTGTTGACCGGGGTAGGGGTAAGGCAGGTGGAAAGCATGGCCAGCCGTAGAAAAATGCTTATTGAAATGATCAATTATTATTTATTGGTGGTGACAGTGTTTCCTATCCTCAGTGCAGTGGGCAGCTGGGAGGAGGTGTTCTTATTCTCCATGGACTTTACAGTGTCCCAGAACTTTTTTGAGTTTGTGTTGCAGGAAGCAAATTTCTGCTTGAAAAAGCTAGCCTTGGCTTTTCTAACTGCCTGTGTATATAGTATGTGTTACTGCAGTTATTTTTAGAGGGCTAAGTTAAGAATAACAGAAAATATAGCTTTTGAGTGTATTTTGCCTAAAGAGAGAATGGGATCATATGTGCATATTAAGCAATCAGGTAGCCTAGCAGAGCCGACTAGGTGAAAAATCTGTCGACGTACCCTTGAGCAAAGCACTTAACCCGTAATTGCTCCTGTAAGTCACTCTGGATAAGAGAATCTGCTAAATGACTAAACTGTAAAATATGCAATTAGTACAATTCCTGGTTTGCATTTTCCTTCTTGTCCTTAAGGTCCAATAAGTTGCTTGTTCTCCCATTGCAGAGTGCAAAGCAAGACCATGGCATTTTCACCGACGCACACAGACACATCCTTCCCAGGTATGTGAACCCTTCTCACTTGGTGGTCTTTTTGTTTTACAGGCCACTGGCCAGGATGGAAATAGTGTCCAGTCCACAGCAGTCCTGCACAATGCAGAGTGCCGATAATGAAGATATAGTACCTAACCTCTCCACATGGGATTGATAAGAGGGCCAAAGGAAGACAGGTGTCTGTCTGTATGATAACATGGGGCAGAGCTGCTTGTTGCTGCAATGTTTCAGGCCGCTCCCTCATCTGGTTCAGATGTCAGAACAACACGACAACTCTACTCCTCATCTGAGCACAGGCCCAACAACTACAATTCACAAACGTGCCATTTCTTTTGGCCCTGAGGTATTCCAAGCATACATCGTGTTGATCACTTTTGGTCACAATTATACAACATTTGCATGTAAACATGGCCAGTGAAGCTCAACACATTCGTTCGCAGGTTTGCATGTCCTTGTTGGGACTGTGGAGCGGGTTGATAGGGAGGCACACGGCACAGATGCTGCTCTCCTATTGGCCTCTCCGGGCCTGGTTCTGTACATTCTATGGAAATGAGAGAGGCAGGAGAGCATGACAAAGTCATCCCAACTGGACAGCTCTGGAGAGAAGTGATATCCCAGCAGAAAAAAAGAGCCGCTGTCATTTCTCAATTGTCATGAAGTGCATGTGAAAAAGAGATGGCAAAAAGGAGAGAGGGACTGGTGGAAGGAAAGCGGGAGGGAGGGAGGGAAGAGGGAGAGAGGCAGAAGGGCTCTGTTGAACCCCAGGACATCTGTTTCCTGAGATGGGATGTCAGGTGATATATTACTCATGTTTGGTAACGCTTTATTTGCTCTATAGACCATCTACAGACTATCAGTAACATGTCAACTTACTATCTACCTAACTCTAGCTCTAACCATGACCTACCCTTATCCTAACCCTAAACGTAACCCTTACGCTAACCCTTATTCTAAACCTAAGCCTAACTGTAACCTTAGCAAGCAGTTGCTTATCAACATATTGTTTACTGAAAGTACGACCATCTGTAGAGAAACTACAGATGGAAAATCCAGACCATCTAAATAAAGTGTGACCCTCGTGTTTTCCGAACACTTAATCAGAACTACAGACAGTCTGTCTATCGTTAAGACTCGTGTTCCTTCTGTAGCTCAGTTGGTAGAGCATGGCGCTTGTAACGCCAGGGTAGTGGGTTCGATTCCTGGGACCACCCATACGTAGAATGTATGCACACATGACTGTAAGTCGCTTTGGATAAAAGTGTCTGCTAAATGGCATATATTAATACAGTGTGCTGCTCAAAGCAACTTTAGGCTGGAAACATGGCGAAATCAGAAAGAGACATATTGTGCAAGTAATTACTGTAATCAAAACAAGCACCACGAGGCAATTGTGAACAGCAGACAAATGCTCAACTCAAGGGATGATTAGGTCACAGGAAGTACTGAGCTGCCACCAGGAAGTAAGCATGCTTTGCTTTGTTTGCATGCTTCAGTCGTGAATCGTGATGGGAAATGGGTTAAGTAATAGTTGTTTTTTTCCTTCCTTCCATCTCAAGCCCTAGAACCCATGAAAGACAGATGGCCAAATACCCAACACACAGGACCATTAGATTGGACAGATTTCCATCTGATGGGGTTTTCAATTTTGAAAAACAATCACAGACAGAGGGAAGCCATAGGCTACTTCTTTTCCGATATGGAATATCAGAGAGTATTGTGGAGCTGTCCTTTGGCAAATGGAATGTCCTATTTCAAAAGTAACTGGGTCCTTCAGTGCTAAATTTGGACAGCTTATGATGTGACATGATTTACCCCTGGGATTTATGGGATATTCAATGAGCTGTTCAACGCAGTGTGACTTACATGCTCCCATGTCCCTTTCTTTTCCCAACATTGCTTTAATAGGAGCTACTCAATTCATCTCTTACAACCAATTATTTGTGCAGACAGTCACAGAGCAAACCATTTACTGTGATAGTCAGCCAACGCATGTGATCAGTCTGGATGGGAGCGAGGGAGAAATGAACACAGAAAACTGAGTGGCAAATCTTTTTGTAGAACACATTAACATATTCAAATGAATGAATACATCCTTGCAAACTGCGGTCTCAACTGTACATAATAGGTTGTGAATTAAATACAGTGCCTTCAAAAACCATTCATATTACTTATTCCACATTTTGTTGTGTTACAGCCTGAATTCAAAATGGATTCAATATTTTTTTCTCTCACCCATCTACACACAATAACCCAGAATGACAAAGTGAAAACATGTGATTTTAGACATTTTTTCAAATGTATAGAAAATTAAACACAGCAAATATTTTCTGCCCGTTATTCTTTTCAAAATTCTTCAATCTCTGTCAAATTGGTTGTTGGTCAGGTCTTTCAGGTCTTGCGGTCTACTTTAGTGCCTTGTTGCAAACAGGATGCATGTTTTGGAATATTTGTTATTCCGTACTGACTTCCTTCTTTTCACTCTGTCAATTTGGTTAGTATTGTGGAGTAACTACAATGCTGTTGATCCAACCAGTTCTCTCTTATCACAGCCATTAAACACTGTAACTGTTTTAAAGTCATCTTTGGCCTCATGGTGAAAAAATCCCTGAGCGGTTTCCTTCCTCTCCGGCAACTGAGTTAGGAAGGACGCCTGTATCTTTGTCGTGACTGGGAGTATTGCCACACCATCCAAAATGTAATTAATAACTTCACCACGCTCAAAGGGATAATTAATGTTTATTTTTTTATCTTTTTTTACCCATCTACCAATAGGTGCCCTTCTTTGTGAGGCATTGGAAAACCTCCGGGGTCTTTGCTGTTGAATCTGTGTTTGACTGGGGGACCTTTCAGATGATTGTATGTGTGGGGTACAGAGATGAGAGAGTCATTTAAAAATCATGTTAAACACTTGTGTTGAACACTGAGTGAGTTCATGCAACTTATTATGTGACTTGTTGAGTACATTTGTACTCCTGAACCTATTTGACTCAAGACATTTCAGCTTTTCATTTTTTTATTGATTTGGAAAAATGTGGAAAAACATAATTGCACTGACATTACGGGGTACTGTGTGTAGGCTATATTTAATCCATTTTAAATTCAGGCTATAACACAACAACACGTGGAAGACGTCAAGGGGTGTCATTACTTTCTGAAGGCACTGTAGATGTTCAATGCAGGGTGTTCGGAAACGAGACACTAGAAGGCTGCAATCAATGTAAAGATCCTTTAGACATGTTTCCATTATATCCTGTTTAAAGAGTACATATCAGTCTTGACATTCGTTTTGGATTCCATTCGCATGATAGGAAGCTGATACTTAAAAAGGCCAGAAGGTCCGTCCGTAGTCTTAAACTGGGTCATGGGTGTGAGTTACACTCAGATAGGTGTTTACAAACACAGGGGGTCAGTCTCTAGACGCTACATTTCTCCTCCTCTAATGTTTTCCCGTCTCCCATTTCGTACAACTCGACTGGTTCTTATTATGTGCCTTGGTATGCAGGTTTCACTTTCAAACATTTGAGCGAGATATGGGCTCCCTGGGGGATTCGGGCTTTCAGCTTGACCCCCCCCCCCCCCCCAGCCTCTGGAATGCACTCCCGGACCACCTGAAGGCACCACAGGCTTTGGGCTACTTTAAAATGAGCCTAAAGACTTTTCTCTTTCGGAAGGCTTTCTGTTGATAGCTGTGTTCTTTGGTGTCCCACGCCACATGCAGTGTCAGCGGGGATCTTTGTGTCAGTTGCCCTGTCTAGTTGTGTACATTTTCTTTGGTGTCCCACGCCACATGCAGTGTCAGCGGGGATCTTTGTGTCAGTTGCCCCGTCTAGTTGTTTTCATTTTCTTTCTTCTATTTTGTGTTTTGAATTTTATTTGTTATTTTATGCACTTTGAGATTATTCTGTATAATGAAAAGCTCTTTACAAATGTAATAAATCATTCATTATTATTATCATCTGTGGGGACTGATGGAAAAGGTGAACTCAAAGACAATGGCCATTTGTGTGTCCCTGCATTGCATGCCTCAAAAACCCAAAAGACCATGATGAGATAAAACTGTAACAGTGGTGTTAGAGGTGTAAAGCTAAAGATATTTGTTCGGTCAGGCAGGTATTCACACTGTAGTGCTGAGCGATTAGGTTCGGTTTCTGTTCGATTTGACATTAAATGCACTATACATTATGTGGGTTGAATGCTGTGGCAACACAGACTAAAACAATTCATACAAGTCCCATGATGGTAGTGACTGCCCATTACTGCTTATCACTTATCATCATTTATTCACATGAATTTACTTGAATAAAATATTTCAATTGTGTATATTACATTTGTTTTATTTGATAACTTATTATTTACTCATTCCAAGTCATTGCATCTCTATAGAGCTGCTGGCTATGCTGTCTGACAAAATCACAATTGTAGTAGTTCTTCAAAGTAAATAAGGCATACTTGTATGACTGCCGAATACCAACTATCATTCACTTGTATTTTCAGGTAGAAATACCTCGCAAAGCAACTGCTTTCTATCCGTCGCGATTGCACATTCTTATGCCTCTTTTACGTCGCAGGCGGATTATGGTCAGGGTAGTTAATTACCAAGTTTTCTGAGCTAAACTATGTTGAATATTGGCCTGTTAGAAATTTCATCTCCCTACCAGATTGCACTGATTTATCTCTAGATAAACTGTGCATTGTGCGAATTGAGCTCACAGAACAAAAGAAAGAAATGGAATTCAAACAATTGAACTGATGTTGGTCAATTTTTTTTTTTTTTAAATGATCTACATTTTGGTTTATCGCTCAGCATTATCACACTGCCAACCAGGGTGGGGTAATAGCTGATAACATGTAATCATTACATGTAATCTGATGATTTAAAAAACGTTTAGCTGTAAGCAGTTATGTAACCAGCAAAATGATTGTAATCAGATTACAGATACATTTGAAAAACTAAATGACTACTTCTTGGATTACTTTTAAGTTCAGAAAGGATATTGGATACTCTTTGTTTGACTTGAACGAATCTGACCACAACTCAGAGACCACTAGGATGACAGACCAAATGTGATTGATGGATCCATTTTGTCTTCTTCAAGAGGTGCGTGTGTGTGTGTGTGTGTGTGTGTGTGTGTGTGTGTGTGTGTGTGTGTGTGTGTGTGTGTGTGTGTGTGTGTGTGTGTGTGTGTGTGTGTGTGTGTGTGTGTGTGTGTGTGTGTGTGTGTGTGTGTGTGTGTGTGTGTGTGTGTGTGTGTGTGTGTGTGTGTGTGTGTGTGTGAGAAAGAGAGAGAGAGAGAGAGAAGGCGATAGATACAGAGATAGAGGAAGAGACCTTGTATCACCCCTTCCTCTATCCAAAGTCAAATTCTATCTGCCAGTGTGTGGGGAGCACGGAGCTTCTAACAGGAGGGCAGGAAGCACTCCCCTCCTCCTACAACTGAAAGGCACCATGGCAGACCTCTTATCTAAGGCAACATGGTAGACCCTCTTATCTAAGGCAACATGGCAGACCCTCTTATCTAAGGCACCATGGCAGACCCTCTTATCTAAGGCAACATGGCAGACCCTCTTATCTAAGGCAACATGGCAGACCCTCTTATCTAAGGCAGTATGGTAGACCCTCTTATCTAAGGCAACATGGTAGACCCTCTTATCTAAGGCAACATGGTAGACCCTCTTATCTAAGGCAGTATGGTAGACCCTCTTATCTAAGGCAACATGGTAGACCCTCTTATCTAAGGCAGTATGGTAGACCCTCTTATCTAAGGCAGTATGGTAGACCCTCTTATCTAAGGCAACATGGTAGACCCTCTTATCTAAGGCAGTATGGTAGACCATCTTATCTAAGGCAGTATGGTAGACCCTCTTATCTAAGGCAACATGGTAGACCCTCTTATCTAAGGCAGTATGGTAGACCCTCTTATCTAAGGCAATATGGTAGACCCTCTTATCTAAGGCAATATGGTAGACCCTCTTATCTAAGGCAATATGGTAGACCCTCTTATCTAAGGCAACATGGTAGACCCTCTTATCTAAGGCAACATGGTAGATCCTCTTATCTAGGCAGTATGGCAGGTAGGTCGGTACTTCAGCTTTCAATAAACCCTTCTTCCCAGGGACGGTGATTTAGGGCTTTTAAATTAAAGCCAGAGTACCACAGCTACCAGAAGTGGTTTCTGGGCTGAACTTTAAATGTTAAGATGGTGGGTAAGTGTTTTGAGCTGCATCAAATTAACATTACAATACAGTACAATAGGCTAAATGATACTTAACAAGTATAAATAGACTGAAATCAAACCATTCTAATACCATACAGCCATATGCACATTTCTAGATTGCCCATTTAAATGCACAGTGGGTTGCAAACCTTCTGACATACAATAGGCTTGCGCCCAACTCGGAATTTAACTTATTTCCTAGAATCCTTTCTATATACCCATATTCAAACTTTATTGAAAAAAGTATTACTTTTTCAACAAAGTTATGCCTGTTAAGCCGTGTGTAGGCAAAAAAAAGAGACAATACTAGAGAAGAACTTAATGAAGCCTAGTTAACGCACAACATTTAATTTCAGACAAAAAAAATGAATGTTTTCACCCCCGGGCTCTCGATGTGCTGTCTCTGCATATTGTTATGGCTTCCAGCAGCAGACAATACAATATCAGCTCCCCCCCCATCTGTCTCCTGACTCATAACTGACACTAATATGTAGCTTTGGAGGTATTATTAGTCAGCTAAGCCACATTATTTCTATATGGTTGATTATATGGTAATCCAAAAATAGAGTAAAAACTAATGACAGGTTGTTTGGCTGGGTAATTATGGTGTGAGGCAGCATCTGTTTGACAGTTGTTTATGAGGTCTAAAAGCTTGGCTTAAGTCACAGGCGAGTGAGGCGACTGACTGCCTGGCAGGCACCATATTAAGCTGAGGAAATGCCTTTCCCATTTTCTCAGAAGTACGATGTGAGTGGGTCCTCCCAGTCAAGCTGTCAGTGACTGGGCAGCAGTTGCCATGGAAGGCAATGGTAAGCATTTTCTCAAGCCACTTGTGTGCTTGTTCAAGTTGAATCCTTCTGGATGAGAGAGTGGACGAGAGCCTCCCACCCACTATGTCAAGTAAAGGGTCTATGAGTACACTAATGAGAAGCTGGTTAACCAGGCATTTCATAAGACTCTAGCCTACTTCGCCAGTCATTTACTTAACGTCCTTGTTGGTGTGGTGAATTTTAAGACAACTAAATAATGGATAGTTTTACTGTAGAACTAATTCATTGTTGTTATTGTTGTATGGGACTTAGGGATGAAACGGTTACCGGTTTCACGATAAACCTCTGTAAAATTCCCGACGATTAGTTTGGCCATTTCAAATTTGAAATATCACTAACGAAAAACACGGTAAATTAGTGTCCAGCATCAACCAAAGTTAGCAACTGTCTGACGCAGGTGCAGCGTTCAATGTGGGTTTTTGTTTTGTGTGAAAACATGGCGGAAAGCAGTGGCAGCGCTCGGGAGATTTTTCAGCCTTCTAAGAGGACTAAATCTGAAGTTGTCACGCCTTGGTCATTGTATTTTGTGTTTTTGTTATATGTTTGGGTAGGCCAGGGTGTGACATGGGTTTATATGTTGTGTTTCGTATTGGGGTTTGTATTATTTGGGATCACGGCTGATTAGGGGTGTTGTTAGGCTTGGCTGCCTGAGGCGATTCTCAATTAGAGTCAGGTGCTTATCGTTGTCTCTGATTGGGAATCGTATTTAGGCAGCCTGAGCTTCGCTTTGTATTTCGTGGGTGATTGTTCCTGTCTTTGTGTAGTTTCACCAGCTGTAATTAGTTTCTCGTTCCGTTCTGTTGTTTTTGTATTTAGTTTCAGTTATTTCATGTACCGCGTTTTCTGTCATTAAAGTCATGAGTAACCAACACGCTGCATTTCGGTCCGACTCTCTTCTTTCAACAGACGAACAACGTTACAGAAGTGTGGTCGTATTTTGGGTTTTACCAGAGTGCTGAGGGAAACTTAATCGAAGACAGTCACCCTGTCTGCAGAACAGGCACACAAAAAAAACATGCTGCAAAAGGGGGCAACATTTCAAATCTCTTGAGTCACCTTCGTGACCACCACCCACTACTTTATAGCGAATGCAAGGTAAGTTAACGTTTACCTCAATGCATGATGTGGGGACTTCGGAAAGGGGGAAAATGTCATGTTTTGTCTGTCTAACTTGCTAATAGCTTGTCTATAATGTAAACTGAAGCTTTCAGTGTCACCTACTGTTGTAAAAACACTACGCGTTGTTCTGCTGATGTATGTGTAGTGTGTCTGCAGATTCTATTCACCCATTGCACACGATAACACGTTATGTAGTTTAGTCACCCAACCAACAGATTTTGTTCATTTAAAATCCGGCAGAAGTCGACTTGTTTGTAAAAGTGAGAAATACTATAGACTCCTATACAAGACTCCTGTATTTATGTCAATTGTTGGGCTCATTGCAATTACTATCACTGTCTTCTTAAGACTAATATATATTTACGTCAATTGTGCATGGGGTCATTGCATATACTCAAACTCAACACAGACGATTGTGTGTGTAAGTGAATATTAAGAATAATAATTATTATAATGTAACAACAGCAATAATAATAATAATCCATTGTGTTATTCCCTTGTTTACAGAGATGGGCGTGCAGCAGACAAACCCAGTGATGCTACTGGTCCCTGACACAGACACTCCAGCATTTCAAAAAGGCAGGCTGCGTATGCACCCACGTCAAAGAAAGGCTCAAGACCTCACTGCAGCCCTTTTATATTACATTGCAAAGGACATGATGCCAGTTCAAATTGTTGAGAGGCCTGTCTTTCTGTGGCCGGTGGAGGTTGCTGTGCCTCACTACAATGTGAGTGCTGATAATTGAATTATTATTCTTTTTCATTTGATTTGCTTACTTAAAGTTGTGTTCATTTAAACCTGCACTAGGGGAACGTTTACCTCTCATGGCCACATGGTGCCATCTTTAATGTTCTTATTTGAATGTATATGCACACAAAGTGCATAGTGCTGCTAATTTGATTTGTTTGTTGGTTTTCAATATAAAACTCGATGATATGATTTCAGTGCACGTATCAAAACCTTTTGAACATTTAACCGTGATCATTTGGGTCACTATAGTCGTGATGCGACATTTTCATACAGTTTCATCTCTAAATTGGGTCTAAATGAACATTTATGATTACGGTATTGCATCAGTAGAGGGATTAGTCTAGAACAAAGGCTGATTATAATGAGATCTATCAAATAGTTTTATATCGCTGACAGCTTGGAAATTGGACTATAACCCTGTGAAAATGACCCTGAGAATGTGGGTATGAGAAGACAAAAATATGGGAAGCAGACTGAGTGGAAAACATTACCACACTGAAATATTTAGAGATACACTTAGAGCATGAAGTTCTGGGGACATACTCGGTGTGTATATCATGCTACATTAAAGTTATTGCTTCCCCCTCTGTCATGTCAAGTGAGGATAGTGAGAGAGTGAGAGAGCGAGAGAGAGAGAGAGAGAGAGAGAGAGAGAGAGAGAGAGAGAGAGAGGACGAGAGGAAGTTGTGTTGCACTATAGTTTCCTTAGGGTGCCACACAGGACTTGTCTATTACTGTCAATTGATGTCGGTAATCGCTGCTTCTCCCCTGAAAACTCACAGCAGTCTGTGACTCTATGCAGAGTGATGAGATCAACCTCCACTCTACCACACTGAATACCTGTTGTCAACAGACACATCCCACCCTGCAGCCCACACATAACAAGACCAACACAAACACTTCAGATCTAAGCGGGAAAAAACAAATAAGAAAAAACATACATTTTTGTGTCTACGTGTGTGCCCCTACCTGCAGTGCGCTGTTGAGGAAGCAGCTGTTCTGGCCCGGCTCGTTGCTGAGTCCTTTACTGGGGGCGATGGACGTCATAGTGCGTGGGGTAAATATCCCCTGCAGCCCGCCGCTTCCGGACGCAAAGTAGTTCCTCTTCCAAGACATGGTCCTGGCTGTGAGTCACCTCTCCCCCCGGATCAACACTCAACAGTCCGCCCCCGTGACAAAACACACAGGGCCATCTTTGCAGAGTGGCAGAACAAAAAACGGAGAGTGAAAACCAGTGGGTGTGTAAAAAGGGGTAGTGGGACAGTTTTCAAATGGTTTGCTTTGTCTGATGGAGTACAGAGACTCTGATGTCCCTATCGTAATATCAGGCAGCTTGTGTCCAGTCTTCAACACTCCTCCTCTGCCTTTCACACTCCCAGACGTTTAACAATAGGGGGCCCTGGTGACAGTAGTAGTTGTTGTTTCTGCTGCATGTGTGTCGACCTTAACTGGTGTGTCCTGCACAGCCAAGTACAGCCGGGTCCTAGCTCCTCAACGACAGAAGCTCTCTACAGATGGGGGAGAGAAGTGAAAGGTCAGGGTTATCTTCCCTCCCGCTCTCCTGAATGTCTGAATGAAGCGGAGCTTCCCAGTTCTGCAGCAAATCTGAAGGGGGACAAGAAAAGATAAGTTTATGAGTGGGCTCCCCCCGTCGCCTATTCCAACCACCTCCCCTCACTGGCTTTGTCACCCTTCTGCACTAAAGTCACAATATAATGAGATACAGTCAGGTCCAAAATGATTGTCACCCTTGATAAAGATGAGCAAAAAAAGACTCTATAAAGTGTATCTTTTTTAAAACGGGTCAAAATGATTGGCATCCCTGTTTTTAATACTCTAGCACCCTCCCCTTGAGAGGATAAAAACACTGAGCCTTTTTTCTCAAATGTTTTATGAGATTGGAGAACACTTTGGGAAGGACAGAATCTTTCCAGATCCTTTATATTTCGTCTGCGCTAATGGACTGCTGGACTTTGTGTCCTGGTACTTAGTAAAACTCACGATGCTGATGACCTTAACAAGGGCCCCTGGACCAGTGGAAGCCAAACAGCCCCATAACATCAAAGATCCACCACCATATTTTACAGTGGGTATGAGGTATCTGTTTTCCGACACCAAACCCACCACTTACGTTGTATCACTTGTTAAACAGAATGTCTTTATATGTGCGATTGTATCAGTAGAAAATAATATAATTCAACTTTTTTTTTGCATACAATACAGCTCAGTGTTTGTATGATTTATTTCATACAGTATGCTCATCTTTATCAACGGTGCCAATAATTTTGGACCTGGTTGTATATTTACGATCAAGTCCCTCTCTCCAATTCAGAGACCCATTTTTCCTCCAGTGCTGTCCTTGCCCTGCCTCTGTATTCACCCTCTCAATGTCCACAGGCAGTATGCAGATGTCTCCCCTGTCCCCATGGTGGGAGGGTAGTACATTTTCTGACAGTCATCCCATTTGCGGAGAGTTAAAGTGGGAGAATAGGAACGGCTCAGTCAAAGCCCACTGGGGATCCGCACGCTTTCTGCACATGTGCCTGGGACACCCATCCCCTTTTCACTCCAACACGCACGCACGCACACACACACACACACACACACACACACACACACACACACACACACACACACACACACACACACACACACACACACACACACACACACACACACACACACACACACACACACACACACACACACACACACACACACACACACACACACGGCTAATGCCTTGCGGAGACGTGGTAGTGTGACGTCAATCTGCACTCTAATCAGACTTCCACAGACAGGCTAAAGACAGCTGTGCGCCTTCTGCACGGTGGATGGCCACACGCGTGAAAGTGATGATGAGGATGACAACGTAGAGAGTGGTAATTCCACAGTGGTTGCAAAAAAAGCCTTGTTATCATTGTCATACAGGTGAATATGATACATCTCAGCTTAAGTCCCATTGTCCTTGATGAGACGGAAGACAAGTTAGGGGGCTTTACATTAGGTGATCTTATTCAGCCATCCATTCAAATGCAATCAATCACTTCAGTAACACTGTATGAAAACACCCACACTCTGAGCAGCCACATAAAAGGTGATGATAATATAGGACTTTAGCACCGCTGCATAAGATATTGCTGTTATGAAACCCTAATGCCCATGGTAACATTTATGAGGTTTGGTGGCTGAAAATCTGAGCTCTTGGTGGTTTTTACAGATGTAGGATCTTCATTTCATCACCCTGTTGTTGCAGAAAATGTCCGGCACAGTAGGAAACACAAACTAGTAGTGTATTCCAGGTTAAAAAAAAGACTTCCAAAGTTTGTAATTTCCACTTTAAAATGTCTCTTGATTTGCCAAAAAATGGACCAACCCCTACAAAAATCTCCATTAATTATAATCCACAAAATAATTAACATTTCCTGTTACTGCAGGATTATTGTCCGGGTGTGAGAAACTGGTCAAATTAACATCCTATATCTGTAATTAGGCTCTTTCTCACAAGTCCTTCCATATCCACCATCATCACAATGTGCTTTTAATGCTCCGACTTGAGGGCAGAGCATTGAGTGAGATAAATGGGAGAGATAAAAAAGGAGTTAGAGAACAATGAAAGAGGTAATAAGGCTGAGGTACAGAGGAGTGCAAGAGTCAGTACATTCCTTTCCAATCACTTTGTCTTTGTTGCTGTGATGAACCGAGCCTCCTCTTCTGCTCCTCTTCCTCTCTTCCGGGTGTGTTTACACAGCACTCAGTCACAGGCTGACCTGTACTCATGATGTCACCAGACCACAGTCTGTCTGTGTTTGCTCTTTACAGCCCGGACCCGAGGCACTGACTGGCAGGATCAACCAATCTGTAGTGTACAGACTATCTGACTCTCGCAGACAAAGTTTAGAGTTTTGTGTTTACAGAGAAACATCAATATTCACGAATGAGTCATTCATAAACTATTACTGTTAAATGTGGGAGGAAATGTCCGACTTCCACACACTAAATGAATATGCTTTACCGACACATTTCTTTTGTGTGACTGTGTCAGCAAGTAAAGATAACATCACCATTGCTTATTGAAAAGGATGGACTTGGTGATCTTAAAGAAATTCTGAGAGCAAGACTAAGGCATGTGTATGTGTCTCACAGGAGATTGGTGGCACCTTAATTGGGGAGGACGGGCTCGTGGTAATGGCTGGAGAGGAATCAGTGGAATGGTATCAAACGCATCAAACACTTGGTTTCCAAGTGTTTGATGCCATTCCCTTTACTCTGTTCCAGCCATTATTATGGTGTGTTGTCTACTCTGCACATCCATGTCTGCGTAAGAAGTGCTTGTTTACTACAAGGAGGAGGATCAACAGCCCATACACCCCTCCTGTCCTCTCTATCCCACAAGCCAAGTAAATGCTGCTGAAAGGATCCAAAACAGTTCCTTTGCCAGACAAAAACAACACTTTCAGCGCTTGTTGTGGGAGTAAGTGTAGGCCAGAGCTGAAGGTCAGACAGACACACAGACTGTCTGGCTGGGCTGAGGGCCTGTGTAGGCGTTTCCCAATAGGTGGGCGGTTGTGCAGCAGCCTAATCACCAGCGCAGGGAGGAGAGGGTTCGAAGGGAGGCTTAGCCATTTCCTGTAATGAGGTGGCTTGTTATCAGCAATGCTGGGTGCGAGTGTGTAGGACGGCTGGGGGTGCTCTAATAGGTGGAGTGTTGTGTCGTTATCGTCCCAGCTGGGTGTTCCCCACCAAGGGAGAGGTTAAGGGGGTTCGTAACATGCTATTCAGCTAACTACCGTTTTGTCTGCGGGGTGGGCGAGAGAGTTCAGTTAAGAGGCAGGTCATGCGGGTGGATTAGCCTGATCAGACAATGCGTAGGATTAGTCTGTCCCGTTGTTCAGGGATCTGTCTGGTCCTGGGAGGGAAGAAGACCTGACGAGCCTAGCCGCTACGCTGACATGAAGCCCATATTAGCTTCACCACAGACACATGTCTGCTGGGCTGTAGGAGGCTCCCTCAGCATGGCCCATGGCCACTGTGTTTCTGCAGTGGTACACAACACCTCATGGCCAGGGACAGCCCCAGGGAGCCAGTAAACATGCAGCTAGTCTCAGATACTCATGGAATAAGATCAGATTCCCTCCGTCCATGCTGCCTACACATGAGCTCATTACAGACCGCTCAGATAAAATGTCCTCAAAAAGCCATCATTGTCACAGAAGTGACCACAAGAGCTAAATGATTCCTAACCAGTAGGCTAATTGGGACACTAGATTGGGATATGTAGTGTATATTGTGAAACTACACTGCAAGCATAGGCCTAGCAGTCCATAGGTGTAATTCCTCATGAAACCAGGGGGGGAAAATACCATTATTTGGGGGGATTTTCACAACATTTAACCCATAGAATGGTCCTTTGGATAAAGGATTGACAGATATTTGACATTTGTAGGTACTGAATACAAATATAAAAGCAGAGTGTAAAGTGTTGGTCCCATGTTTCATGAGCTGAAATAAAAGATCCCAGAAATGTTACAAACGCACAAAAAGCTTATTTCTCAAAAATGTTGTGCACAAATTTGTTTCCATCTTTGTTAGTGAGCATTTCTCCCTTGACAAGATAATCCGTTCCCCTGACAGGTGTGGCATATCAAGAAGCTGATTAAACAGCATGACCAACTGGCCTCACAACCGCAGACCACGTGTAACCACACCAGCCCAGGACCTCCACATCCGGCTTCTTCACCTGCAGGATCGATTAAGGCCAGCCACCCAGACAGCTGATGAAATTGAGGAGTATTTCTGTCTGTAATAAAGCCCATTTGTGGGGGGGAAAATCATTCTGATTGGCTGGGCCTGGCTCCACGGTGGTTAAGACTGGCTCCCAAGTGGGTTGGCCTATGCCTTCCAAGATTATCGCCTAATTTATTTATTTCAACTGACTGATTTCCTTATATGAACTGTAACTCAGTAAAATTGTTGAAATTGTTTCATGTTGCGTTTATATTTTTGTTCAGTATAAAGCATAATTGAGAAATAATTAATTAAAATGGGCATATTTATGATATTTTGGCCTTACCCATGCCTCATTTAAGACTCCATAATGTTTCATATGTAGGTGCTACAATGGTTTCCCCTCCTTTTGATTTCCCCTCCCCCAAAGAAATTTTTGGGAAATGTTTCAATATTTTGTTGAGCATAATATACTCTATGGCATATCAAAGTCCCAGAGTGGGATCTCTGTAGTCAGAGTAAGATTAGCCTACATGCCTTTGAGTAGGCTTACATACGAACGATTAGGAGAATCAAAAGCAGAAAAGGGAATCAATATCCATAAATCTGCATAAAAATGAATCATTGTCCTTCTTAAGAAAGATCCATTCTAATGCGAACCACACAGGATGAAGCTGGACATTTGTGGCAGTGTGACACTGACTTGGCATTGCACACAGTGTGACCCGCCAATTTTGATTAATTTAAATGAACTCCTTGAGGCAAAATGACTGAGCTGAGTGCTAGAGAGACAGAATACCACCTTAAGACATTAATGGGCCATTCAACAGTCATTTCACCCATTCTGTCTGCCATACATCACACACATAAAGCGGAAAAAGACTTCTTCAAAGATTCCCCATGAAATGAAAACAGCTTTATGTCCCAGGGAAAGACCACTCGGGTGCTTGAAAAGTATCAACAAGAGTGAAAAGCTGGTTAAAGCTTAAAGAGCGTTACACTTCCTCGAACCCTATACTGCCTAGGATTAAGAAAATGAAGCCTGAGGAGACTCTTTGTTGCAATTCAAGCTTAAAAGGGCAGTGCAGTCAAACACGTAATTTTACTGATTTATAAATGATATTTCCACACTATGAGGTCAAAATAACACTGAGAAATTGTGAACATTATGATAATACCCTTTTAGTGCAAGAGCTTAAAATATATAAACTCAGCAAAAAAAAGAAACGTCCTCACTGTCAACTGCGTAGTTTTTCAGCAAACTTAACATGTGCAAATATTTGTATGAACATAACAAGATTCAACAACTGAGACGTAAACTGAACACGTTCCACAGACGTGACAAACAGAAATGGAATAATGTGTCCCTGAATAAAGGAGGGGGTCAAAATCAAAAGTAACAGTCAGTATCTGGAGTGGCCACCAGATGCATTAAGCTGGACTGCACCAGAATTCCTCATGGACTGCACCAGATTTGCCAGTTCTTAATGTGAGATGTTACCCCACTCTTCCACCAAGGCACCTACAAGTTCCTGGACATTTCTGGGGGGGAATGGCCCTAGCCCTCACCCTCCGATACAACAGGTCCCAGACGTGCTCAATGGGATTGAGATCCGGGCTCTTCGCTGGCCATGGCAGAACACTTACATTCCTGTCTTGCAGGAAATCACGCACAGAACGAGCTGTATGGCTGATGGCATTGTCATGCTGGAGGGTCATGTCAGGATGAGCCTGCAGAAAGGGTACCGTATGAGGGAGGAGGATGTCTTCCCTCTAACGCACAGCGTTGAGATTGCCTGCAATGACAACAAGCTCAGTTCGATGATGCTGTGACACACCGCCCCAGACCATGACGGACCCTCCACCTCCAAATCGATCCCGCTCCAGAGTACAGGCCTCAGTGTAACGCTGATTCCTTCGAGGATAAATGTGAATCCGTCCATCACCCCTGGGGAGACAAAATCACGACTAGTCAGTGAAGAGCACTTTTTGCTAGTCCTGTCCGGTCCACGTTGTTGCTGGCGATATCTGGTGAGGACCTGCCTTACAACAGGCTTACATAATCCATCAGTCCAGCCTCTCCCAGCCTATTGCGGACAATCAGAGCACTGATGGAGGGATTGTGCCTTCCTGGTGTAACTCGGGCAGTTGTTGTTGCCATCCTGCACCTGTCCCGTAGGTGTGATGTTCAGATGTACTGATCCTGTGCAGGTGTTGCTACACGTGGTCTGCCACTGCGAGGACGATCAGCCGTCCGTCCTGTCTCCCTGTAGCGCTGTCTTAGGCGTCTCACAGTATGGACATTGCAATTTATTGCCTTGACCACATCTGCAGTCCTCATGCCTCCTTGCAGCATGCCTAAGGCACGTTCACTCAGATGAGCAGGGACCCTGGGCATCTTTCTTTTGGTGTTTTTCAGAGTAAGTAGAAAGACTTCTTTAGTGTCCTAAGTTTCCATAACTGTAACTTTAATTGCCTACTATCTGTAAGCTGTTAGTGTCTCAATGACCATTCCACAGGTGCATGTTCATAAAAAAATGTATGGTTCATTAAACAAGCATGGGAAACAGTATTTAACCATTCACAATGAAGATCTGTGAAGTTATTTGGATTTTTACGAATTATCTTTGAAAGACAGGGTCCTAAAAAAGGGACGTTTCTTTTTTGCTGAGTTTATATACAAAACACCTGGAATTTCAGCCTGTTCAGGTGGGATGGAGTTTTTGGCCCACAGCATGACATCACAATTTTATCTGATTATTCTGACCAATGCCAAGTCATGTTTTATGTGTATATGTATCCTCCTACTTCAATGGGGTAAGGCTCTAGTGTCCAGACCAGAGTTCCCCAACTGGCAGCATATCCTCGACTCCGGCGATGTCATCTACAAAATTGCTTCCAACACTCTACTCAGCAAACTGGATGCAGTTTATCACAGTGCCATCCGTTTTGTCACTAAAGCACCTTATACCACCCACCACTGCGACTTGTATGCTCTAGTCGGCTGGCCCTCGCTACATATTCGTCGCCAGACCCACTGACTCCAGGTCATCTACAAGTCCATGCTAGGTAAAGCTCCGCCTTATCTCAGTTCACTGGTCACGATGGCAACACCCATCCGTAGCACGCGCTCCAGCAGGTGCATCTCACTGATCATCCCTAAAGCCAACACCTCATTTGGCCGCCTTTCGTTCCAGTTCTCTGCTGCCTGTGACTGGAACGAATTGCAAAAATCGCTGAAGTTGGAGACTTTTATCTCCCTCACCAACTTCAAACATCTGCCATCTGAGCAGCTAACCATTCGCTGCAGCTGTACATAGTCTATCGGTAAATAGCCCACCCATTTTCACCTACCTCATTCTCCATACTGTTTTTATTTATTTACTTTTCTGCTCTTTTTCACACCAATATCTCTACCTGTACATGACCATCTGATCATTTATCACTCCAGTGTTAATCTGCAAAATTGTAATTATTCGCCTACCTCCTCATGCCTTTTGCACACATTGTATATAGACTGCCCCTTTTTTTCCTACTGTGTTATTGACTTGTTAATTGTTTACTCCATGTGTAACTCTGTGTTGTCTGTTCACACTGCTATGCTTTATCTTGGCCAGGTCACAGTTGCAAATGAGAACTTGTTCTCAACTAGCCTACCTGGTTAAATAAAGGTGAAATACAATTTAAAAAATAAAAATAAATATCAAGAAGCTGATTAAACAGCATGATCATTAAACAGGTGCACCACTAAAATGTGCAGTTTAGTCACACAACACAATGCCACAGAAGTCTCTAGTTTTGGGGGAGCGTGCAATTGGTATGCTGACTGCAGGAATGTCCACTAGAGCTGTTGCCAGATAATTTAATGTTAATTTCTCTACCATAAGCCAATGTCGTTTTAGAGAATTTGTCGGTACTTACAAAAAGCCTCATAACTCAGTAAAATCAATTAAATTGTTGCGTTTATATTGATGTTCAGTAAATATATATACAGCACCAGTCAAAGGTTTGGACACACCTACTCATTCAAGGGGTTTTCTCTCTTTTTACTATTCTCTACATTGTAGAATAATAGTGAATACATCAAAACTATAAAACAACACATGGAATCATGTAGTAACCATAACACCTTTTGCCTTGACAGCTTTGCACACTCTTGACATTCTCCCAACCATCTTCATGAGGTAGTCACCTGGAATGCTTTTCCAACAGTCTTGAAGGAGTTCCCACATATGCTGAGCACTTGTTGGCTACTTTTCCTTCACTCTGCGGTCCAACTCATCCCAAACCATCTCAATTGGGTTGAAGTCGGGTGATTGTGGAGGCCAGGTCATCTGATGCAGCACTCCATCACGCTCCTTCTTGGTCAAATAGCCCTTACACAGCCTGGAGGTGTGTTTTGGGTCATTGTCCTGTTGAAAAACAAATGATAGTGGGACTAAGTGCAAACCAGATGGGACTGTGTATCACTGCAGAATGCTGTGGTAGCCAAGCTGGTTAAGTGTACCTTGAATTCTAAATAAATCACTGGTAGTGTCACCAGCAAAGCACCCCCACACACCATCACACCTCCTCCTCCATGCTTCACGGTGGGAACCACACATGCAGAGATCATCCGTTAACCCACTCTGCGTCTCACAGATATGGCAGTTGGAACCAAATATCTCAAATTTGGACTCATCAGACCAAAGGACAGATTTCCACCAGTCTAATGTCCACTGCTCGTGTTTCTTGGCCCAATCAAGTCTCTTCTTATTATTGGTGTCTTTGCAGCAAATCGACCATGAAGGCCTGATTCACGCAGTCCCCTCTGAACAGCTGATGTTGAGAGGTATCTGTTACTGTGAAGCATTTATTTGGGCTGCAATCTAAGGTGCAGTTAACTCTAATGAACTTATCCTCTGCAGCAGAGGTAACTCTGCGTCTTCCTTTCCTGCGGCAGCCCTCATGAGAGCCAGTTTCATCATATGATTGATGGTTTTTGCAACTGCACTTGAAGAAACTTTAAAAGTTCCTGAAATGTTCTGGATTGACTGACCTTCATGTCTTAAAGTAATGATGGACTGTCATTTCTCTTTGCTTATTTGAGCTATTCTTGCAATAATATGGACTTGGTCTTTTACCAAATGGGGCTATCTTATGTATACCACCCCTACCTCGTCACAACACAACTGATTGGCTCAAATTCCACAAATTAACTTTTAACAAGGTACACCTGTTAATTGAAATGCATTCCAGGTGACTACCTCATGAAGCTGGTTGAATGAATGCCAGGAGTGTGCAAAGCTGTCATGAAGGCAAAGGGTGGCTACTTTGAAGAATATAAATTATAAATATATTTTGATTTGTTTAACACTTTTTTGGTTACTACATGATTCCATGTGTTATTTCATGGTGTTGATGTCTTCACTATTATTCAATAATGTATGAAATAGTACAAATAAAGAAAAACCCTGGGAATAAGTTGGTGTGTCCAAACTTTTGAAAGGTAGTGTATATATATGTCTTATTGTTATAATTAAAAAAATACATAAAGGGCTGTAAAAACACAACTCCAAGTGATTTTAATTTTGGAAATAGAGAGATACAGTACCAGTCAAAAGTTTGGACACACCTACTCATTCAAGGGTTTTTGAGGCATATATATACATTTTTTAAAATTCCATCCCAAAAATGAGGAATAAGTAAAGGCTTTGATTTCTGGTCAAAGAGATGGAAAAGGGGTCTTAGACAACATCTATTAGCGAAAGGAAGAACATTTATTAGAAATACATCAAAACCAATATTGTTGAAGTAAAGAACCCTGCCAACTAATATCCACCACTTATATTTAGTTTGATACATTATCTGCCTTCTGTAAGTTTAAGAAACATTGACTTGTGCCTTGTAATTACGTAACCAAAAATTCACATATTTTCAAGGTATTTTCAAATGTATCTCCTTCATGAGGAGGGAGGATAATGAAGGTTCACAGAAGTAACAAGTAAAGGTAGCCCTACCAATGTTTTTACTGATTTCAAGTTTGTTTATGAATTATTAAAAATAATAACGCTGTTACTAAATTGGCAACAGAATTACTGCAACTGAATTGGTTACAATGGAAAATCATAGTTGTCACAAACCACAGTTGGGTCATCTGCTACTGTCCTCCCTTCCACCGGTATACTGTTATGTTCAGCTCATAACTGTATTCTTTCTCTTTCTGTCGTCTGCACAACCCCTCCCTCTCTCCCTCTCTCTTTCTTTCTCTCTCTCCTTTCTCTGTCTCTATCCAGTCAATGTCACCTCTACAGGCTCTTACTGACACCTACCATGACAACTTCCACCTACCCTCTTCCCATTTACTGTAACAAGCATCCTCATCCACCGAGCTGACACCGGACGTTCCATGGACATTGAAAAGTAGTTGAGATTTGGTCAGCCCCGCCCTTGCCGGACCAAAGCTGGATCAATCAGACGTCTATGTTTCACAAGTTTGGACAGCCCAGTACAGTACAGTAGAGTACAGTACAGTAAAGTAAAGTAGAATACACTAGAGTACAAAAAAAGTGTACTGTATTGTACTCTACTGTACTGAACTCTACTGTGCTGTACTGTGATGCCCAAACTTGTGAAACACAGACGTCTATGATTGGTTCAGATTTGGTCCGGCCGGAACAACCGAATGTGGTCTTGTTACGGGGCGGAGCGCATTCAAATAATAGCCCGTGTGTAGAATAATACCCAAATATGTGAAATAAGGATATTGCATATTGCTACCTTCGTATACCTATTCAGGATACATCCCCAAGAAGAGTATGAAATGCAGCCTTACACTGTATTAAAAATCCAAACATATAGCCCAACGTTTGTAGAACAACTCAAGTTAGATTAATAACTCTAAATTAAGCAAATTGGAATAAATATTTCTTTGTTATCCACTCAACACAGAATAGACGCATGTGCGCACTCCCTCAAATCGTTTGGTGAAAATATCCTTTCTATTTTGTTCAGCTTTGTTCAATTGTATTCTTTATATTATAAAATAATGCCACGAAATTCTAAGCAAATCTTGTCTGCTAAATGAACTGGTGTAGCCCACAGCCATATGGCATAGCCAGATCAGGACCTAACATAAGGACAACTCATATATGCTATTCTGTTCTTCTGAAACAGACTACATTTTCTTCCTATTGGGCTTCTTAGACCAGTCTAAAATAAATAATGGATTTATTGTGAAGGTGTAGGCTATATTACATGGATTTATTAGACTTTTAAAAATGTATATGTTCCAAAGGCCTGCATCATGTGTGGAAGCCAGGAGATGCTAAATGTGTTTATATTAATTAACGGTCAATCAGCATGAGACTGACAGCTATTTCCTTGACAATCACTGGCTGACAAAATTTCATGACCGCAACAGTCCTAGTCTGAACACCAGAAACGGTTTATGCCTTAGGAAACTCTTCCAATGTGAAATTGCTATTGGCATGCCATGATGTTGTTTCACTTTCATTAGAGACAAGTGAGGAGGACAGTTTGGCCATGCTGGCGTTGACATTCTATCCTTAATGAAGACCGTAAGCAGTCTCCCCGTCGAGCAAACTCGCACCCTAGTCTGACAGTAACATCATCAGCTACTGGTGATTTTATCACAGCCTACTACTGCCAAGCAGTCCTCTTTAGGAACGAACAGTGTGACACGTGAAAACAAGAGCCCTGCTGGTGAGAATCAAACCACCATTAAACCAAGAGCCAAGGCTCTGGAAGATTCTGGCTTTGACTACTGAGAATCAGTCAAAAGGCAAATCAATGCATGAACAGTTCGAGGGGACTCAATGGGGGATAGTATGCCAATGAAACGTTGGTTGCACAATGAAGAAAAGGGTCACTTGAAGTAGAGAAAAACTATTCCAGCAGCCTAACCTGAATAACTGGCCTCTGACCTGCCAAATGATAAAACATCTGTCCCCGGCTCTCATTGCCGGTAAATCTGGGCTGTTTGGTCATTTAATCTGCCCTCATAAATGTTTTAATGTGGAATTACTGTATTTATGTAATCAGCCACAGTCAGTGCTTCATTTGTAAATCGAGAGGTGCCGGAACAAAAAGTCAGGGGTGACCTGGGGAGTTGAGGTATTGTAACGCATGAAAAAAAGAGAAGCTTTCTAATGAAACATATCACATTTGCGTAGTGGCATATAGCAGTATGTAGAGGCACTTCTAGAAGTTGCACACATGGGAGAAAAAAAATTGTAGGGTCCGGTAAAATGTTGGCCTTTTATAAACGCTGTCATGCAATTCTTACGTCATTTGACATGACTGGAGATGCGGAAAAAAAACCTGTCTTGAATCTATCAATAGCCTAGGGCTAGGTGTGTGGAGACATATTGTAGGCTACAATATGAGGAGGAAATTATAGTCCTAAAAATGTTTTCCAGTGTCACTGACTCACCCAATCACTCACTGGTGATGGCCGAGGCGCACGTGCCAAAAGCCTCTCTCTCTCTCGCTCTCTTTTGTAAAACAATATAAGGAAGTTGATCAAATATTTTGGTAGTCTACGGCATAGTCTGCTTTCCAACCTGCGTTTTCCCTCGATTGTATTTGAAATATTGCGAAAAGCCTGTTTTGTCTGTGCTGTTTTTTCACTGACATATTTGCCCCACGTTCCCGACTGTAGGTTGTTGCTTGTTATTGGGCTTCAATCCACAACTATTGGGCCTCTGTCGCTAAATTATAGGCATTCTCGTGGTGTAGTAGGCTATTCAGAATTATTTCATTTATTTTCTGAACAGACAGCAGTAATTCTATAACTTTGGCTAATGTATTTCAATTAATCAGGGGTGCTGCAGTTTGTGCAGAACCCTTCGCGTGGCTATGATTCTATAAAGAAATAAATGATGAAGTGCAACGCTGGAGAGATGAGAGTTGCATGTCTATCAGAGTAGAGAGATCATAGAAAGGGAATCTCATTCTAGTTACGTATGTGAGAGATGCTGGCATGCTTCTCACACAGCCACCGCCACCCGTTGGTCTCAAACATTGGTTACAATGTTGCGCAAACCATAAACTCGGCCGGCCCAACTCAAAGTTCCTAGGCCGTCATTGAAAATAAGAATTTGTTCTTTACCGACTTGCCTAGTAAAATAAAGGTAAAATAAATTAAATTAAAATAAACTTTTAGAATATTAGGCTGAAAATCAACTTTTTCACATGCATTTTTTCGTGGGGGCAGGAGAATTACTACCTAAGAGGCAACTCGAATGAACTTTGATTCCTTTTATTGGAATTTTTACATGGCAAAAAGTGAAAATTATATTCATGCCATGAGAGGTACCTGATCCGGCCAATTAGGTAACGGAACAAAACAGTCCAAAATGAAGAGGTGCAGGATCCGTCTCAAATTAAACACTGGCCACAGAACCATTTCAAATTACCTGGCCTGGAAGATAGTTCTAACATGGGAGGAGAGGGGGAGAACGAGACATGCAAAATGTATCTTGAAATAACCTTGCATAATGAATGGGTCTGGTTTATTGTTAAAATCTTAAAGGGGAATTTCACCCAGGCTCTGCCACGGCATATAGTCATTACTATATTAACTACATTGAGTTTTTATCATAAACATCACAATTGTCCAAACCACAAGCTAAATTGTCCAAACCACAAAGACCGACATTCATAGCGGAAGCTGATACTACCCACTAGGTAAAAGGGGCGTGCCCACAAATGTGAATAATATCGTTGTTTACTTTCGAACGACCAACAAGGTATTCTCAAGACCTTCTCGAGGCAAGTTATTTCTTTGAACGTTTGTTTTTCATTGTTTGTCGTCATCCCGGTGCGGTGTTCTGTGCCAGGCTGTGCTAAGGGGCGGCATGGGAGCCTAGTGGTTAGAGTGTTGGACTAGTAACCGGAAGGTTGCAAGTTCAAATCCCCGAGCTGACAAGGTACAAATCTGTCATTCTGCCCCTGAACAGGTAGTTAACCCACTGTCATTGAAAATAAGAATTTGTTCTTAACTGACTTGCCTAGTTCAATTTTAAAAAGTACAAACAAGAGCAAAAATATTTTACCGTTCTACCTACCAGATTCCCCCCGATTCTGCTTGTGGCTTGCAGCTATCAAGAATGATGCGGTGACCAAAGATTATCAGAGGGATTTTCAGGCTGAACTGAACAACAGCTGCTGAAGGTAGCTACCTTCAGCAGAGTAAACATGTTTGTTTTTGTTTGTTCTATCTTTGACTGACGTTAGCTACCGAAAACTATTTCAAGCTACTCTTATTTGGTATCTCAATTTGGTAGCCATCTATTCCACCCGTGTCTGGAAAACACTCCATAACTAAGAATAGAAGTGTCGATATAGCTAACTCACTCTCTGTGTGTTGGAAGCAATGATGAATGTGTATACATCGTCTATGGTTGGTTCTCAGCCAGTCTCAGATGGCTAGCAGTCTCGCTGCCAATTTAGTGACACTAGTTAACTAACAGCAAGCTGACAATATTGAAATGTCCATGTTAAGTATTCTTAGCTAGCCAGTCTAATAGAGATCAATACAATTAGTGGGGTGGTTAAATTGTGTATTGTTCTGTATTTTGTTGTAGGTAGAACAGAATCTCATTCCACCAAAATGCGCTTTCAACCCTAGTTCTGGACAAGGTGAAGGTCAGTTGGCCAAAATATTTACAAGCTGATGGCTAAGATAGCTCAATTTACAGTAAGCATGGTATAAATGTAACAGTATAACTTTAGTCCGTCCCCTCGCCCGACCTGGGCGCGAACCAGGGACGCTCTGCACACGTCAACAGTCACCCTCGAAGCATCGTTACCCATCGCTCCACAAAAGCTGCGGCACTTGCAGAGCAAGGGGAGCCACTACTTCAAGGTCTCAGAGCGAGGGACGTCGCCGATTGAAACGCTACCAGCGCGCACCACTGCTAACTAGCTAGCCATTTCGCATCGGCTACATACACATGAATTGGGTAGTGTTTGTATGGTTTATGTTATGGGGTTGCAAGTGGTTAAAGGTAGCCTGAGGACCGAAGAGTACCTTCCAGACCATGTAATGAATTTAGTCTACCCCTCTTCTCTTTTTACCTTTTCTTTTTGTAAAACCCAGGTTATCTGGAGTCATTCCACAGTGCCCTGCTGAAAGGGCCGTTTGGGTATACAAGCATGAGGGAGCAGACACACCTTGCGGTTATGGAACACAACAAGATTATGGGACAGAAACCAGTAAGGGACACTGAAAGGTATAAAATCAAGACTACAACTGTATTGACACAACCACCTCATTCTTTTCTCTGCAGATTCTCAAAACACAATACACAGAGCATGCGCAGACCAGCTGGCTGGTGTGTTTACGGACATATTCAATCACTCCCTATCCCAGTCTGTTGTCCCCACATGCTTCAATTGTTCCTGTACCCAAGAAGGCAAAGATAACTGAACTAAATGACTGCTGCCCGTAGCACTCACTTCTGTCATTATGAAGTGCTTTGAGAGGCTAGTCAAGGATCATATCACCACCACCTACTGGCCACCCTAGACCCACTTCAGCTTGCATACTGCCCCAACAGGTCCAGAGATGACGCAATTGCCATCACACTGCCCTATCCCACCTGGACAAAAATAATACCTATGTAAGAATGCTGTTCATTGACTACAGCTCAGCATTCAACACCATAGTACCCTCCAAGCTCATCATCAAGCTGAAGGCCTTGGGTCTCAACCCCACCCTGTGCAACTGGGTCCTGGACTTTGACGGGCCGCCCCCAGGTGGTGAAGGTAGGAAATAACATATCCACTTTGCTGACCCTCAACACTGGGGCCCCACAAGGGTACGTGTTCAGCCCTCTCCTGTACTCCCTGTTCACCCACGACTGAATGGCCATGCCTGCTAACAACTCAATCATCAAGTTTGCAGACGACACAACAGTAGTGTGCTTGATCACTAATAACGACGAGACGGCCTACAGGGAGGGGGTGAGGGCACTCGGAGTGTGATGTCAGGAAAACGATCATCAAGTACAAGAACCACCTGAGCCACTGCCTGTTCATACTACCTGCCTATCATCCAGAAGGCGAGGTCAGTACAGATGCATCAAAGCTGGGACCGAGAGACTGAAAAACAGCTTCTATCTCAAGGCCATCAGACTGTTAAATAGCAATCACTAACTCTGAGAGGCCGCTGCCTACATTGAGACCCAATCACTGGCCACTTTAATAAATGGATCACTAGTCACTTTAAACAATGCCACTTTAAATAATGCCACTTTAATAATGTTTACATATCTTACATTACTCATAACACATGTATACATTGTATTTTATACCATCTAGTGTATCTTGCCTATGTCGCTCGGCCAGCGCTCATCCATATACTTATATGTACATATTCTCATGCAACCGTTTATATTTGTGTGTATTACGTAGTTGTTGGGGAATTGTTAGATATTACTGCACTGTCGGAACTAGATGTAACGGTGTTCGTCTGTTGAATGAAGAGAGTCGGACCGAAATGCAGCGTGTTGGTTACTCATGCCTTTAATGAATGAAAACGCGGTACAAGAAATAACTGAAACTAAATACAAAAACTACAGAACGGAACGTGAAACTAATTACAGCCTATCTGGTGACTACAACACAGAGACAGGTACAAACACCCACGAAATACAAAGCGAAACTGAGGCTGCCTAAATACGGTTCACAATCGGAGACAACGGTAAGCACCTGACTCTAATTGAGAATCGCCTCAGGCAGCCAAACCTATACCACACCCCTAATCAGCCGCAATCCCAAATAATACAAACCCCAATACGAAACAAAACATATAAACCCATGTCACACCCTGGCCTACCCAAACATATAACAAAAACACAAAATACAATGACCAAGGCGTGACAGAACCCCCCCCCCTAAGGTGCGGACTCCCGGACGCACCTCAAGAGCATAGGGAGGGGGGCGTCTGTTCATGGTGGCGGTTCTGGCTCAGGACGTGCACCCCACTCCATTAATGTCCTAGTTCCTCCCCTTCGCGTCCTGGGATAATCCACCCTCTCCGCCGACCATGGCCTAATAGTCCTCACCCAGATCCCCACATAACTGAGGAGCAGCTCGTGACAGAGGGGCAGCTCGGGACAGAGGGGCAGCTCGGGACAGAGGGGCAGCTCGGGACCGAAGCAGCCTGGGACTGAGGGGAAGCCCGGTACTGAGGGGAAGCCCAGTACTGAGAGGAAGCCCAGTACTGAGAGGAAGCCCAGTACTGAGAGGAAGCTCAGGCAGGTAGTAGGCTCCGGTAAATCCTGGCTGGGTGGCGGAACTGGAAGAGTCAGGTTGTCTGGCAGATCTGGAAGAGACTGGTTGTCTGGCGGCGCTGGGCTGACTGGCGGCACTGGCGGGCCTGGGCAGACTGGTGGTACTGGCGGCGCTGGGCAGACTGGCGGCGCTGGGCAGACTGGGAGCACCGGCGGCGCTGGGCAGACTGGGAGCACCGGCGGCGCTGGGCAGACTGGGAGCACTGGCGGCGCTGGGCAGACTGGGAGCACTGGCGGCGCTGGGCAGACTGGGAGCACTGGCGGCGCTGGGCAGACTGGGAGCACTGGCGGCGCTGGGCAGACTGGGAGCACTGGTGGCGCTGGGCAGACTGGAGACCCCGGCAGCGCAGGAGAGGAGAAAGGCTCTGGCAGCGCTAAACAGGCGGGAGACTCCGACAGCGCAGGAGAGGAGAAAAGCGCTGGCTGCGCTGAACAGGCGAGGCGCACTGGAGGCCTGGTGCGTGGTGCTGGAACTGGTGGTACTGGATCGAGGACACGCACAGGAAGTCTGGTGCGGGGAGCTGCTACCGGAGGACTGGTGTGTGGAGGTGGCTCTGGATAGACCGGACCGTGCAGGCGCACTGGAGCTCTTGAGCACCGAGCCTGCCCAAGCTTACCTGGCTCGATGCCCACTCTAGCCCGGCCAATAGGAAGGGCTGGTATGTGCCGCACCTGGCTCTGCACCCGCACTGGAAACACCGTGCGCTCCATAGCCCAACACGGTGCCTGCCCGGTCTCTCTAGCCCAACGGTGAGCACAGGGAGTTTGCGCAGGTCTCCTACCTGGCATAACTATTCTCCCTTCTAGCCGCCCCCCCAATTATTTTTTGGGGTTGCTTTTCCGGCTTCCAACCGCGTCGCCGTGCTGCCTTCTCATACCAGCGCCTCTCCGCTTTAGCCGCATCTATTTCTTCCTTGGGACGGCGATATTCTCCCGGCTGCGCCCGGGGTCCTTTTCCGTCTAATATCATCTCCCAAGACCAGAAGTCCTTATATTGCTGCTCCTCACAATTAACAGGGAGAGTAGGCTCAGGTCTGACTCCTGACTCAGTCACTCTCTCTCTGCGCTCTCCCCCAATAAATAATTGGGGGTTACTTTCGGTTTTCGCTCTGCGTCGCCGTGTTCTCCTTTTCGACTCCATTCTTCTATAGCCCTCTTCGCATTGCTGCAGGGAATCCCAGGCGGGCTCCTGCACTCTCTCCGGGTCGGCCGCCCACCTGTCGATTTCTTCCCACGTCGTATAATCCATGCCTCTACCGTCCATAACGTCCTCCTTTAGCTCCTGCCAGTTTACACACTGCTCGGTCTGTGAGCGGTGGGTGTTTCTGTAACGGCGTTCGTCTGTTGAATGAAGAGAGTCGGACCGAAATGCAGCGTGTTGGTTACTCATGCCTTTAATGAATGAAAACGCGGTACAAGAAATAACTGAAACTAAACAACTAACAACAGAACGGAACGTGAAACTAATTACAGCCTATCTGGTGACTACAACACAGAGACAGGTACAAACACCCACGAAATACAAAGCGAAACTGAGGCTGCCTAAATACGGTTCCCAATCGGAGACAACGATAAGCACCTGACTCTAATTGAGAATCGCCTCAGGCAGCCAAACCTATACCACACCCCTAATCAGCCGCAATCCCAAAAAATACAAACCCCAATACGAAACACAACATATAAACCCATGTCACACCCTGGCCTACCCAAACATATAACAAAAACACAAAATACAATGTCCAAGGCATGACACTAGAAGCACAAGCGCTGCTACACTCGCATTACCATGTGTATGTAACCAATAACATTTGATTTGATTTTGAAGACATGCCTACAAAATTCCCCATGCAAAGGGCTACTACTGACAAGAATGATCTGTTGAAGTCAATTGGCTGGGGGAGATTTACAGACAGTACTTTGTGATGAGGAAGGGGGTTTTGATGTGCAGGGTTCTGCTTAGACAGAAAATGTATTGTTGTGTGTGTGAGAGCGATTGAATTGCCATTTCTCCCATACACAACACTTCATACTGTGTAAGAACCGCCTTCCTACTTCTCACACCTTCTTTAGCCCTCTAGCCCATTCACTTTGTTGGCTGAATTTTCCTCTCAAAAGCAACTCCCAATGTCCCCTTATTGTCCCTAAACAATACACTAGCCAGTCCCATTCGGTTGATACAGTACCTTTACCAATGTGTTACCCTTACCAGCGTTTTGCCCTACGTGGCTCCTAAATCTTCTGGAAGAGGACCAAACAGTTGGTGGTTAAGAAGCCCTACACCATTTTCAGCAGAGTCTTATCCGGTTGGCCATTTACCGCAGACAGGACAAGCCCATCGCCATAAGCACAAACAGTCTCAGCTTCCCCAGCCCACCATGTTGAACATAATTGCTAGTGTACCGAAGTTGGGTAAAGGACTATGGCTGCGTTTACACAGGCAGACCAATTTTGACCAGTTCTGAAAAAGATCTGATGTGATAAGATAAAATGATAAAATATCAGAATTGGCCTGCCTGTGTAAACGCAGCCAGTGTGGCTCAGTATAAGACAATGTTGAACACACAGGAGGCTGCTGAGGGGAGGATGGCTCATAATAATGACCGGAGTGAATGGAATGGCATCAAACACATAGAAATCATGTTTGATACCATTCCACTATTTCCGCTCTAGCCATTGCCACGAGCCTGTCCTCCCCAATTAAGGTGCCACCAACCTCCTGTGGTAGAACAGTGGTCACCAACCCTGTTCCTGGAGAACTACTCTCCTGTAGGTTTTTCGCATCAACCTCAGTTGTAACTAACTTGCTTCAGCTGATCAACCAGCTAATTATTAGAATCAGGTGTGCTAGATTTAGGTTAGAGTGAAGACCGACAGAATGGTAGCTCTGCATGAACAGGGTTGGAGAGTCCTGATTTAAAACCGCCATAAAATAAATATGGATATTTTCTATCAATCTTTGAAATGTGTCTGCCCTGGTGGATTTACAGGAGATATTTATATAAGCGTTATAGGGCTCTGTAGCATTAAACAGATGCTAGACATTCAGATATCCAAAGAATGTTTGTTTATTTGTCAAATTCTAAAATACAGGGGAGAATACACTCTTTAGTGCTAACTCAAGAGAACTAGGTATTACAACAAGAATGTTAGAACCTGTAAGCCTTTGCAAAATGCCACAAAGCAGGACTACATTCATTTTTAGACCCCCCCCACCGGAAGCCATCATAGAGTGTATCATTCAGTGCTCAAAGCCCTGACCTGCCTTCCTCCTGGGCAATTATGTGTGAAACACATTTCACTGTCCTAGAAATGCCTCAGACTATGAAAACAAGCCCACATTCCCCCAGAGGGAAATTCCCCCTTTTATGGCTGACACCTGATTCTCTCAGTCATTCACACACACTTGTGATTTAGAATTGAGATTACTTGCTAGATGGGTACCGGTGGGGAGACGCTGGAGAAATTATAAGCATCCTGTGGGGTGATGTGAGGACACACAACACAAGTGTGCAGTGTGCACATTGAACCCCCCCCCCACCCCCTTCCTGGCTGCTTTTCTGCACACTAGCAGGGCTCTGGCAGACAGTAGGGGGTAGGGGTAGCCTGCGAACGTAGGAAAAGGGGTGATTCAGTACATTTCTGCACCCAAAGAAAACAGGGCAGATAAAGATGTAGTCCGTTGCCATGGAAACAGGCTGAGTTATTTTTTTGTGATGAGGGAGAGGGTGTGGATATGTGGGGTGGATGGTCAAACACACAAGACATGATGACACATGCCATGGGGACACACTGGTCAATACCAACATCCCTTTCCCTCTGTCCCTTCCAACCTCTGTCTACCTCTTTATCAATATTTCCAAGAAAATAAATGTGCGAGAGGAGAGCAGTGGGAAACAGTGAGAGAACACTCAATAGTTTCAAGTGACAGTAAGAGAGAGGTAGGTGACATAGGCCTAGCTATGTAGCAAGAAGAGATGAGATACAAGATATAAGAGAGAGAGAGCGAGAGAAAGCAGGGCAGTGATGAGAGGGATGAGCAGAGGGAATGGCAGCAATCACTCTGGCCAGATCAGTGGAGACGAGTTGGGCTGCAACCAGAGAGAGGGGTTCTGCCTCTCACTCTCTCTCCAGCAGGCATCCAGCACTCAGCGTCACTTTGTCCTGGCTCCCAGGCCTGTTTATTCATCTTACCATCTGCATGATAAAGGGTCACCTGAACCCGGGCCAAGCAGCCATGTGAACTCAACTCTCAGCACAGCAGGGGGTAGGATGGATTGATGGGACAACACAACATTGGATCAGCTCAATAAAACAACAGTGGTATGGTCAACAGAAACACAACAGCACAAACACAGGGGCTAACACACACTTCCAAGGCAGCCCTACAGCACGTTTTCCATTGGGAGCCACACTTCAAAAGGAGCTTAATGATGATGAATGTGTGAATACATTGTTTTTGTAGTTTTTTTATATACCTTTTTATTTGTATATAGGCCTAAGTGATGGATTCACAGTTGTAATTCTTTTACATTTGCTTCGCTACCCTGAACCATTTCTGAACCCGCATAGGGCATATAAAATGCAGTGGAGGATAACATAGATTAAGTAGAAAATTGGCGTCTTCTGTGTTTACAGCTAGCCCCTGTCTTTTCGCCTGGATTAACAAACACAACATAAGAAATACCAAACAAATGGTCATTGCTTGCATCACGAAAAGCAACAAATACTTTGTGTGGAAGTAATCTTCCCGTTGTGACCAATAGGATGGCTATTAGCCTATACAGTGCAATAAAAGGTTCCTATAAACCACCAATAACAATAATCCTTGGGAAATCCCACATGAACCATGTCAGTCATAAAATGGTAGGCCTATATTATGTCCTTCAAATGATCAGCATTATATAAAAGGGGGGTGAAAACTGGGTGAGGAATAGAATAGTTGAGATAGAAAGATGCCGTGATGTTGGCACCCAGAACTCTAACGGCTTTGGTCATGAAAAGGCCAAAACCCACAGACACGTCTTGCCTCAGGGAAAAATTCTTAATTCTTGAGCAATATGGCAGAAATTCCACCCAGCCTTTCAGATGACCTGGTGACGTCATCACATGGGTCAACCAAATGCCTTCTATCATCCCGAGACAATAATCCAGACACTTGATGCAACAGTTGCACTGTCAGATGATAAAGTTGAGTTGAACGGGTTTAAAGTTTATGAAAGATCATGGGAAAAAAAGTCAGCCTAGAGTTCATCAAAGGGAACTCTGTACACACCATGACTATGTAATTACATCACTATTCTACTCGGACACACAGACCATCACCCCACTACAACGGAGGGGTGGGCCAGAGTGCAGCGAGTCCTGTCATGGGCACCAAAGCCTGTTAATCCACACATTTAGGTCTGGCGTGATGAAGAACGATCGTGTGATGGTGAAATCAGTTCATGTAACTGATGTGCTGATGTTGAGGTGACAGCTTTTAGAACATCTCACCCACTGATAGTGACCCTCAATCTGTATCTATGAACAGTATTTGTAAAGAGATGACTGGTCAACATGTATAGCAATAGCCTAATAAAATAATAATCATGGTTCAAGATCACACGGTTATCTACAAGATCCTAATAAATCGCACTATTATCACACTATTTTGAATTAACTTCACAAACATTTCTGTCAAATGTTACGTGAGTACACTGTACAATGCAGCATCCAGGGAGTCGGTATAATATCAAATAAAATGAATGAAAATAAACAAAATAAATGATGTCCTCATTCCGATCACTAAATATAATTGAAGTAAAGAGCAGTTGCATGAAAACATGTTATTTTGAAGGTAAACGTTTACATTACCAGTATAATAACTGTGTAAGAGGCAAAATCAAGTGTAGCCTACCAGAAGTCTCCACTCATTCAGAGCGAATAACTTACTTCAACGTTATCTTTTTGTGAATCGCACCGATATATTGTAACATTTCGCGATGTGCACATGGATGGATTCATGAACGCATACATGTAATAGCTCTGCGAAACATTCCTCGCGAGTGGTTTAAAGCGGATTGACTGTCAACTCATCTCCAAGAGAACAATGAACAGACTCCGAGCAATGCAGAATCCCGGGCCTCACTTCCAAAGCTCTATTAGCCTACCGTTATTCAGAGTCAATGCAAGGGCTTCCAAAGCTCTATTAGCCTACCGTTATTTAGAGACAATGCAAGGGCTTCCAAAGCTCTATTAGCCTACCGTTATTCAGAGACAATGCAAGGGCTTCCAAAGCTCTATTAGCCTACCGTTATTCAGAGACAATGCAAAGGCTTCCAAAGCTCTATTAGCCTACCGTTATTCAGAGACAATGCAAGGGCTTCCAAAGCTCTATTAGCCTACCGTTATTCAGAGACAATGCAAGGGCTTCCAAAACTCTATTAGCCTACCGTTATTCAGAGACAATGCAAGGGCTTCCAAAGCTCTATTAGCCTACCGTTATTCAATGAAGACAATGCAAAAAGCTCTATTAGCCTACCGTTATTCAGAGACAATGCAAGGGCTTCCAAAGCTCTATTAGCCTACCGTTATTCAGAGACAATGCAAGGGCTTCCAAAGCTCTATTAGCCTACCGTTATTCAGAGACAATGCAAGGGCTTCCAAAGCTCTATTAGCCTACCGTTATTCAGAGACAATGCAAGGGCTTCCAAAGCTCTATTAGCCTACCGTTATTCAGAGACAATGCAAGGGCTAAAACTTATATCCAGTGTTTCCGCTTCCTCTCATTGGAGCTCCACCGATAAAAACCGGAGATAATTATTCCTAGAAACTTCAAAGAATGTAATGTTGTATGAAAGTAACGGTCAAGTCTAATAACAACTTGCCCAAATGTATTTCAATTCCTTTTGAAAACAACAAATCAAACACAGTCCTCTAAAATAGTAGCACGAACAATTTACCTTTTCATTCAAGGGGAAATTTTATCCGGATAGCCTACGGTATTTCCCAAGTTAGACCCCGATGCTAACCTTAGCTTCAGCTGCAGGATTTTCAACCCTCTAAAATTCCGCATACCAATTTCAGCAGGCATTGAACTAATAATGTGCTCTGAGTCTCTGCTGAGTTGGAAGCTGTACGGGGGGGAGGGAGGATGGCGCCATTACCTGCAGTCTGAAACAATGACAGGCAGCCCCCTAAAATCAGAGTGGAGGGGGCGAGTCTACACTATTTTTGCATGTTTGATGGCACTCGCAGACCGCAGTGCAAGATATGTACTGAACAAATATTACTCAGTTTAGCAGTGTTCTGCTATATGTTGGTACTTTGTAGCCTAATAATGAATATGCGATTTTGATAGTTGGAGGAAGGCGTAACGATACAGTTTGTAGCCTTATCGACCTTGAAATAGGCTATTGAAGAATTTTACATGAAAAAATATTAGTAAACATGAAAGAGTAACTAAAATAAAAACATTTGAACATGGTTGATCACTCAAATGAGTCTCACCATACCCATCTGAATTTGTCTGGATAGTGACATTAACCAGCCACAGGCCTAATGTGTATTCAGTGGAGAGTATGGAGGGAACTCTATCGATTTATTTAATGATTAGAGGCAGCACATGTTAAAATCAATAGATGGCAACCAACTGGCCCCTGATTCATTCCATGAAAAGAGTGCCTTTTGTGTCCCTTTGATATTGTAAGTATAGAAATTGTGCACCAATACTGAACTCTAAAAGCCTGTTATATTAAAGTTAAGTGCCCTTCAATATAGACTACATGTATGGAGAATTCAATATATCTGTTTCATTTGATATGAATATTCAGCATTTTTGACATGTCCCTCTGTGCACCCTCTGTGACTTCTAGGACCAGCTCTTAGAAAACTTTGCTTACAAGCATTTCACTACACCCGCAACATCTGCTAAACACGTGTATGTGACCAATACAATTTGATTACAATGATGTTAACCCGCGTAATCCCAAAATGTCACAATCCTTGTAAAGCCCTAGATATTTTGTTGCTTTGACAAAATCATTTCTGAAGATTATTATTTATTTACCGTGACTAGTGATTAATTTACGTCTGCCCATTGAAAATGGTAGATTTGGGAACTAATAAGCACCTAAATTTGAACATAGTTGCTGGACAGTAGTCAGAGCTCTGTCTCTGTGCTTCACAGCGCTGTATGGGTTTTGACTGACAGCCATTCTGAAACTGAGCACTGCGCACGACAACAAGTGGCCCCCATCTCCCCCTCTGAGCGAAATGCTGTAGATTAAGATGACTCAATATATTCTGAAAGATGAGACGTTGAGGATTATAATAAATACCGCTTTGATATCATACAAGCAAGCCAAACACCCGTGTGTCCAAACTTGCACTTCACACTTCCAAGTCATAACATTCATGTAATATACTGTGTCAATGTTTATGATCACTATCTTTGATGTACAGTTACAAGATGAAATGGAATAATACCCTGGGTTGTTTTGAACAGAATGAGCCGGTTTCTTTATGTGAAGAAAATTTGCTGTGGCACACGCACTTGAATGGACTCATGACTCCTTTCTATGTGCAATAGAACAAGCTTTCAAATTATGCCCACCTGACCCAGATCACGATTTATAATGGACCGTTTTTGTGTGATGGTGGAGATGCAGCATTGTGTCCCAAACAACTGTGCTTGCTCTAGTTACTCAACAGCACAGCAAGGAGAGCTGAGTCATAAATGTGCATTGAAATAGCTTAGGAACTGTGCACACTTTGGAGAGGTGTGTGTGGCCACTTGGAGACACCAGTTTGTCCTCTCACTCAAACCCATGTACAGTGGGGCAAAAAAGTATTTAGTCAGCCACCATTTGTGCAAGTTCTCCCACTTAAAAAGATGAGAGAGGCCTGTAATTGTCATCATATGTACACTTCAACTATGACAGACAAAATGAGGAAAAGAAATCCAGAAAATCACATTGTAGGATTTTTAATGAATTTATTTCAAGTTACCTTGGTAGGTAGTTACCTGGTTAATAAAAACAAGGGCTTTCTACAAAATAGCAACATCAGCCCAGCTAGCTTGGAATTTAGACCATAAGCAACACACACAGACATGCTTTGCCAAACAATGCTACTGCCACCTGGTTTGGAATATTTTAACAAGGCTGAGTGGCTGAAGATTATTATTGTATTTAAAATTTTCTGTGTGTCCCTGATATCACTTTCCACCCTTTTAATTTGTAGTAAATCTAATTTAAGAAAACAGCCCCTTCTCACAATGACATCCAGGAAGTGGGTGGGGAAACAATGGTGCAAAGCTAAATAAATATAAACACTCTGGTTTCATCTATTTTCCATGTTTAATGATGCTTGTCTATCTCACTCGGTTTCATCTATTTTCCATGTTTAATGATGCTAGTCTAGCTCACTTGGTTTAATCTATTTTCCATGTTTAATGATGCTAGTCTCGGTTTCATCTATTTTCCATGTTTAATGATGCTAGTCTCGGTTTCATCTATTTTCCATGTTTTATGATGCTAGTCTAGCTCACTCGGTTTCATCTATTTTCCATGTTTAATGATGCTAGTCTAGCTCACTTGGTTTCATCTATTTTCCATGTTTAATGATGCTAGTCTCGGTTTCATCTATTTTCCATGTTTAATGATGCTAGTCTCGGTTTCATCTATTTTCCATGTTTAATGATGCTAGTCTAGCTCACTCGGTTTCATCTATTTTCCATGTTTAATGATGCTAGTCTCGGTTTCATCTATTTTCCATGTTTAATGATGCTAGTCTCGGTTTCATCTATTTTCCATGTTTAATGATGCTAGTCTAGCTCACTCGGTTTCATCTATTTTCCATGTTTAATGATGCTAGTCTCGGTTTCATCTATTTTCCATGTTTAATGATGCTAGTCTCGGTTTCATCTATTTTCCATGTTTAATGATGCTAGTCTAGCTCTATTTTCCATGTTTAATGATGCTAGGTTTCATCTATTTTCCATGTTTAATGATGCTAGTCTCGGTTTCATCTATTTTCCATGTTTAATGATGCTAGTCTAGCTCACTTGGTTTCATCTATTTTCCATGTTTAATGATGCTAGTCTAGCTCTCTCGGTTTCATCTATTTTCCATGTTTAATGATGCTAGTCTAGCTCACTCATACATTTCCAGCATTTTAGGCACAATTATAGAGAAAATGAATATATTTAAAAAAAAATGTAAATACATTTCATGTAAAGGTTAAAATGATCTTCAAGTGTTTACCATTATACTAGCTTAATCTCAATCACCCACAGCAAATGTAGGCTCCAACCTGTTAGGATTATGCAATGACTGTATGGGATTATGAACCTAACGGAGATTTAAGTGCCTGAGTTTAACCAATATGTTTTTCTGAAAGTCACACCTGTCCTTTTTCTGATAAAAAATAAAATAAATAAAAAGAATAATTTCTCCCCAAAAGTTACGAGGTCCCAAAAGGCACCAGATAATAGGAATGACCCTAGGCGTCTATGCACCACATAGCCCTCCTCCACCCATAGATGATTAACAGGGCTATGTTACAGTTTAAGCTGGAGTGCTGCCAGACAGGGAACTCTGAAGAAAAGGTGGCTGCGCCATATGAGTACTCTACACTCTAGGAAACAAAGGTAAGGTTAGGATACAGTATTGTTCCCTGGGGTACAAAAATATACAAATATACATAATGTACCTTCAGAGGTACACATAATGATCTCACATGGTGTTGTTCAGTTCCTTTTAGGGTACTGATAATGAGTATAATTGTAAAAAAAAAAATCTAAATATTTTGAATACAAAAAGGTACAATAATCTCACTCTCACTTTCAAAAAAAGAGGTACGGTGTGAAGGTGCATTTCTGTTTTTCTGTGTATAAACTTATTTTTTGCCACCTTAAAGGCACATATGTACCATAATCATTATCATTATCATATTTCCCAGTATTCTATACTGGAGGTTGTGTTTTAAGAATTGTTTTTAATATCTGTATTTTTGCATGTACATTAATTGATTGATTGATTGATTAATTCAACAACCATGTCTGTATTAACAAATACATTAGGGCTGGTAACTACAATTCACTCGAAAAGGCAAAGCACACTGGGACATTATATTGTAGGCATGGTTTAGTGGGGGTGTGGCTATCAGTTTGTTATTTTTGGCCACCCATGAGTAGAAGTGTTGTACCAATTTATGTGGCCATGGTAGAGGTACATTTTTGTCACTTACTAGAAACATATGGCTTTGTCAGTGTGGTGATTCCCTATAAAGACAAATTGTACCCTTTCTAAAAACATGTTTTTTATTTACTTAAAAAAGGTACTATCTGAGGTAGGAACTGGGGTGCAATTATGTACCTATAACTGAAAGGTATAAAGGATGACCTTACAGGATACCACCCCAGTGACAGGCAGTTGTACACCTTTAAGAACAAATCTAAACCTTTATTTCTGAGAGTATGCCTTTCTCGATATAAATAGTATGAAGTGGTGCTCATTAGAAATGAATTAACACTGCAGTTTCTCTGTTTTGGATTAAAGCCATCACAGTGCCTGTGTGTCACTGATGCGATAACACAGTCACATTGCTCAATCGGAGTTTGAGCAATGTCCTTCGAAAGAAGGACGCAAAAGTGGTTGTTTTTAAAGGTGGTAAATGTCCAACCGAGAGAGAAACCATAACAAAATGTTGACATTTGAGAGGAGTCAGTGATGAAAGCGTGAGTTGATTCACACAACATGACAGAAAACAAATTTCACCCGAAACTGTGCATGACTAAAAAGGTAGAGGATGATTTTCTGTAAATTCCACAGAGGAAGGAAGCGAGGAGAGAGACCGGCCAACATTAAACTTTAAATTGCCGGATTAATAGTTGTGGGAACCCTCAGGGTGTGAGGCTTTACTTGAAACGTTTTAATAAAGGGATGAAAGTTCCACTGCACCGCAATTGAAACAGAAATCGCAAGGGACATTTGCAAAACTTCACAAAGAGACTTGAAAAGCTCTAATATTCTATGCTTTACACTTACAGAGACTTAGCTGACTGACGCTATGGATATACAACTTATTGGTTCTTCCATGCAGCGTCACGATCGGACTGTGTGTCCTTGACCTTGTTTTGTACTGCCTATGCACACTCACAAGACTCTACACTGACTCTCACACAAACCCACACAGACACACACACACCATTAGCTTTTTATACAGTTGAAGTTGGAAGTTTACATACACTTAAGTTGGAGTCAATAAAAAAAAAATTCTCGTTTACAAACTATAGTTTTGGCAAGTCGGATAGGACATCTACTTTGTGCATGGCACAAGTAATTTTTCCAACAGTTGCTTACAGATAGATTATTTCACTGTATCACAATTCCAGTGGGTCAGAAGTTTACATACACTAAATTGACTGTGCCTTTAAACAGCTTGGAAAATTCCAGAAAATGATGTTATGGCATAAAAAACTTCTGGTACAAAAGTATCTATATCCACAATAAAACGAGTCCTAAATCAACATAACCTGAAAGGCTGCTCAGCAAGGAAAAAGCCACTGTTCCAAAACCACCATAAAAAAGCCAGACTAACTGCACATGGGGACAAAGATCGTACTTTTTGGAGAAATGTCCTCTGGTCTGATGAAACAAAAATAGAACTGTTTGGTCATAATGACCATCGTTATGTTTGGAGGAAAAAGGGGGAGGCTTGCAAGCCGAAGACCACCATCCCAACCGTGAAGCACAGGGGTGGCAGCATCATGTTGTGGGGGTGCATTGCTGCAGGAGAGACTGGTGCACTTCACAAAATAGATGGCATCATGAGGGAAGAAAAATTATGAGGATATATTGAAGCAATATCTCAAGACATCAGTCAGGAAGTTAAAGCTTGGTCGCAAATGGGTCTTCCAAATGGACAATGACTCCAAGCATACTTCCAAGTTGTGGCAAAATGGCTTAAGGACAACAAAGTCAAGGTATTGGAGTGGCCATAACAAAGCCCTGACCTCATTCCTATAGAAAATGTGTGGACAGAACTGAAAAAGCGGGTGCGAGCAAGGAGGCCTACAAACCTGACTCAGTTACACCAGCTCTGTCAGGAGGAATGGGCCAAAATTCACCCAACTTATTATGGGAAGCTGGTGGAAGGCTACCCGAAAAGTTTGAGCCAAGTTAAACAATTTAAAGGCAATGCTACCAAATACTAATTGAGTGTATGTAAACTTCTGACCCACAGGGAATGTGATGAAAGAAATACAAGCTGAAATAAATAATTTTCTCTACTATTATTCTGACATTTCACATTCTTAAAATAAAGTGGTAATCCTAACTGACCTAAAACAGGGACTTTTTACTAGGATTAAATGTCAGAAATGATGAAAAACTGAGTTTAAATGTATTTGGAAACTGAGTTTAAATGTATTTGGCTAAGGTGTATGTAAACTTCCGACTTCAACTGTATGTACATCAGCATTGATTGGGAAACTGTTTCATTATGAAAACTGTCTAACAAATCGCTTATGCTCCCGTAATTGGATTACAACAGCAGGGTGCTGGTGAGATTTGGAAGACAAGACCATACGCACGCCTGAGCACACAAACACATCACACACACACACACGCACACAGACACACACACACAGTGCAGACTAAGTGACCTATATAAATTAACACAAATATACATTGGCACCAGTGGAGGCTGGTGGGAGGAGCTGTAGGAGGATGGGCTCATTGTAAAGGCTGGTTTTTTACTCTGCATCATTGGGAAAGGGCTTGTAAGTAAGCATTTCACTGTAAAGTCTACGCCTATTGTATTCGGCGCATGTGACAAATACAATTTGATTTGATTTTGATTGGTTAAAGGCAGTAATCTTGTTAAATCAACAAATACTACACTCTTCTTGCTACAATTCCCTAGCACCAGAGTATAGAAAGCTTTATATGTGGTGTGAAAGGAGGCCAAAATATTGAGAAAACACATGGAGTTAATGCTAGGAAGTCAGTGTTCGCACTAGGAACATGGTCACTATTCATCAACATAATCTGATCCATGATAAGTCACATTAGGCTACTTTGTGTGTAACATTTCTCATAGTTCTCTGAGAACAACAATAGTATGATTGAAAAAGTCACACTTGTGTGAATCAATGTGATCATGAAAAAAAGGCCTATTCGTCTCTGTTCTAAGCTTTCATCACAGACAGAACAATGATACAGATATTTCACAAGATGCATAAATGTGAAGCATCCGCTTGGCGTTGACACTCACTACCAAATATGGTAGTGAGAAGAAGCCAAGTGGCCGGCAGTGGGAGAAGACAGAAAGAGATGGATTTTGGCCAACACTCTACACATTTTCTCATCGATGAAACATTTGATCTTAATACAGTTTTCTGTCCCAAAACTAAAATCGATTACGAACAGAGTGGACTAAGTTTTGTAGACATAGCCCTTTGGAGAGGTTTTTAAAAGTTGCCTTGTTTAGAAGGAGTGCAAAGGCAAATTGAGTAATTGAACACGTGCACTCTACAGAGTAGCTGTTCCCCAACAGAAATATGCAAATCTGTGCTAAAACACACTATTAGGATCTTGCTAGCTAGTGCTTGGCTCTGCCCACCTCCTTGCTTATTCTGCCCACTCTGACTCATTCATTCCCGTTTGAAGCAACAGGCTGTGGTCCATCTTGGTTCAGTTTAAAAATCTTTGCTTTCATCCTTTGTTGGGGGCTTGTACTTTGAGAAGATTGGTCGACTTTTGATCCCTTTCCAGCTCATTTACAGAGCAACAGGTGCCTGCTCCAACTCTTTGTCTGCATCCATCACTAGGATCAAATATACACTTTTGAAGGCTGCAACACAGCCTCTAATCTGCACATTTATGAAATAAAGCCCAGAGAACCAGAAAACAACGTATACTGTGTGAACACTACTATGTGTCCTGTGAGAACTGTTACAGAGAAGGGTCCCCTATTCCAAGAAAGGCATTGGTTACTTCAAATAAAGATTAAAAGGGACTCTGAAAGCAAGCTTTGATTTGGGAATTAGAACACTTTCCAACAACAGGCCATTCATTCAGAAGACAATAGCTGTTATTTGAAAACAAAGCATTATGCCCCGTAACAATGCACTGGCTTTCTGTAAAAACATGAGCTTCCTCTTCACCAAAGGCCCCCACTCGGCCCGCTAACAAAGGGGGGGTCCACATCCAGACCAATGAATAAGAATTTTGTTTTGCTTTTTCAACTCGGCATTCAGGAAATTCCCTTGGGACAAATATGTGTTTGTGTGCGTGTGTATGTGTGTGGGAGAGAGGATGGATGTTGGTTGTTTTTATGCTGTACAAGTTTGTTCCAGTCAACTTAGAAAAGCATACTTGAAATGCCCATATGCCGCTATGTAATAACAGAAACACAGAACCTTTTGTGTCATAAAAATCCAATACTTGGACATTCAAAATTATTAATAGTAACAACAGTGTGAGGAAACAAAAATGAGGGTATTTTTACCACACAAACTTTGCAAGTAAGTGGACTGTAATTTCACAGTAAAATGTCATAAAAAATACTAACTCATCTCTGACTCATCCTAGTTCTGCTTTTGGAAAAAATAAATGAGCAGGTTAACTTCTCTCAAGCGTTGCAAACAGAGATATGTGTCATATGACTCTGTGAAAGGACCTATGATACCGTAGACCTACAGTACAGTACCTTATTTTACTGTGTCCACAGACTCCACTTCCTGAATGACATCATGCGACCTAGCTCTTAGTCAGCCACCGTGGCTGAAACACTGTTAACTCCTCGTGTCATGCGATGGTATCTAAACACACACTCTGGGTCTGTTCTCAGTCACTCAATACCACCCTGCTCCATAACAATTATAAGCTAAATGACAGAAAACAAACCTATTATTTCTAGTTAAGAACAAATTCTTATTTACAATGACGGCCTACCCCGGCTAAAACCTAACTCGGACGACGCTGGGCCAATTGTACACCGCCCTATGGGACTCCCAATCTCAGCCGGTTGTGGTTTCAGCCTGGAATTGAACCAGGTTCTGTAGTGACACCTCTAGCACTGAGACACAGTGCCTTAGACCGCTGCGCCACTCGGGAGCCCCAAAGGCCTTACTATTAGGCCTAACTAAAACACTTGCCCTTCTGGCAGGTACCTTATCATTCAGAGCAAACACAGAAGACTATAGTGGAGTTTTCCTCTGACTCTTTTGCATAACAAATATTCTCAGTCATTTGAGTTACACAGACATAGAGACTCTTTCAAGGTTTCCCATGAGGCACTTTTTCAAGGGGAAGTTGCCTAGTGTCCTAGTTTCCTCTCTGTATGTAAATGTAAGGAAACGATATTACATTGTGTGGGTACTGCAGCTGGCCCATGTACTGATCTACTTCAGGTTACTATTTTAAGGGGCATAAAGAACATTAAGTCTGAAAATAATATTTTTGAATAAGGATGAACACACATTTGCATTCAGTTACTTATTCAGGAGACAGCTGTAGTCATCCCACCTATACTTATGACTAAAATATGCTTTCCCCAAAAATACGTTATTCACGCCCCACAAGCGATTACTGGAAGAGAAACATACTGTCAGGCTATCCCGGGTGTAAGACAACCCCTTACCTTGAAAAATGTGCAGTTTCAATTAACAGGCAACACTTTTTTTTACTTACTTATATCAACATGCTGCCTGGGAGGCATCTGCACTCTGGTCTCTCTACCAGCTGTGAGTTGTGATAATGGATCCGCTACAATGTAGGTCTTCCCAGGTGACACTGAAACAAGGACATCATCCCTGTCAGCACACACCTGTTTCCTCAGGAAGCCCCTCCCACCTCCCCCCTTCCCTCCCTACACTTATTAAAGAGACAGACACTCAGCGGGGCTCCCAGGAAAAAAGGAAACACACTGAACTTGACAGGGCTCGCCATACAATGAGTCTGTTTACATTGCCTCTACAAGCGCTGAGATACACAAAGCATTACGTAAGATGAAGAATTCACTCTGTGCTTCAGTATAAAGGGAACTGTGGAAAATATAAACTTCTAAGACCCAGTTTTAACATTAACATGTATGTTTCAAACCAAATCAAATGAAACTTTATTTGTCACACGCACCAAATACAACAACTGTAGACTTTACCGTGAAATGCTTACTTACAAACCCTTCACCAAAAGTGCAGTTCAAGAAGTGTTAAGAAAATATTTACCATGTAGACTAAAATAAAAAGTACTAATAAAAAGTAACACAATAGGAATAACAATAACAAGGCTATGTACAGGGAGCACCGGTACTGAGTCAGTGTGCGGGGTTGCAGGTTAGTTGATGTAATTTGTACATGTAGGTGGGGGTGAAGTGACTATGCATAGATAATAAACAGCGAGCAGAAGCAGTGTAAAAATGGAGGTGAGGTCAATGTAAATTGTCCAGTGGAGATATTACTAATTGTTCAGCAGTCTTATGGCTTGGGGGTAGAAGCTGTTGAGGAGCCTTTTGGTTCTATACTTGGCGCTCCGGTACCGCTTGCCGTGCAGTAGCAGAGAAGACAGTCTATAACTTGGGTGACTCCAGTCACTCCAATCTCTGACAATTTTATGGGCTTTCCTCTGACACCGCCTATTGTATGGGTCCTGGATGGGTCCAGCTTGGCCCCAAGCTGTACTGGGCCGTTCGCACTACCCTCTATAACACCTTACGGTCAGATGCCGAGCAGTTGCCATACCAGGCGGTGATGCAACCATGCTCTCGATGGTGCAGCTGTAAAACCTTTTGAGGATCTGGGGACCCATGCCAAATCTTTTCAGTCTCCTGAGGGGGAAAAGGTTTTGTCGTGCCCTCTTCATGACTGTCTTGCTATGTTTGGACCATGATAGTTCGTTGGTGATGTCGACACCAAGTAACTTGAAACTCTCGACCCGATCCACTATAGCCCTGTCGATGTTAATGGGGACCTGTTCGGCCCGCCTTTTCCTGTAGTCCACGATCAGCTCCTTTGTCTTGCTCACATTGAGGGAGAGGTTGTTGTCCTGGCACCACACTGTCAGTTCTCTGACCTCCTCCCTATAGGCAGTCTCCTTGTTGTCGGTGATCAGGCCTACCACTGTTGTGTCATCAGCAAACTTAATGATGATGTTGGAGTGGTGTTTGGTCCCGGAGTCATGGGTGAACAGGGAATACAGGAGGGGACCAAGTACCCCTGAGGGCCCCAGTGTTAAGGATCAGCGTGGAAGATGTGTTGTTGCGTACTCTCACCAACTGGGGGCGGCCCATCAAGATGTTCAGAATCCAGTTACAGAGGGAGGTGTTTAGTCCCAGAATCCTTAGCATAGTGATGAGCTTTGTGGGCACTATGGTTTTGAAAGCTGATCTTTAGTCAGTGAACAGCATTCTCACATAGATGTTCCTTTTGTCCAGGTGAGAAAGGGCAGTGTGGAGTGCGACTGAGATTGCTTCATCTGTGGATCTGTTGGGGTGGTATGCGAATTGGAGTGGGTCTAGAGTGTCCGGGAGGATGCTGTTGATGTGAGCCATGACCAGCCTTTCAAAGCACTTCATGGCTACCGACGTGAGTGCCACGGGGCGGTAATCATTTAGGCAGCTTACCTTCACTTCCTTGGGCACAGGGACTATGGTGGTCTGCTTGAAACATGTAGATATTACAGACTCGGTCAGGAAGAGGTTGAAAATGTCAGTGAAGACACTTGACAGTTGGTCCGCGTATGCTTTGAGTACACGTCCTGGTAATCCGTCTGACCCAGCGGCTTTGTGAATGTCGACCTGTTTAAAGGTTTTGTTCATATTGGCTACCGAGAGCGTTATCACACAGTCATCCAGAACAGCTGGTGCTCTCGTGCATGCTTCATTGCTGCTTGCCTCGAAATGAGCATAAAAGGCATTTAGCTCGTCTGATAGGCTCGCGTCACTGGGTAGGTCGCGTCTGGGTTTCCCTTTGTAGTCTGTAATAGTTTTCAAGCCCTGCCACATTCAAAGAGCGTCAGAGCCGGTGTAGTAGGATACAATATTAATCCTGTATTGACGCTTTGCTTGTTTGATGGTTCGTCTGAAGGCATAGTGGGATTTCTTATAAGCGTCCGGATTAGTCTCCTGCTCCTTGAAAGCGGCAGACAACCACCCACAAAACCCAACACAAAATAGGCTACCTAAATATGGTTCCCAATCAGAGACAATGACAAACACCTGCTTCTGATTGAGAACCATATCAGGCCAAACAACAAACCCAACATTGAAACACAAAACATAGAATGCCCACTCAGCTCACGTCCTGACCAACACTAAAACAAAGAAAACACAAAAGAACTATGGTCAGAACGTGACATTGTTCCCCTTGCTCTGCATGGGTAACGCTGCTTCGAGGGTGGCTGTTGTTGTTGTGTTCCTGGTTCGAGCCCAGGGAGGAGCGAGGAGAGGGATGGAAGCTATACTGTTACACTGGCAATACTAAAGTGCCTATAAGAACATCCAATAGTCAAAGGATACTGAAATACAAATGGTATAGAGGGAAATAGTCCTATAATTCCTATAATAACTACAACCTAAAACTTCCTACCTGGGAATATTGAAGACTCATGTTAAAAGGAAACCACCAGCTTTCATATGTTCTCATATTCTGAGCAAGGAACTTAAAGATTAGCTTTCTTACATGGCACATATTGCACTTTTACTTTCTTCTCCAACACTTTGTTTTTGCATTATTTTTTAATTAAATTTTTTAAACATTTTATCCCCCCCCCCTTTCCCCAATTTCGTGGTATCCAAATGTTAGTAGCTACTATCTTGTCTCATCGCTACCATTCCCGTACGGGCTCGGGAGAGACGAAGGTCGAAAGTCATGCGTCCTCCGATACCCAACCCAACCAAGCCGCATTGCTTCTTAACACGGCACGCATCCAACCCGGAAGCCAGGCGCACCAATGTATCGGAGAAAACACCGTGCACCTGGCAACCTTGGTTAGCGTGCACTGAGCCCGGCCCGCCACAGAGGCGCTGGTGCGCGATGAGACAAGGATATCCCTACCGGCCAAACCCTCCCTAACCCGGACGACCCTAGGCTAATTGTGCGTCGCCCAACAGACCTCCCAGTCGCGGCCGGTTGCGACAGAGCCTGGGCACGAACCCAGAGTTGGTATCGGCTTTTTTGGTCCTCCAATAATCGGTATCGGCGTTGAAAAATCATAATCGGTCGACTTCTAGTATGGTGAGGGCATAGGCACACACAACAGTTATTGATGATGGATCTCTGCCATTAATTGTACTTTCTAGCAGTTAAATAATAAGTCTATAAACAGTCAATGTTCTGTGAGTGGCTAATAAATATCAATATTTCATAGCCTACTTGTTGCTTAGAAGCATTGAGTAGCAATAAGTCATTTTAACACTCAATGTTTTAAGTGGACTCCTAATACTGTCACTCAAATACTACAAATAGCAATAATATGATTTCCCATTAGCAGGAGGGATATCAGACATGTTCTGTATGCTAAACATCAATGAACCATTTGATAGTTTCAAGCAAAATTCTACTTGATCTCAGTCTAAATCACCAGAAACTGTCATTTGGATAATAAAAATGTTTAGAAATTCCTGTGATAGGTCTTTGACTGAACACAAATTTACTATACATCTCACATTGTATGACCAAATTCAGAGCTGCTAGAAAGGCCAATGTCATGATTGATTTGTCATGTGAACTTGTGACTCATTATAAAGCTAAATCCGTATCCGGCCCGCACCATTTTCCTTTCATTAGCCTACGGTCTCATAAAAATCTGGGATCTGGACACATAGTGGATGTCACTCATCTGTCACCTGCCAAGCGTTTTCAGAGCAGTGGAAGGTGATGATAATTATGATATAATTCTTAATCTGTTTCATCCTTTAATCCTGCAGTGTGAAACAGGGGGACATCCTGATCCTGTGACTAGGGAACGGTATGGTAAACTACATCAGCCACTGAGGCACATATTGTAATAACAGTGTAATAGCAATACAGAGACTAATAGAAAATGAATACAAAAAGTGCTGATTCATTTATAGACTGTTTGCTTCAATATTAAGCCCAGCTAGATGTAGGCCAGTGTTATTCTCCCCAGAAACAGCCTGGTTTCTATGCTCCCCACAATGGCAATGCAAAGGGAAATGGAAACAAGGTCCTAAAAGCTTGAAAAAGGCATCCAATCAGAGAGCTCCCCTAAACGAAATAGAAGAAAACACAAGCAATGCAAAAGAAGCGATAGAGAGCCTTGAGGAAGAAATAGGATCTCTGGAAAGATAACAAAAATACGCAGTGGAACAATTAGCATAAATAGACTGTGGGATAAAAGACTGGAGTGCCATGTGTCATATTCTGGCAAGCCTTTTTCTCTCTGCTCATGCTGTTGAAGTTCACTCTGTCTTAGTTGGGAATTTTTGGCAAAAATGATCCAATTCAACGCTTAGTAACAACAGGCAGTAAATAATCTGTCCAGATATGAGAGGCTACTGTTACTGTTGTTGTTTCCCCTTCAGGAGTTTTCACAGGCACATCTATAGTGCTACTACCCAATTAATCCCAATGAGTCACAGTCTATCCAGGGGGAAAACACAATCTCAGTGTGCTCTGCTGATTATTCAACATACTTTATCAATCTGCTCTCTGCCAACAGTGTAATAGGCTAAACCAGTGCAGGTCCTCAAGCACAATAAACTATCAGTGCATTATCATAAAACCCTACGAGGCAATTTACAAGTTTAGCTTCCTTACACAAGATGAACACAATCAATTATTCAAATATGCACATTTGGAAAATGAAGGATTATGTGTGGTTTTCTTTGAGATTTGACTCATCTCAATGTGTGGCTAACGGGGAAGTGAAATCAACACAGCTTCACTACTGCCATCTAATTAGGCTGTTCAACAAAAACAGCAAACTATCTTACTTCCCCTACAGTTTTCAGGACTTTCTCTCTTTCTAACTAATGTTTTATTAGTCTGGAACTCAGTAGTGAGTGTTGCAAGCAAGGACAGATCATTTTTACGTGCTTAAGCGCTTCAGCAGTCGCCGGTCCCGTTCTGTGAGCTTGTGTGGTCTACCAATTTGCGGCTTAGCTGTTGTTGCTCCTAGACGTTTCCAAGTCACAATAACAGTAACAGCATTCCTATCAACAAAACGAAGGGGCAGATTGTGGACTTCAGAAACCAGCAGAAGGAGCATGCCCCTATCCACATTGATGGGATTGCAGTGGAGAAGGTGGAAAGTGTCTGGAAAGTGTCAAGTTCCTCGGCGTACACATCACGGACAATCTGAATTGGTCCACCTACACAGACAGTGTGGTGAAGAAGGTGCAACAGCGCCTCTTCAACCTCAGGAGGCTGAAGACATTTGGCTTGGCCCCTAAGACCCTCAGAAACGTTTACAGATGCACAATTGAGAGCATCCTGTCGGGCTATATCACCGCATGGTACGGCAGCTGCACGGCCCGCAACTGCAGGGCTCTCCAGAGGGTGGTACAGTCTGCCCAACGCATCACCAGGGGCACACTGCCTGCCCTCCAGAACACCTACAGCCCCCAATGTCACAGGAAGGCCAAAAATATCATCAAGCACATCAACCACCCGAGCCACAGCCTGTTCACCACGCTATCATCCAGGAGGCAGAAGTTGAGGTCAGTACAGGTGCATCAAAGCTGGGACCAAGAGACTGAAAAACAGCTTCTATCTCAAGGCCCTCAGACTGTTAAATAGCCATCACTAGCCGGCTACCACCCGGCTACTCAACCCTGCACCTTAGAGGCTGCTGACCTATATACAGTACATAGACATGGAATCACTGGCCACTTTTAAAATGGAACACTAGTCACTTTAATAATGTTTACATACTGTTTTTTTTTCATCTCATATTTATATGCTGAATTCTATTTTATTGTATATAGTCAATGCCACTCAGACATTGATCATCCTAATATTTGTATATTTCTTAATTCCATTCTTTTACTTTTAGATTTGTGTATTGTCGTGAATTGTTAGATACTACTGCACTGTTGGAGCTAGGAACACAAGCATTTCGCTACACCTGCAATAACATCTGCTAAATATGTGTATGTGACCAATACATTTGATTTGACTTACAGTTGACCCGCTCTAGCAGGGCAGAAATTTGACCAACTGACTTGTTGGAAAGGTGGCATTCTATGACGGTGCCAAGTTGAAATTCGCAAGGCTCTTCATTGAGAACATTCTACTGCTGGTGTTTGTCTATGGAGATTGCGTGGCTGTGCGCACAATATTATACACCTGTCAGCAACGGGTGTAACTGAAATAGCCAAATCTACTAATTTGAAGGGGATGTCCACTTATTTTTGTACATATAGTGTATCTCAACTTTTGCCACACATGGTTAGAGGCTCTATGACTGTAGCCTATTGCTGCTTTGATGACTGGCCAACATCAAGCTACACACGCTACATTCCACTTTTGTGAAAAGTAAGAGCAGCAGCATAAATTATAAAATGTCTCTCCCTCTCTCTACTGCAGCAGTTGTGTTTGGATCTGTATGGGCCCTTCAGGACAAGTCAGTTAAAATAATACATACCCGAGACCCGTGACAATAATATCAGTTCCGACGAGACCCGTGACATTATTTCGAATTCTAGATCGGACCTACTCGAGTCCCATCTTCCTTCTTCTCCAAGTTCTCTTTCCCACCCTGCCCGTCATCCTGTACCTGCCTGACTCTGACCTAATTACAAACCTCTGCCTTCCCTGACCCGAGCCTGCCTTCCATGTACCTGCCTGACTCAGACTTGATCACGAACCCCGGCTTGTCCTTGACCTCCCCTTTGCCTGCCCTGTGTTCACAATAAATCATCTGAGAATTGTAATATCTGCCTCCTGTGTCTGCATCTGGGTCATATCCCGAGTCGTGATAGTACGAACTGGCCATGACTGACCCAGCAGACTCAGTCCAGCCCCACAATGCTGTCTCCCAGCAAGGAGCCACCATTGGAAGACACAAGGAATTTCAGCAATGCCTTATGGAGGGACCATACCCTGGCAGAATGCCATAACCAGATGTTCGATACATTGCTGGAGCAATTCCCTACTAGGCAGCAGGCCACACTAGTAATCCCCCAGATTCTCAGCAAACCCTCCACCAGCGGCGTTTCTTCCCAGCCTACCCTAGTGTTCCGAGAACCCCGCTTACCTCCTCCGGAGCACTACGCTGGAGATTCTGGACCCTTCCAGGGCTTTCTCTGCAACCTTCTTTGTTCCCCTCCGACCACTCGAGGATAGCGTACCTCATAACGCTGATGTCCGGGAGGGCACTCGCCTGGGCTACGGCGATGTGGGAGCAACAGTTCGTGGTGAAAGTACGGAAGGTGTTTGATTCTCCGTTGTCCGGGAGAGAGGCTGCTCGTAAGCTGCTCCAGCTTCGTCAAGACACTCGTAGTGTGGCAGACTACACCATGGATTTTTGCACATTGGCGGATGAGAGTGCCTGGAACTCAGAAGCATTGTTCGACATGTTCCTTCACGGATTCTCTACGGAATTTTTCTTAGCTACCTGCCCGTAAAAACCCATGTTGAGTACTCTGAACTCTGTTGAGCCGTACGGGGAGTTTCCTATCCTCCATTGCTCGTATCCCTCTCCATGTTACCCTGTTGGGTGTGACCGGTCAAAATCTCTTCGGGTGCTCATTGACTCTGGGGCCAACGAGAGCTTTATGGACACTACCCTGGTGTCGGAGCTGAAAATCCCAACACAACCCCTCTCCATTCCCATGGACATCAGAGTGTTGGATGGGTGCTCTATTGGCAGAGTCACCCACACTTCGTTTCCCATTAACCTGAGAGTGTCGGGCAATCACAGTGAGAGTATGCAGTTCCTGCCCATTGAATCCCCGTGTGCACCCGTGGTTTTGGGGTTCTCCTGGCTCCAGAGACATAATCCTCTGATCGACTGGGATACTGGTTCTATCCTGGGTTGGAGACCGTTTTGCCATGCCTATTGCCTGAAGTCGGCACTGCCTGTCCTGGGACGTCTTCCTGTGGACTTGGGAGAAGCCCTGAACATCTCTGCCGTTCTGCGGAATACCTGGACCTCCGGGAGTTTATCAGCAAGGCCCGTGCCACCTTGCTTCCTCCGCATCGGCCCTATGACTGCACCATCAACCTTCACCCGGGTACTACACCTCCTCGGGGATGACTTTATTTCCTGTTGGGTCCGGAGACCAAAGCGATAGAAGGGTATATTGAGGACTCTCTCACTGCTGGGTTTATGCATCCCTCTTCCTTCCCTGCCAGCACAGGGTTGTTCTTTGTGGAGAAAAGGACAAGACCCTGCGTCCGTGTATCGACTATCGGGTTCTCAATGACATTACAGTTAAAAAATGTTACCCGCTACAACTCATCTTCTCAGCTTCGAGCCTCTCCAGGGGGCAACCATCTTCTCCAAGTTGGACCTTCAAGAAACGCCTAACATCTGGTTCGGATACGGGAAGGGGATGAGTGGAAAACTGCCTTTAACACGACTAGCAGTTAACACGACTAGTGGGCACTACGACTACCTGGTGATTCTGTTCAGACTGACCAATGCTCCTGCAGTGTTCCAGGCCCGGGTCAATGATTTGCTCAGAGACATGTTGAACCGATTTTTGTTTGTCTACCTTGACGACATCCCCATCTATGCCCATTCAGCTCAAGAGCACGTCCTCCAGCATCTCCTGGAGAACCAGCTGTTCATGAAGGCGAAGAAGTGCAAGTTCCATCGCACCACCATCTCCTTCCTAGGATGCGTCATCGCTGTAGGGAGTGTTCAGATGGACCGTGACAAGGTGAGGGCAGTGTTGGATTGGCCTCAACCCACGTCCAGAGTGTACCTGCAGCGGTTGCTGGGGTTTGCCAATTTCTACCGTCATTTCATCTGAGGTTACAGCACCCTTGATTCCCCCCTCTCTGCACTCGCCTCTCCCAAGGTGCCGTTCATATGGTCTCCAGCAGCTGTCCAGGCATTCTCTGACCTCAAGCAGCTATTCACTACAGCCCCCATCTTAATCCATCCGGACCCATCCAGTCAGTTCGTGGTGGAGGTTGACGCCTCGGACGTCGAAGTGGGGCTGTCCTGTCCCAACGCTCTGCATCCCTACGCCTTCCTTTCCCATCGCCTTAACCCTGCCGAGAGGAACTACGATGTGGGAGTACGACACCCAGCTAACCGGATTTTGTCCCAGACTCTGCCCTTGCTTCTGTTCTGGAATGGGCCCATTCCTCAAGACTCACCTGTCATCCTGGCCACGGACCTTGGATTCGGACCTTGAATTTCATCCGACAACGGTTTTGGTGGCCCATCATGGTTCCTGATGTCTCACTCGTTGCCACCTGTACTGTGTGTGCGCAGAACAAGACTCTGTGGCAAGCTACTGCTGGCCTCCTTCAACCAATTCCTGTCCCTCACCGCCCCTGGTCCCATATATCCTATGACTGTGTCACGGGCGTCCCACTGTCGGACCAATTTTCCAAAGCTGCCCATTTTATTCCCCTTACTAAATTGCCCCCAGCTAAGGAGATGGTCCAGCTCATGGTGCAGCATGTCTTACGGATCCAAGGACTGCCAGTCGACATGGTCTCCGATCGCAGTCCCCAGTTCTCGTGTTCCCTAGGTTGTCGGCCCCAAATCTTCCCGGAGAAAGAAGCAGAGGTCAGCACACCTTCTTCCCAGGTGTTTATCCATTGCTGTCGCCGTACCTGGAAGAGAGCCCGGGCCGCTCTTCTCAAGACCACCTCCAGGTACCAACGAAAGGCAGACCACCACCGGATCCCTGCTCCCCGCTACCGTCTTGGGAAGAGGGTATAGCTGTCCATTCGGGATCTGCCCCTCCGGGTAGAGTCCCGCAAACTGTCCCCCCATTTTATCGGCTCTTTCCCCATCTCCAAGATCCTTAGCCCTTCTGCTGTTTGTCTTCTGTTGCCCCGTATCCTCCATATACATTCCACTTTTCATGTGTCCAGAATTAAACCTATGTCTCACAGCCATTTGTATCCTACTCTACACAGACCAGTGTGGCATAATCAATCAGAGCTGCAGTAGGCCTACAGCCATATGCAAGTAGACCATTGCTTACAGCATGAGCGGTCGTGAGTAGATGTGCTTGTTTTGAGAAAGCGAGAGCTGCATGTAGCCATGTGTGCAGATTTGTTCATATCCTTTGCTAGTTACTGAGTTATTATCCCAGATATAGATCATTTGTAGTCACCAATGGGGGAGTGTTATTTTATTGTGTTCATTTTTATCATTTTTTACTTAGTTTATTTGGCCAGTTTATTTAGTTTATTTGGTGAACATTTTGTTAACTCTTCTTGAACTGCACTGTTGGTTAACGGCTTGCAAGTAAGCATTTCACGGTAAGGACTACACTTGTATTCGGCGCAGGTGACAAATAAAGTTTGATTTGATTGCTTCCTACAAGAAGAGCACACATGAAAAGCGAGTGGGGTAAAAAATAAATAAAAAAGTCTTAAATTTTGCCTGTCATTTTGTAAATCTCAAACCTGTAATGTGTTGTGCTGTAGCCTTAATCCATTCTGCCTGTTCTAACACTGAGAGGACAGCTGTTTAACAGCAGTGTGATTAAGGCTAATTGTATAGGTCCAAACAAAACAATCCTTCTAAACAGTGATGTGACATACGAGCCAGTCTCACTAACTATTAGCCATAAACCACCATATTCTCTGCACTTCAGGCACGTGTTAAATAAGCCTATGCATAACTGATGTAATTATTTTACAGTTTTATTACTTTTTTATCCAAATTGTCGGATATGGACTCAAGAGAGGCGATTGTCAAAAGCCATGTGTCCTCTGAAACACAACCCCACCAAGTCGCACTGCTTCTTGACACACTGCTAGCTTAACCCGGATGCCAGCCACACCAATGTGTCAGAGGAAACACACCAGCTGACCACAAGGAGTCACTAGAGTATGATGGGACAAAGACATGCCAGCCGGCCAAACCCTCCCCTAACCCGGACGACGCTGGGCCAATTGTGTGCCGACTCGTGGGTCTCCCGGTGGCGGCCGGCTGCGACGCAGCCTGGGATCAAACCCGGGTCTGTAGTGACACCTCTATCACTGCCTTAAACCGCTGCGCCACTTGGGAGGCCCCCTATTTTACTGATTGTATGTGTTGCATATCATCAAATGGTCATTATCCCCGGGGAGTCGCGGACATAATGTAATCTGGTTGATTGTTGAGGGCACTATTACTGAACCTAGGTGTAATTTTGTCTCCATTAATTAACGTAGATATGAGTAGAAATGGCCAATGGTCCACTGATGACATCCGGCTGGAGCTGTGTTGTAGCCTGTGAGGGCATGGTTCAGTGACCTGGAAACAGACAAAAGCCTGAGACACAAGCCCAAGTGCCTGAGGGCATCCACCCCTCCATTCCCTGTGCAACATTGAACATTAAATGCACCCTTCCTCTCCTTCCCTCCACATACACAAAACAGCTGTGGCAAGGCATTTGGCAGAACAAGCCTCTTCTGAATCCATTTAACAGTGATGTCAGTGCTGACTCCTGTGCTCAGGTGGACTGACCTCTCAATAATGCAGATACTTTGATAATGAAAACGGAATTACTCTGCATCCCACCCAAACAAGTTACAACAACAGATCAGAAAGAGTTTAATGAACAAGTGAAAGGGTAATGGATGAGGTGGTGAGACCAATGATGTGAATAAACACTGGATGGCGCTGGATTGAAGCCAATGCAGAGCCATTTTGGTACTCCCCCATTGTAAATAAGATGTTGGAAGATATGGAAATGCAAGTATATTAATCTATATAATATATTAATCTATTTTACAGACACCTTAATCCATACTTATACATTATTTTATGTTAACTGAACATTAAAATTACTTTTAAACAGTTCCTTAAAGTATATATATATATTTTTTTTAATATTACTGTCGTCACTTCAACAAATGTATTACTAAAATACACTGAATTTTGTCCTTGAAACATTTGATTGAAATACTGTAGAATTCCATTCCTTCCGCTCCTTCTGGGGAGTACCAATGTGACTTCAAAGCCTCTCATGTGCCAACAGCATCAGCAAACCATGGTTTATATATACATCATTGGGTGAGACTAGCTTATTACATAATGGCCAGTCTAGACTGCCTCAGCTTAACTGCTTACACACAGATTCAATGCATTAGGCATTACATGGTGACTGAGCCAGAGGCTACATCTGTATTACACTCTCCATTCCCATCTGAAAACCTGCCTGCATAACTCCTGTTTAACAACAACTCTCATTTCTGGCACTTCCCCTCTCAGAAATCATGCTTAGCCGTGTTCCATTTCTGCAGCAAAGATTACAGCTGATAGAAAACATACGGCCGCTGCTGTTGGTGGAAATAAGCAGGCCTGGGCATAGAGTGCAGGACGAGGGAGGGGAGGGAACTTGGCTCCGGGTCCATGGATGTGTCAGGCATTGGTTCGCTCCGCCACAGAGAGTCTAATGGGAGCATGACGCAGTAGGAACAGGTGATCAGTAGACCGAGCAGCAGTAGCTATAGAGAGGTGCATCGCTAGCCTCCCGCTGGGAGAGGAATTGAATTTACCCCCGTTTCTACCCATCCTCACTTATATGACAAATTGAAAAGGGTGGCCACATATTTCACATCTGTTAGACCAAAGAATTCCAATGAAATAACTTGTGGGACTTTAATGGGAGAAATACAACAGATCCGAAACCAAGGGAGATGCTGAGTGTTCTAAGTTTCAAAAAGAGAGGCAGTACTGTTTTGCACTACTGCTTTTGCATCGCCGGCCGACGTTCACAGAGATGATGCTTTTTAATCCACTGTTCTCAGGCTTGTTTGTATTATAAATAGGTGTAGATAGCACATCACAACATGGGGTGTTCTCTCCTGCTTATCTGAGTTTGCACAGAAAGCTGTCTGCCAGGACGGGCCTGCCTGATGAAGGAGGTCACTGAGGTCCTGGTTAATAGAGAGGAGAGCATTGGAGCTGAATATAGACACCCAAAGCTCAGTCTGAGTAGTGATCTAACTACCTAGACTGAGTATGAAAATGTTATGAATAGCATTTTCATAATTAAAGATAAATCTGTTTGTTTTTTCCCTCAAAAAGTAGCATGTTATAAAACAAGTAGACACAATCCTCTAATCACAAACATAATAGGCACCACACAGGAAAAAATACTACAGTTTACTATAGAATCGTACAGCACAATAGAATTCAATATTAAACTGTAGTATACTTAAGAATACTGTCCTACACACTGTGATATCCCTCGATCATGTGTGTACTTACTATATAATTATGTAGTATATTGTAGAAGACTACAGTAAATACTGCAGTATTATCCACAAAAAAACATTGTAGGTAATACTACAGTAATGTCTGCAAAAACACTACAGTCCACAAAAACACTACACTTTTTTAAACTATAGTAAAGACTACAATATTTAATTTGCATATACCCTGCCCACTCCCCTCCCCCATGTCGCAATTTGTACCACCCATAAGTAAGAAACTTACCAGCCAAGTATAGACTATATTTTGTTCTCCACAGGTTATATAAAAGAGCAGAAGCTCTAAACTATTCTACCTACTAAAAGTTCATGGAACATCCGCTCCTTTAGTATTTTTCACGTAAGTTTCCCAAATGAGAAACCCTCCACGTCTATGTCAAATAAAATAATACAACAAAAATGCTATAGTAATTACTACATTGATGTCATACTAAAGTAGTGCAATCTGCAAAAACACTAAAGTAATTACTATAGTATATACTATAGTTTTATTTTACTACAGTATTTATACTATAGTTAACTGTAAATAATACAGTATACTACAGTAAATACTTGTGACGATTCACGTCCTCCTCTTCTGAGGAGGAGTAGTAACAAGGATCGGAGGACCAATGCGCAGCGTGGTAAGTGTTCATATTGTATTTATTATATGAACACAAAACAAAAACAATGAGAACGAAACAGTCCTTAACGGTGAAATACAAAACACAGAACAGAAAATAACCCACGAAACACAGGTGAAAAAAGGCTACCTAAGTATGATTCTCAATCAGAGACAACTAACGACACCTGCCTCTGATTGAGAAACATACCAGGCAAAAACGCAAATCACATCATAGAAAAACGAACATAGACAACCCAGCCAACTCACGCCCTGACCAAACTAAAACAAAACATAATAAAATAACTAAGGTCATAACGTGACAATATTACCTTTAACACTACAGTAAAGTCAGCAAAAACACTACAATGAATGCTATAGTATTTATAGCATAGTATATTATAGTATTTGTTCATATGGGACCTTCCTCCCCAGAGCATAGGCTTGGCCTAACCGCTTTGAATAATATTTTTATTTTCAACTCCTTGAAATGAACATTATAGTCTGCCCTGGCTTTGTGTTGGCCCCTCCAGCAACAACTTTAATAAAAGTTAAACGGCTGCACCTGCAACTTTCAAGCACGCTATACCACCTACCAAAACAATCCACAAACACTCCTGCCCACCCTTTCTCTAAAAGAATGCATGGGAACACACCATCAGTATGTTAAGTTATTCATCTCCAAATTTTACATAACAATCCATGGCCTAATTTGGCATGCAGGCCAAGACTCACATTTAATTATCACAGCTAATCTCTGCTAGAGAAAGGGGGGGGGAGAGAGAGAGAGCTGAAGGGGCAGGTCAGAGATATCAAAGAATGCACTAATCTAATCACCCCCTCTCTCTCCATACTTTACAGAGCTTGTGTTATTTATTTTATTTTTTAATTTGTTACGTGATGCATTATGTTACATGTTGAGAGGAGTATTACGAAGATATGCATGTCTGCACGATTTCGTTCATTATGCTGCGTTCACATGGGATAAGCACTTAAGGCAAAGGAAGGAAAAAAACTGTCTGTGTCACGCCTTGGTCATTGTATCTTGTGTTTTTGTTATATGTTTGGGTAGGCCAGGGTGTGACATGGGTTTATATGTTGTATTTCGTATTGGGGTTGTATTAATTGGGAGTGTGTATTATTAGGGGTGTGTCTAGTTAGGCTTGGCTGCCTGAGGCAATTCCTAATTGGAGTCAGCTGATTCTAGTTGTCTAGACGCAAGAGTGCCACAGGGAAGAACTCAGAAGAACAGCCAGACGAGTGGAAACAGGAACGAAAAGGGAGGTTATGGTCTTAACCTGTCTTTCACCCGACTGTTAACCCGACAACACGCCCATAAGGAAGAATCCCCCGGATCAGTAGAAGCCACAGAAGAACTAAACAGACGAGGGCATCAGACCCGGACGGTAAAACAAAACGCCAACAACGAGCTTGACGGGCATTAAGTCGCTGGCAGAACGGATGTACCTCTATGGTCTGTCCAAACGACAAAAGGAACGGTGCGGATTGGGAACCGTATTTAGGTAGCCTGAGTGCGCGTTGTATTTCGTGGGTGATTGTACCTGTCTTCTTGTTAGTCACCAGATAGGCTGTATTAGTTTCACTCGTTTGTTGTTTTGTATTTTCAATTATTTCATGTACCGCTTTATCTTTATTAAAGGTCATGAGTAACCTACACGCTGCATTTCGGTCTGCCTCTCTTCTAACAGCAGACGAAGATCATTACAGAATCACCCACCACGATTCACAGACCAAGCAGCGTGTGAACTGGCAGGAGCTAAAGGAGGACGATATGGACGGCAGAAGCAGGGATTATACGACGTGGGAAGAAATCGACAGGTGGGCGTCCGACCCAGTGCGAGTGCAGGAGCCCGCCTGGGATTCCCTACAGCAATGCGAAGAGGGCTATACACGGATGGAATCGAAAAGGAGAGCACAGCTATACAGAGCGAAAACCGTAGGTAACGGGGGAAAGCGCAGAGAGAGAGTGGCAGAGTCAGGAGTCAGACCTGAGCCTACTCTCCCTGTTAATTGTGAGGAGCAGCAATATGAGGACTTCTGGTCTTGGGAGATGATATTAGACGGAAAAGGACCCTGGGCGCAGCCGGGAGAATATCGCCGTCCCAAGGAGGAAATAGAAGTAGCTAAAGTGGAGAGGCGTGAGTATGAGGAGGCAGCACTGCGACGCGGTTGGAAACCGGAAAGTCACCCCAAAAAATGTATTGGGGGGGGGGGCTAAAAGGGAGAATAGTTATGCCAGGTAGGAAACCTGTGCATACTCCCTGTGCTCACCGTTGGGCTAGAGAAACCGGGCAGGCACCGTGTTATGCTATGGAGCGCACGGTGTTTCCAGTGCGGGTGCAGAGCCAGCTGCGACTTATACCAGCCCTTCCTATTGGCCAGGCTAGAGTGGGCATCGAGCCAGGTAAGCTTGGGCAGGCTCGGTGCTCAAGAGCTCCAGTGCGCCTGCACGGTCCGGTCTATCCAGAGCCACCTATACACACCAGCATCTGAGGAAAACACGACACGACAGGGCGATACACAATCACAGCACGGTGAATTCTAAACAAGGAACCGACAGGACAGGAACGGAACACAAAGGAAGAAATAGGGACTCTAATCAGGGGAAAGGATCGGGAACTCAGCTGGGAGCAGGAACGGAACGATAGAGAGAAGAGAGAGCGAGAGAGGAGAGAGGGAGGGGGAGAGGGATAGAAAGAAGGAAAGAACCTAATAAGACCAGCAGAGGGAAACGAATAGAATGGGAAGCACAGGGACAAGACAAGATAATAAATGACGGTAGCAGCTCCCCATAACACCAGGCTTCCTGTGCGTGTCCTCGTGCCAGTACCACCAGTTCCAGCACCACGCACCAGGCCTCCAGTGCGCCTCGCCTGTTCAGCGCAGTCAGTGCTTTTCTCCCCTCCTGCGCTGCCGGAGTCTCCCGCTTGTTTAGCGCAACCAGAGCTGTTCTCTTCTCCTGCACTATCGGAGTCTCCCGCTTGTTTAGCGCAACCAGAGCTGTTCTCCTCTCCTGCGCTGCCGGAGTCTCCTGTCTGTACAGCGCCACCAGTGCTCCCAGTCAGCCCAGCGCGTCCAGTGCGCCTCGCCTGTTCAGCGCAGCCAGAGCCTTTCTCCTCTCCTGCGCTGCCGGAGTCTCCTGTCTGCACAGCGCCGCCAGTCGGCCCAGCGTCACCAGTCTGCCAGGATCCGCCAGAAGTGCCAGTCTGCCGGGATCCGCCAGAGGTGCCAGTCTACCAAGATCTTCTAGATCGGCCAGACAACCTTAATCATCCAGGTCCACCAGCCAGCCAGGATTTACCGGAGCCTACTACCTGCCTGAGCTTCCTCTCAGTACTGAGCTTCCTCTCAGTACTAGGCTCCCGCAGCCAGAGCCTCTCTGTACTGGGCTCCCTTTCAGTACCGAGCTTCCTCTCAGTACCGAGCTTCCTCTCAGTACCGAGCTTCCTCTCAGTACCGGGCTTCCCCTCAGTACCGGGCTTCCCCTCAGTACCGGGCTGCTTCGGTCCCGGGCTGCCCCTCTGTCCCGGGCTGCCCCTCTGTCCCGGGCTGCCCCTCTGTCCCGGGCTGCCCCTCTGTCCCGAGCTGCCCCTCTGTCCCGAGCTGCCCCTCTGTCCCGAGCTGCCCCTCGGTCCCGAGCTGCCCCTCGGTCCCGAGCTGCCCCTCAGTTATGTGGGGATCAGGGTGAGGACTATTAGGCCATGGTCGGCGGAGAAGGTGGATTATCCTAGGACGCGTAGGGGAGGAACTAGGACATTTATGGAGTGGGGTCCACGTCCCGAGCCAGAACCTCCACCATGGACAGACGCCCACCCGGACCCTCCCTATGCTCTTGAGGTGCGTCCCAGAGTCCGCACCTTAGGGGGGGGTTCTGTCACGCCTTGGTCATTGTATCTTGTGTTTTTGTTATATGTTTGGGTAGGCCAGGGTGTGACATGGGTTTATATGTTGTATTTCGTATTGGGGTTGTATTAATTGGGAGTGTGTATTATTAGGGGTGTGTCTAGTTAGGCTTGGCTGCCTGAGGCGATTCCTAATTGGAGTCAGCTGATTCTAGTTGTCTCGGATTGGGAACCGTATTTAGGTAGCCTGAGTGCGCGTTGTATTTCGTGGGTGATTGTACCTGTCTTTGTGTTAGTCACCAGATAGGCTGTATTAGTTTCACTCGTTTGTTGTTTTGTATTTTCAATTATTTCATGTACCGCTTTATCTTTATTAAAGGTCATGAGTAACCTACACGCTGCATTTCGGTCTGCCTCTCTTCTAACAGCAGACGAAGATCATTACAGTCTGGTGTTTTACATTTTGGTGGGAGCATAGAAAAACTCTCTCTCTCCTTCTCTACCCCAAGTCTCTCTGTGTTTGTCTAACTTCTGCAGATCTTGAGTTGTAACAGATCAGCAATTCACAACCAGTCAGCCTTGCTACTGATGTGTGAATCTTAATTTGAGCCGGTTTGCTACATCAGACAAATAATCCTGCAGCAACAGGAAATGTGAATTATTATGTGGATTATAATTAATGGACATTTTTGTAGGGGTTGATACTTTTTTCATAAGGGAAAATCAAGTTTGAAATTTCCAAGTAGACATTTCAGAAGCCTTTTTAAACATCAAATATGCTATACGTTTCGAATTTCCTGCATAGCAGGAAAGTTCTCCTGCAACAGGGTGATCAAATTAAGATCCCACACCTGTATATCCCTCAGATCTCTCTCCAGACTGTTTATATACGTTCCCACCTATCATAGATTAAATGATAAAATCCTGTTTTTTTTCTCTCCCTCAGCAGAAAACACAGCAGAGTCTAGTCAGAGTGGGGGCTTAAAATAGATTTACAATCATGTTATGTAAGAAAACACTGCCTGTGCTGAATAATATAGAACATCCAATGATTGATTATAAATGTGCCACACACATCAATTTGGGTGCTGGGGAAGAGCATGTTACTGGGGTGATTGTTCCCACCCACATCACACATACAGCATCTCCCACAGTCCTACCCAGAATACATGTCATTGAAATGATATTCAATAACATGCAACTGAAAATGGATGAAAATGGATGAAACGACAGAAAAGCTGCATGTTACTGAACGTACATTCTCAATGACAGAGCTCTGTTAAGAGAAAGTGAAGAGCAGCCTACAGTAGACAAGGGCAGATTATCCCCCAATATGTGACACATAAAAGGGTCTATATTTCCCCCACCAACAGGACATCGTAGCCACACAAGTATAGGCTATATTATCTCTATTCCTCCACTTTGCAACAAGACATGAGAATTTGAATATCTGTCAGTAAATTATCATATTTTTTTAAATCCATCATTTTGTCAAGTGTCTACTTTTGCACCTTGCTCTAAACTTTATGTAGCCTTAACTATTCCACGGTGTAAAAACCGCTCAACTCAGCCTGGTCTCATCGACTAGAGGTAACATAATAAAAGTAAATCCGGGACACTCAAATTAGGAAAGGAAAGGAAAGTTGTGCAACCTTGTCAGTTGCACAACTGAATGCATTCAACTGAATTGTGTCTTTCGCATTTAATCCAACCTCTCTGAATCAAATTAGTATGATATGTTATTTTTGGTGTGGCTACATGACACAGAAGGTTACTGAAGACAAAAACAAAAGTAGAATGGTTTGTCGGGCGTATGACGCAAACGTCTAGTGTTTGAATCTCATCATGGACGACTTTTGCATATTTGCTAATTAGCAACTTTGCAAATACTTACTACTTTTTAGCTACTTTGCAGTGTTTGAATCTTTAGGGTTAAGTAGAATGGTTTGTCATCATGGTTTGAATCTCATCATGGATGACTTTTGCATATTTGCTAATTAGCAACTTTGCAAATACTTACTACTTTTTAGCTACTTTGCAACGAATTAGCATGTTAGCTAACCCTTCCCTTAACCCTAACCTTTACCCTTTAACCTAACTCCTGGGGCCTCCCGAGTGGCACAGTGGCCCATGGGGCAGCGCACAATTGACCCAGCGTCGTCCGGGAAGCCAGTCGCACCAGTGCTCCTGTCCCATCGCGCACTAGCGACTCCTGTGGCGGGCCAGGCGCAATGCACGCTGACACGGTTGCCAGGTGTATGGTAATGCACGCTGACACGGTTGCCAGGTGTATGGTGCTTCCTCTGACACATTGGTGCGGCTGGCTTCCGGGTTAAGCAGGCGTTGTGTCAAGAAGCAATGCGGCTTGGCTGGATTGTGTTTCAGAGGACACACGGCTCTCGACCTTCGCCTCTCCTGAACCTGTACGGAAGTTGCAGCGATGGAACAGGACTGTAACTACCAATTGGATACCATGGAATTGGGGAGAAAAAGGGGTAAAATAACAATAGAAAAAAATTAAAATCTAACTCCTAACCTTAACACCTAGCTAATGTTAGCCACCTAGCTAATGTTAGCATTTGCCACGTAGCTAATATTAGCGTTAGCCACCTAGCTAACATTAGCCACAACAAATTGTAATTTGTAACATATCATAAGCTAAGCAAATACTAATTTCAATTCGTAACATATCATTCAAATTGTAATTTGTAACATATATAAAATGGATGATGGACATCCAGAAATGAATGCATACCATATGAAACGAAATGTACAGTTATGTCTGCCGCTGAGTCCTGGTTGCTCAACTAAGCTATACTTTCTCAGGTAGGCTACAATGTTTTGTAACACTTTGTAACACCGCTCTACTACAATGTTCTGCATGATTGTGAATGTGAAATGACATTCATTATCTTAATCAAATCAAATCAAATTTTATTTGTCACATACACATGGTTAGCAGATGTTAATGCGAGTGTAGCGAAATGCATTAGGATCAATGATGGAAGCACACACAAGTATGTAATAAAAATGTATACATCTGTCACGCAGATTTTTGTTGTTGGAATTAGAGGTCGGTCGATTAATCAGAATGGCCGATTAATTAGGGCCGATTTCAAGTTTTCATAACAATCGGAAATCTATATTTTTGGACACCGATTTGGCCGATTTTTTAAATATATATATTTTTACACCTTTATTTAACTAGGAAAGTCAGTTAAGAACACATTATTATTTTCAATGATGGCCTAGGAACGGTGGGTTAACTGTCTTGTTCAGGGGCAGAACAACAGATTTTTACCTTGTCAGCTCGGGAATTCAATGTTGCAACCTTACGGTTAACTAGTCCAACGCTCTAACCACCTGCCTTACATTGCACTCCACGAGGAGCCTGCCTGTTACGCGAATGCAGTAAGAAGCCAAGGTAAGTTGCTAGCTAGCATTAAACTTATCTTATAAAAAACAATCAATCAATCAATCAATCATAATCACTAAACTACACATGGTTGATTACTAGTTTATCTAGCTTGTCCTGCGTTGCATATAATCGATGTTGTGGCGCATTCGCGAAAAAGGACTGTTGTTGCTCCAACGTGTACCCAACCATAAACATCAATGCCTTTCTTAAAATCAATACACAAGTATATATTTTTAAACCTGCATATTTAGTTAATATTGCTGCTAACATGAATTTATTTTAACTAGGGAAATTGTGTCACTTCTCTTGCAACAGAGTCAGGATATATGCAGCAGTTTGGGCCGCCTGGCTCGTTGCGAACTGTGTGAAGACTTCTTCCAAACAAAGACAGCCAACTTCGCCAAACGGGGGATGATTTAACAAAAGCGCATTTGCGAAAAAAGCACAATCCTTGCACGACTGTACCTAACCATTAACATCAATGCCTTTCTTAAAATCAATACACAGAAGTATATATTTTTAAACCTGCATATTTAGCTAAAAGAAATCCAGGTTAGCAGGCAATATTAACCAGGTGAAATTGTGTCACTTCTCTTGCGTTCATTTCACACAGAGTCGGGGTATATGCAACATTTTGGGTTAGGGTTAGGGTTAGGTGCTAGGTGCTGTTGTCGATGTGTTCCTTGGTTCGAGCCCAGGTAGGTGCGAGGAGAGGGACGGAAGCTATACTGTTACACTGGCAATACTAAAGTGCCTATAAGAACATCCAATAGTCAAAGGTATATGAAATACAAATCATATAGAGAGAAATATTCCTAGAATTCCTATAATAACTACAACTTAAAACCTCTTACCTGGAAATATTGAAGACTCATGTTAAAAGAAACCACCAGCTTTCATATGTTCTCATGTTCTGAGCAAGGAACTTTAACTTAAGCTTTCTTACATGGCACATATTGCTCTTTTACTTTCTTCTCCAACACTTTTTTTTGCATTATTTAAACCAAATTGAACATGTTTCATTATTTATTTGAGGCTAAATTGATTTTATTGATGTATTATATTAAGTTAAAATAAGTGTTCATTCAGTATTGTTGTAATTGTCATTATTACAAATAAATAAAAAATTTAAATCATCCGATTAATCGGTATCAGCTTTTTTTGGTCCTCCAATAATCGGTATCGGCGTTGAAAAAATCATAATCGGTCGACCTCTCGTTGGAATGTTAAAAATAAAACAAAATATATATTGAGCATGCACCATATAGGCTATCATTTTCAGAAGCTAACGTTATACCAGCAAGTGATTGTGACAGACAGAGGCGGGTTGGCAAGACAAGATAAACTACACTTTAAAAATTTGTATCATGTGCAGATCAGCTGGCTGGTGTGGATGCCACCCGTTAGATAAAATACGGACATATTCAATCAATCCTTATCCCAGTCTGCTGTTCCCACATGCTTCAAGAGGGCCACCATTGTTCCTGTTCCGAGAAAGCTAAGGTAACTGAGCTATATGACTATCGCCTCGTAGCACTCACTTCCGTCATCATGAAGTGCTTTGAGAGACTAGTCAAGGACCATATCACCTCCACCCGATTTGACACCCTAGACGCACTCCAATTTGCTTACCGCCCCAATAGGTCCACAGACAACGCAATCGCAATCACACTGTCCTAACCCATCTGGACAAGAGAAATACCTATGTAAGAATGCTGTTCATCGACTACAGCTCAGCATTTAACACCATAGTACCCTCCAAACTCGTCATTAAGCTCGAGACCCTGCGTCTCGACTCCGCCCTGTGCAACTGGGTCTTGGACTTCCTGACGGGCCGCCCCCAGGTGGTGAGGGTAGGTAGCAACATCAGGAGGCTGAAGAAATTTGGCTTGTCACCAAAAAACACTCACAAACTTTTACAGATGCACAATCGAGAGCATCCTGTCGGGCTGTATCACCGCCTGGTACGGCAACTGCTCCGCCCACAACCATAAGGCTCTCCAGAGGGTAGTGAGGTCTGCACAACGCATCACCGTGGGCAAACATTGAGTGGCTGCTGCCAACATACTGACTCATATCTAGCCACTTTAATAATAAAAAATTGGATGTAATAAATGTATCACTATTCAATTTAAACAATGCCACTTTATATAATGTTTACATACCCTACATTACTCATCTCATATGTATATACTGTACTCTATACCATCTACTGCATCTTGCCTATGCTGTTCGGCCATCGCTCATCCATATATTTTTATGTACATATTCTTATTAATTCCTTTACACTTGTGTGTATAAGGTAGTTGTTGTGAAATTGTTTGATTACTTGCTAGATATTACTACATGGTCGGAACTAGCAGCACAAGCATTTCGCTACACTCACATTAACATCTGCTAACCATGTGTATGTGACAAATTAAATTTGATTTGATTAGGGGTTCAACAAGGGTTATTCTAAGATCCTCAAAGTTCTTAGAAGAACCTTAAGATTCTGGCACTGAAAATGTATTTCCCACAAAAGGTTCATCCAAGAACCCCATTTCATTGAGGAACCTCCTTAGTAGGTGGGGGTTCTTGCAGGAACCTAACTTCCCAACTGGAATGTTGGGATTTGAATTTGAAAGGACAGCAGGTCCAGGCACTTAACTGAAAAATGTAAAGATTTCTTTAATTTACGACAAGGTATGTATGATCTAAATTGATGTTGTTTTTTGAGGATACCATCTATCTTTTAATTTCCGTGCAAATCTTTCTAAAAGAGAAAATGGACACAATTCAATCGATATCAACAACAAAAAGGTAAGAATGTGTACCGTAGGCTATAAGAATATGTTGAAGGATAGCTGTATTGGGTGCAGATGACTGAACTGCTCACTTCTGTGTCTGCAGGTATACAGACGAGGAGGCATACAAAGGTATGTCAATTGGTATTGGTATGTTTTGCAGATCACATGTACCATCCTCCTCCCTTACCCCTTCAATGAAAATCCCATAGGCCTCTACATTATGGACAAGGTATGTTTATGAAAACCATTATCAAAACAGTTTTTGTTCATTCACATTTACCACAAAAACCAAGGTATGAATACTGCTGTGTGCATGTTTTGTTAATAATCTGTGTAACACTTTTGGGGGGGATTCACAGGAAACATGTTCGATCACCATGCACTCTAAAATAATTATGTCTATGGACGCGGAGAACATCAACATGCCAGAGGATATACCCATTGGACTTGGGGCTCTGCTGGGAGTTTGCATCATTTTAGGATTGTTTTTATTCTCCTTTGTCACTAAAATCATAATAAACACTAACAACTCAAATATCGTGTTAAAATTGTTATGCATATTATTATTATTAACCTTTTGTGGTAAATTTGTGATCTACCTCCCTCCCCTATTATTATTAATAATTAAAAGGAGTTATTTGAAATAACTCATAGGGGCTCCCCCACAGTTTCAATTTGAAGAACCCCTAAAGGATACTCCTGGAACCTTTTGTTTTTAGAGTGTATGTATTTCCATGCATCTTGATTATTATGTGTTCATAACAGCAAGTAGGATATTGAATTGATTTTAGCTATAGCTATATCTAAGTTCAAATAAATCAACATTGCTTGCAAGAAATCTAAAAGGTCCGGAATGTATCCGTGAATCACTCCTGTCCTGTTCAACTGGTAAACACCGTTGGAGATGATCCGTATCAAGGCTAGCACATCGTGCATGTAGATTGACTACTTGGTAGTAGCAAGCAATGTGGCTACAATATACAGTGTGTGGCTATGGCTATGTGCCTGCATTCCTATTCAAAAAGTGAGCCAGTTAGATAACAGAGTCGAAGTCGAAGTCCAATGTGCTGTGGATACGGTGCAGAGCATCCTCTCTTGCAAGGCAGCACATTGGATTCTTGCAAGGCATCCCTATGCGGTGAACGTCACTCTCAATGTATCACAGGACTAGCGTGCACTTACACGCAATTGCAGACTGTTTATGTCCATGTTAAATCGTGCGCTAAATATGTATTTTGATGTAAATCCTTCCAGTTTATAATTTGGGATATTTATCAAGTTTGTAGGTAGCCGACTTACCTTTTCAGTCCCGATGCTGTTTTGTGCCTTGTCCGGACTACTATTCTTCCTGCAGCACAAATGAGGGCGTCACTTGGTATGGTAATGAGGAAACTCTCGAAATAAAAGCTCAAATTTCAAAACTGCAACGTTAATAACGCATACAAAAATATATTAAATTGTAATCAAAGGCCATGTTATAGTGGTCATAAGCAAATGCATAAATGATCAGAGACTGTCTGCGCTCTTTGCAAGAGGGAATTTATGTTTTTGTTTTAAAGGGCCAAATGTAAGACCACTATAGAAAAATACAATGTTCAGACTGTTTTTTAAATATTTTATTAGCCCTGTATATGTATCAATGCACATCAATATACGCTATACATATCAATCTACACATTCATATTCAAATGTTCACAATATTGGGCTGTAGAGAAAAATATATAATTTGTGTATTTTATAGGGGGGCCTAATAATATATAGTGTTGCTAGGCTTTTAATTAACCTGTTCCATTTCCGTCAATGCAATACACTGCATATTAATTACATATTGGCTTATAGAGAAAAAACTATTTTTCATTCCATAAGAGGTGGGGTTGGGAGTACTCTTACACCTTGCTTGTTCGCTAGCCAACGATGGTTAACACAGTCGCATCAAACAGTCCACCCAGAATAACAGAAATGTTGCTGCATTTGCTTGAGTTTAAGCTGTTTTCTAGTACCATTTACTTGGATACATCCATAACAAAGAGCAATAATGGGCGATTTTGCATCATTGGCATAGAACATTTGCTCTCGTGTCACTGTTTTCAAGGTTTATGCAAATCTCTGTTGTAGAAAACAAAATGTGAGCCAAAAGCAAGGGGAGATAATGTCAAGATGCTTTTTTTACAGTGGAGATCAATTTTATAAATTGCCTGGATGGACTTGATGGGATGGTGGACTGCACAGTGAGATGGAACTGTAAGTAGGCATTTCAACATCATAGCTTTAGCCAGTGGTCATTTATGAAATAGACATTGACTGGAACTCAGTTTTAACCTATCAGCATCCAAGGACTAGATTCACCCATTGTATAAATGGTGTAATTTCATTGGGGACTGGATAATATGGAGTGTTACTGAGATTTTACTCCACCCATTCCATTGGCCACAATGCAAATCAGCAATTACAGATTGGTTTATAGAGAAAAAACATTTACTTTTCCAGACTTAAAAGTGTATTTTTAAAAGAGCTGAGATTGACATTGAAGTATGTCTTTAATTATAGCCTACACACAATAGCGTCCAACCACAGGCAGCGTGTGGCACCTTAATTGGAGAGAACAAGCTTATTGTAATGGCTGGAGTGGAATTCATGGATTGGTATCAAACAAGTGGTTTCCGCATTTTAACAATTCCATTCCAGCCATTACTATGAGCCCCTTCCCAGACTTCTGTGCTTTCAGCATACCTGTACTTTTTGTAAACTTTTAAAATAAATGCTGGTACTAATAAATAAAACAACATAAAATGCTCCATTTATTTTTTGCAAGGTGGTTGCGATGCTGAGAAAAACAGTTGTACTTCACTAAAGTAAAAAAAACAACAAAAAAAAAACAATAGTCACTAAGTTTAGCATGGCTTTGCATGGGGACTCTTATTTAGAAAAATACATTCGCGATCGTGCTGCCAGCATAATATCCTTCCCTCAGCATAATATCCCGCTGCTAGGAGAACGGTAATCTTATCCGGAGTGACTCGAGTCAAACGCTCTGCTGCTAAATCCCAATCAAACCTCCTCTAGCGACACCCTGTGCTGCAGCCAAGGCAACCAATACTCGCGATATTTTGTCTCGGGGTGTTGAGAGAAGGCGATAGCCAAGTGCGCAACCGGGGAGGAAAGCAAGGGGTAGACTGATGATTTTATTTCACATTTTCAAGACTGTTTGTCACAGGTAAGGATCCTTTGAAATGCATCCATGTTACTGTCTACCATCAAGTGAATTGTATTGATAGGGCCCACACATTCATTAAACTAACCCCTTGTCACTTCCATTATTTGTTCCGAAAACAATTATAGTAGCCTACACTGGAGATACAAAGTACAACAGACATAAACTACAATTGGAAAAAAGTTTATTAGGGAGAAATCTTGGGTGATGCAGTACTGTATTAGTTCATCACAATCTCTATCACGCAACAGAAATTAGCACACCTCACGCTTACTGCATGCATCCTAGGCTAGGCTGCTGGATTTGCAGGGCCTTGACAAAGCTGTCAAAAGTCAAAGTGGCACAGAAACACAGAAAACAGAGAAATACAGTAAAAACCATGATGGTAGAAGGCTATAGCTAGAGGAACAACTTGTAGCTCTCCCGGATGAGCAGTGGACACAGCAACATGCTGACACAGAAAAAAACGAAACAAAGTTCAACCCTTCAGTCCTGTTTATTTGTCTCTCCTCATGGACAAACTATGTTATGCTGCTGCTTCGTGACTGAGCTGGAGACTTGTGTGATTGAACAATATACTATGCCTACTAAATGAATCATAATGGGAAAAAAATCAAGAGTACGCATAAATCACAGTTATGGTAGCCTCCTGTGTTCACTGGGAAGTTGAACACAATAGGCTCACAATTGATGTCTTTGTTCATGATTGATTTCTTTGTTGCAAACATACTAACTAATCACCCCCTCTCTCTCTCTCTCTCTCTCTCTCTCTCTCTCTCTCTCTCTCTCTCTCTTGCATTCTAATTTAAAGAGCCCAATATTGAGCTTTGTGGTTTGTTTTCATAAACTATTTCTTTCATGAATTGAACTCAAGGAAAAGTTGACTGGCTCACAAACCTTTCTAAAAAAGTGTATGTTTTTTCTTTATGTAGATGTATATATTGTGCGCGGTCTTTGTCTGCACATCTGGGTCTGTGGGGCATGCTGTTCACAGGTCGTCAGTCTCCCCATCGAAGGGCAGGGCATCCAACTCCATGTGGATGCTGCTGGGCTCACTGCTTCCCACCCAGCCTATAGGAGTGCGGTTGAAGGAGGGTCGAGCGCCAATGTCATGCTGGTATACCACAGCTGGTTCAGGCTCCTCATGGGCCACCTCATGGGTGTCTGGCAGTTGGAAGGTCATGAGCTGAGAGGCCTTATCAAAGCCCCCAAATGGTGTAGCACTCCTAAGACAAATTAAAGTGATGGGCAACAAAAGAAGATCAGACTGATAAGTGATATGGATCTTGTATGGGCAACTTCTGTCGATGTGCCTCACTTGCCTGGATGGACAATATAAGAGTCCGATTTTTACAGGAAATGGGTGGGCTCCACTATTTCACACTCATTTCAAAGAAATGCTTTTAAAATGCTAGGGAGTCGACCAAGCAAGACATAGAGGGGACTGTACCTGTTGAAAGACTTGTACTTGGGCAAATCAAGGTGGGCATGGGGGCCTGGCATATGATATCTCATGCTGGATGTCAGCTCCTGGTTGCCCTTCATGGCCTTTTCCCACGGTGATATGTATGAGGGAACATAATCATGCCTTTTCTTGGCTTTGTCTAAGGCAACCTCTACTCCATGACTACCTGTAGGAGGGAAACAGTGAGTCCAAAAAACATATTTTCTATGAGATGATATCCAATTGTGATATATTGATTGCACTACAGGCATGGGCATCATTCACCCATTATTTTAGAAGGGGCACGGAGTACATGGGGTTGGAGGGAGGGGGGGGGGGGTGTAGGTGGAAGTTGAAGAATTTAACATATCCCAAACACCTGAAATGGCTTTTTCCTGCAATCTACAGCCATAATCATTGTGCCTAATTATATATATTTTTTAAATAAAAAATGTCTTTTTTTTTTACAAATATGCTTCTCTGCATCTCTGCTAAAATCTAGGTTGAAAGAGGTGGGTCTTTTTCAGTACATTTAGTAATCGCTAGCTTTTCTAAAGCCTAGCAACCTTGCCAGCAGGCATGCCAGCTAAGATAGATAGATAAGCTACTCTAACTTGATTGATAGCCTGAAATGGCTTGGTAGCTAGTTATGAAGTTGGGAGATTGGGAACCTATAAACATATAAGGTTAATTGAACACGCATAGGAAACAGTGTTTAAACCCTTTACAATGAAGATCTGTGAAGTTATTTGGATTTTTACGAATTATCTTTGAAGAACAGGGTCCTGAAAAAGGGGAGTTTCTTTTTTTGCTGAGTTTAGCTTGATCACATCAATTTACAAACATAACTCCTGGCCATCAACAGCAGCTAAAATCGTCCAGTCAGATATTTTCATGAATAATTATGATAAAACTGGGCTTAAACATTTTGTTTAGTCATTCCTTTAACGGGTCATTTGTAAAAATGTCATCATCATCATCATCTCCAGCATCAACCCAACATCAACAGATGTGAAAATGGCGTGTTTCTATATTTTATAGTCAACAAAGATAGAAACACTTATCTTCCTCTATCTTTTTGACTACAAATCATAGAAACTAGCTTTTTTCCCATATGTTGCTGGTGATGATTAAGTTTTAAAAAATGTCTAAAACAGGATATATCTGAGGGGGCACGTGCCTTTTTACCCCCTATGGGCATGACACCCCTGACTGCAGGTCCATAGAACTCGTTCCAAAATCACTATGTAGTTTTTCTATGATCATGAGCTAATTTGAATGGATACTGACCATGACCATGTTCTCCTGGAGCAACATCATCATGATGTACATGTCCCTGGTATCCATGGCGCCCATGCTCATTACCATGCTCATGTCCATGCTCATGATCATGACCATGTTCATTACCATGACCATGCCCATCTTTGCCTGGTTTGGGAGGGGGTGCAGGAGGGCCTGATTGCTTGTCCACCATTTGGCCACTAGCATCCAACATCATTGTACCACCCAGGCTGGGGACCAACTTCTGGAAGTTCTCCTGAAATACACACAAGCATTTAAAGAAGAAAACTCACCAGACTGATTGTCATTCTGTACAGTAGGGGGGCAGTTAATTCGCCATTTGTTTGCTTGCTGTTGGCGCAGTGTGTTATAGGGACCACCCACCGGTGGGCGACTGCCGATTTCTACGTGTAGAATCTGTTTGCAGTCCATGTGCAAATTATGTCCGACACTGTTCAGAGGTGCTAAGTACTCTCGGACCGCAATCCTACTGGTTGTTGAAATATACATTGGTGGCCTATCCATGGGATAACGTTTTTACCTCATCCGTTACCAATTTTCACTGCAATTGTTTTATGTTAAAGCTCTTTGGACAGAATTTACATTATATGAATTATACTATAACACTAACATTTATTTTTGTTAAAACAAGTTTATAATTTTGACTTGGATGATTTACCATTTTCTTTTCTTTTTTTGTGTGAATTTTACCCTGTTTTCTCCCCAATTTCGTGGTATCCAATTGTTTAGTAGCTACTATCTTGTCTCGTCGCTACAACTCCCGTACGGGCTCGGGAGAGACGAAGGTTGAAAGTCATGCGTCCTCCGATACACAACCCAACCAAGCCGCACTGCTTCTTAACACAGCACGCATCCAACCCGGAAGCCAGCCGCACCAATGTGTCGGAGGAAACACCGTGCACCTGGCAACCTTGGTTAGCGCGCACTGCGCCCGGCCTGCCACAGGGGTTGCTGGTGCACGATGAGACAAGGATATTCCTGCCGGCCAACCCCTCCTAACCCGGACGACGCTAGGCCAATTGTGCGTCGCACCACGGACCTCCCGGTCGCGGCCGGTTACGACAGAGCCTGGGCGCGAACCCAGAGTCTCTGGTGGCACAGCTGAATTTACCATTTTCTTACCATAGACTCACTGCCGAAGAGGTCAGGGTTGTTCTCATATATGAACTTCTCCACACGTTTCTGCCTCATCTTGAACATCTTGGAGCCCTTGTTGGTGAAGAGGTTCAGCTCCTCCAGCATGGTGTCCTTGGGAGTCTTGATCTTCATCCCCAGGTCAAACTCTGACGCCTCAGGCTCAAACTCTGCAGATTAGAAATTCATACATTGTCTATTGATTTCTGATATTGATTTCCTATAGTATACTGGATGCACATTCTGTATACTGCTCTATTCAATTAAACTTGGTGACCAGGTAAATGGAAAAACATCATTCTTCTGGTGCAGCAATTGTTCAAGTTTGAATTCTGGACTCAACAAGGTCTGCATTGTGATACAAAAAAGACACTCAACAATGTATCTCCCTATGCAGAAAGAATCATATTTGGACTTATTCTGTAAACCCTGTTTGGTTTGAATTGGTCCCACGGTTTGCTTATCATTGTTTGAATAAATGTTACAGTACTTTATGTGCATCATTTATCCTTCACCTAGAAAATACATCTGTGTTGATGTGATCTTTACATCACAGCAGAAATTACGCTCAGTGCAGATGATTGCGTAGGAGGGGGTTGCTCTCAGATTCTTGCTGTCATTATGGTGGAAAATTCATAAATCACTCTGCTCAAAGATGAACTAGCCATTCTTCAACAATGTGGAGAGAAGGAGAGAGAGCAGAGAACAGCTCCTCCCTAAGTCTGGGCCTGGCTGAGAATGACTAGCTTTTGACTGGAGCTTTATGAGGTAAGGCCTGAGCCATTTTCATATCTGTGTTATCTCCATTTGTTCTGTTCTCAGTGCTTATGATCCATCTGTCAGAAGTCACAGGGCATTGAAACAGAGAGGATGGGTGAAGGGAGAGAGTCTAAAATGCATAACACTGCACAGGTTCCACATCAACTCTAAAGCTACGGTAGCACGTATACGGTGCCTTCATAAAGTATTCACACCCCTTGAATTTTTCCATGTTTTGTTGTGTTACAACCTGAATTTTAAATGTTGTATCACTGGCCTACACAAAATACCCCATAATGTCAAAGTGAAATGATTGTTTTAGAATTTTGGACAAATTAATATAAAATGAAAAGCTGAAATGTGTTGAGTCAATAAGTATTCAACACCTTTGTTATGGCAAGCCTAAATAAGTTCAGGATTTAAAATATGCTTAATAGGCCAGTAAGAAAGAGTTCCAAACCTCTCTGCCAATAAGCGCTAATTTTCAGTTTTCCCCTCCCCACTCAAACCACTCCCAGACAATCCTTGCAAAATTCTTGTTTGAGAAATTGCTATTTGCTAATAACCTTTTTTTGTTTCTTTTTGACTATTTAGACAGAGTGAACCACGCAACTTATTACGTGACTTGTTTTAACTCATTTACCGCGTGCCCACTGGGCACACCATGTAATTTTAACATGGAGAATTTAGTAATATTTGGTAGATACATTGAGCAATGAGATTCCAACACAAAAAAGTTATTTTGATTCCCATTATGTTGTCACTATGCTTTCAACCACCAAAAAAAGCACAGCCTAATTCCATTGGAAAATCAATGCCTGATTTTTGGTTTCGTTCTCATGGTGCCTTCAACCATTTCAAAGCACACCAAAGTTCAAATGGGAATATGTCAATGTCAATATTTTGTTTATTTATACAACAACTTAATGTGTTAGCACTGTGTTTAATCTAATAGCACAACTAAATAACCTGGACTGCAATTATTTGAGATTACATGGTGCAAGTGAGCAATGCCGTTTGAGTTTCTGTGTAGATGATTATAGCAATTGTGAACATTTCCACAGACCTGTGACCCTGAACATGTAGGTTTTCTATGATTACATCAGAAGACATTTACTGTCACACTAACCTCAAAATGTGTCCATTGATGTGTTACTCGTTTTAAGTTTGAATGAATAACATTACATTAGTTATTTGTAAGGTGGCCTTAATATTAGGCAACGTTCTGTCTTACAAATGTAATAGCTTATTGAACTGTGTTTGGTTGACAACTACCAACTATCAACATTTAAAGTACATATATCTACGATTTGAATAGTTCCGTCTGATCCACTGGCATAATCCTATTCTTTAACTTTTGATTTTTGGTTGAGATGGAGATGTGAATCGACATGTTTTCATTAACTCACAATCACTCATTTAAAATCAAGCAAAGCTTGAACCTCTGGGCCTACACTGAGTGTACAAAGCATTAGGAACACCTTCCTAATATTGCGTTGCACCCCCTTTTGCCCTCAGAACAGCCTCAATTCATCGCGGCAAGGACTCTACAAGGTGTCAAAGAAAGTCCACAGGGATGCTGGCGCAATATTGACTCCAATTCTTCCCACAGTCGTGTCAAGTTGGCTTGACGTCCTTTGGGTGGTGGACCATTCTCGATACACATGGGAAAGCGTTGAGTGTGAGAAACCCAGCAGTGTTTCAGTTCTTGACACAAACCTGTTCTCCTGGCACCTACTACCATACCCTGTTCAAAGGCACTTCAATATTTTGTCTTGCCCTTGCACCCTCTGAATGGCACACAATACACAATCCATGTCTCAATTGCCTCAAGGCTTAAAAATCTTTCTTTAACCTTTCTCCTCCCTTTCATCTACGCTAATTGAAGTGGATTTAACAGGTGACATCAATAAGGGATTGTAGCTTTCACCTGGATTCAACTGGTCAGTCTATCATGTTTTGGTTGAATCTGAATTTCAACAATAGCTGTTGATGACTTTCCAAATGTTGTATAGACCTAAATAGGATTTTTGATGATATATGATTGATAAAGTATGGCTACATTTCATTTTCTCTACAGAACATACTATTTGGAATGACTTCGATAGCAACAGTGAATCTATTAAGTGTAGAGTTCTCTACAATCACTCTCACGATAGCACATTGGTAATAGTCAGTGAAACATATCAAAACTATGCAGGGCTGGGCCTTGTTAAACCATGGATGGGAGACCGAAGGTATGGCCGTAGAATCGGCGTAGATACGGCGTAGATAGATCAACTCTCCTGTTGGAGATGCTGCCCAGCCTATTATTTTCTTATAGTGGATATCACAATGAAGATTTGACAAGGTTTGTCTATGATGAAAATTGGTTTCCATGATCGCATAATCCAATGTATTTGCCACGTAGATTCCACGTCCCAATAAGTTGACAAAAAACATTGAAACAATGTTGATTTAACCAGTATGTGCCCAGTAGGTGGTGATGTCACCAGGCAGGCTAAAACTCCATCCCACTTAAACAGGCTGAAATTTCAGGGGGTCTTTGCAAACAGCCCTTACACTGAAAGGGCAATATCATCCTTTTCACAATTTCACAGTATTATAACTACCTCATAGTGTGGAAATATATACAGTACCAGTCAAAAGTTTGGACACACACACTCGTTCAAGGTTTCTTTTATTTTGTAGAATAATAGTGAAGACATCAAAACTATGAAATAACGCATGAACTCATGTAGTAACCAAAAAAGTGTTAAACAAATCAGATTATATTTTAGATTAATATTCTTCAAAGTAGCCACCCTTTGCCTTGATGACAGCTTTGCACATTCCCACATGTGCTGAGCACTTGTTGGCTGCTTTTCCTTCACACTGCGGTCCAACTCATCCCAAACCATCTCAATTGGGTTGAGGTCGGGTGATTGTGGAGGCCAAGTCATCTGATGCAGCATTCCATCACTCTCCTTCTTGGTCAAATAGCCCTTATACAGCCTGGAGGCGTGTTGTGTCATTGTGTCATGGTAGCTATGCTGGTTAAATGTCCCTTGAATTCTAAATATATCAGACAGTGTCACCAGCAAAGCACCCCCACACCATCACACCTCCTCCTCCATGCTTTACGGTGGGAACTACAGATGCAGAGATCATCCGTTCACCTACTCTGCATCTCACAAAGACACGGCGGTTGGAACCAAAAATCTAAAATGTGTACTCATCAGACCAAAGGACAAATTTCCACCAGTCTAATGTCCATTGCTCGTGTTTCTTGGCCCAAGCAAGTCTCTTCTTATTATTGGTGTCCTTTAGTAGTGGTTTCTTTGCAGCAGTTTGTCCATGAAGGCCAGATTCACGCAGTCTCCTCTGAACAGTTGATGTTGAGATGTGGCTGTTACTTAAACTCTGTGAAGCATTTATTTGGGCTTCAATTTCTGAGGCTGGAAACTTTAATGAACTTATCCTCTTTCCTGTGGTGGTCCTCAAGGGAGCTAGTTTCACCATAGCACTTGATATTTTTTGCGACTGCATTTGAAGAAACTTTCAAAGTTCTTGACATTTTCCTGATTGACTGACCTTCATGTCTTAAAGTAATGATGGACTGTCATTTCTCTTTGCTTATTTGAGCTATTCCTTCCATAATATGGACTTGGTCTTTTACTAAATAGGGCTATCTTCTGTATACCAAACCTACCTTGTCACAATACAACTGATTGACTCAAACAAATTAAAAAGGAAAGAAATTCCACAAATTCATTTTAACACACCTGTTAATTGAAATGCATTCCAAGTGTCTACTTCATGAAGCTGGTTGAGAGAATGCCAAGAATGTGCAAAGCTGTCATCAAGGCAAAGGGTGGCTATATATTTTGATTTGTTTAACACATGTTTTGGTTATTATGATTCCATATGTGTTATTTCATAGTTTTGATGTCTTCACTGTTATTCTACAATGTAGAAAATAGTAAACATAAAGAAAAACCATTGAATTAGTAGGTGTGTCCAAACTTTTGACTGGTACTGTATGAAACACATAAAAATCACATTTTTGACTGCACCCAACCTCAATAATTTGGTCGATTGAATAATTTACCATTCCTGTTTGCTTTCATGCCAATAACATTTGCTGTTCAAAAAGGACACTACTTGTGTTTCAATAACTGCTGCTGCATTTTGTAATCCTGAACTATCCCTTTAAAATCCAACACTAGTTACGTAATTCAAAGATGATTTCTGTCTATGTATGTTATAAGTTATAACAGACGTGGAGGGGAATGCGTTTGAACACTGGTCAGCTTGGAGCAGCATGCAGTGCCACATTGTGTTAAGACACAGCTTTCTGCTTAGGCCTTATTGCTATATCTGTCAGGACACTTGACACAAAAAGTGTAAGAGCAGCACAAATATTTACTTTTTTACCACTTAATGGGTGGAGGGGAAAACACCTGTCATCATTTTCATAAAAATGCATTTATGCCATCGCCTGAACTATGGATCCTGTGACTCAACAGCTGAGAGGGAGGGGAGGGTAAACCATTACTGCAATGACTGCAAAGGACAGATTGTAATTGTGCTGTGGAATCTAGGAGATATATGTTTGTGTGTGACAGGGCGCTAGTCATTAGGACATGTTAAGTGCAAACATGTGGAGGAGCTTCCCTGACAAGTGCACAGAGATCTTGACAAAGTCCCCAATGAACAAAATAATTAGGCTATAAATAACTTATCTTTTCATTCTCTGTGATGTGACCCAAAAAAGCTGTCAACAGTGGATCCAGTCTCTTGGACCAGCTGCTGGCCCATAGGGAGACCAGGCCTCCCTGAGAGTTCTCACCTTTGGAAGGTGTCTTCCTGCCTGCCCTCTATGTTTACCAGTTAGTACAGTATGTTACTCTTGATAATGCCATAGGTTCATATTGATCAATGTTACTGAGTTTAATGTATGGTACTGTATGGTCTCTCACATAGTTTTGAAGATGTCCCTATAATCTTTAATGATATGTGAGAAATATAGCAATAAGGCATGAGGGGGTGTGGTATATGGCCAATATACCATGGCTAAGGACTGTTCTTAAGCACGACACCACATGGAGTGCCTGGATACAGCCCTTAGCTATGGTATATTGGCCATATAGCACAAACCCCAGAGGTGCCTTATTGCTATTATAAACTGGTTACCAATGTAATTAGAACAGTAAAAATAAAGTTTTTTTCATACCCGTGGTATGTGGTCTGATATGCCACGGCTGTCAGCCAATCAGCATTCGTGGCTCGAACTACCCAGTTTATACTTTTGTACATGTATTGTGTTTTTGAGCTCACATGCTTGTGCCTTACCATCTTGAGTGACGTGTGACAGGTCAGTGATGATCTTAGAGGGCTTTTTCCTCTTGTTAGGTGGGGCAGGTCTTCCATGAGGCATAACTGCAGACTGAGAACACAAGTAAACAGGAAGTTAGAAAAGATCACACAACATACCAAGCTATAATATGTCCGATTTAGAATATATATATGTAGCCACTCAATAGTTTTTAAAAAACTACTTGTGGAAAGGAGACAGAGAGAGGAGATAGGAGTCCCTCTAGTGATAGTCTCTAACCATTGCACCATTTAAAGACCAACCAACCACCAACCCTGCTTGGGACCGACACTTATGAGGCTATGCAGACTAGATGCAGACTGCACCTTGCTCATTGTTCAAAGTGCACATCAATGCCTTCAGAGTCCTAACATTCCCATAACCAACAAGATGTCTGCCCAAGAGGAAATATATAGACCACTGTAGGTTTCAGTTTTGTTTGGTCTGAACACTCAAAACATTAGATAGGTTTAATACATACGGTATATAGACCTACGGTGGGTGCAGTAAACACATTCCTCTGCATAAGGCTATTAGAACAAACTACCAAGACTTTCAGATCAATCCAATTTGCAGTAGACAGATCAATCCAATTTGATGCATAATATGAACATGGCTATAATCATATAAATCTGCCACAGGAACTCTGTAGTCTAGGTTGCTAGTTTACTATAGAATACTATAGTACTTACTATAGTATCCCTCAACCATGTGTAGTACTTACTATAGAATTTTGTATTATACTATAGAATACTATAGTAAATACAGTATACTACAGAGCGCAAAAACACTACAGTAAATACTACAATAATGTCCTCAAAAACACTACAGTTGTTCGTAATAATGATAGTCGGACCAAGGCGCAGCTTACATAGAGTTCCACATACATTTAATGAATAAAGTGAAACTTAAGCAAATACAAAACAATAAAGAATAAACGAACCGTGACAACAATTCAGTGCTAACAAGCAACTAAACATAAACAATATCCCATAACCCACAGGTGGAAAAAATGCTGGGGCCGCCACTGGTGGTACCGGGCTGGTGACACGCACTTCAGGGCGAGCGCGAGGAGCAGGCAACGGACGCACCTGACTGGAAAAGCGCACTTGAGGGAGAGTGCGAGGAGTAACGAGTAATGTAACGTCTAGTAGGGCTAAACCGCACTGTTCCAAAAACAAGATCCCACAAACTACAGGTGGAAAAAGGCTGCCTAAGTATGATCCCCAATCAGAGACAACGATAGACAGCTGCCTCTGATTGGGAACCATACCCGTGCCAACAAAGAGATAGAAAACATAGATTTCCCACCCTAGTCACACCCTGACCTAACAAAATTGAGAATTAAAAAGATCTCTAAGGTCAATGCGTGACAGTATTGGCTCCGGTGCGGGACGCAGACCCTGCTCCGCTCGTGGCGCCTCAAATTCGTCAGCGCCTCTGGTGCGGGGATCATCGCTGGAAGCTCCGGTGCGTGAATCATAGCCAGGGACTCCGGACCGTGGATCGTCGTCGGGACTCTGGACCGTAGATCGTCGCCGGGGACTCCGGACCGTAGATCGTCGCTCGGGACTCCGGACCGGGAACCGTCGCTGGAGGCTCCGGACTGCAGACTGTCGCTGGAGACTCCGGACCTTGGATCGTCACTGTAGTCTCCGAGCCATGGATCAACACTGGAGGCGCCGCGCCATGGATCATCACTGGAGGCTCCGGCCCATGGCCGGCCCAACAAAGAAATAGAAAACATAGATTGCCCACCCTAGTCACACGCTGACCTATCCAAATAGAGAATTAAAAAGATATCTAAGGTCAAGTAGTGACAGATATTCTGTTACATTGTTCGTAATGATGATGGTCAGACCAAGGCGCAGTGTACATAGAGTTCCACATACTTTTAATGACTAATGTGAAACTTAAGCAAATACAAAACAATAAAGAATAAACGAACGGTGACGACAATTCAGTGTTAACAAGCAACTAAACATAAACAATATCCCATAACCCACAGGTGGAAAAAATGCTACTTAAGTATGATCCCCAAGTAGAGACAACGATAACCAGCTGCCTCTAACCGGGAATCATACAAATCACCAACATAGAAAATCAAACCTAGAACCCCACATAGAAAACAAAAAACCCTAGTCAAGCCCTGACCTACTCTATCATAGAAAATACAGGTTTTCTATGGTCAGGACGTGACAACAGTCCACAAAAACAGTCAACAGTTTGCAGATGACACTACAGTGGTAGGCTTGATTTCCAACAACGACGAGACGGCGTACAGGGAGGAGGTAAGGGCCCTTGGAGTGCGGTGTCAGGAAAAATAACCTCACACTCGACGTCAACAAAACAAAGGAGATGATCGTGGCCTTCAGGAAACAGCAGAGGGAGCATCCCCCTATCCACATCGACAGTACAGTAGTGGAGAGGGTGAAAAGTTTGAAGTTCCTCGGCGTACACATCACGGACAAACTGAAATGGTCCACCCACACCGACAGCTTGGCGAAGAAGGCTCAGCAGAAGCCTCTTCAACCTCAGGAGGCTGAAGAAATTTGGCTTGTCGCCAAAAACACTAACACATTTTTACAGATGGACAATCAAGAGCATCCTGTCGAGCTGTATCACCGCCTGGTACAGCAACTGCTCCGCCCACAACCGTAAGGCTCTCCAGAGGGTTTGTGAGGTCTGCACAAACGCATCATTACCTCTTCACCCCGCTATCATCCAGACGGCGAGGTCAGTACAGGTGCATCAAAGCAGGGACCGAGAGACTGAAAAACAGCTTCTATCTCAAGGCCATCAGACTGTTAAATAGCCATCACTAACATTGAGTGGCTGCTGCCAACATACTGACTCAACTCCAGCCACTTTAATAATGGAAAAATTGATGTAATAAATGTATCACTAGTCACTTTAAACAATGCCACTTCATATAATGTTTACATACCCTACATTACTCATCTCATATGTATACACTGTACTCTATACCATCTACTGCATCTTGCCATCTTGGTGTAATGTATCACTAGCCACTTTAAACAATGCCACTTTTATATGTTTACATACCCTACATTACTCATCTTATATGTATATACTGTACTCTATACCATCTACTGCATCTTGCCTGTGCCGTTCTATACCATCACTCATTCATATATTTTTTTATGTACGTATTCTTATTCATTCCTTTACACTTGTGTTTATAAGGTAATTGTTGTGAAATTGTTAGGTTAGATTACTCGTTAGATATTACTGTATTGTCGGAACTAGAAGCACAAGCATTTCGCTACACTCGCATTAACATCTGCTAATCATGTGTATGTGACAAATACAATTTGATTTGATTTCCATTGATCATCCTTGAGATGATTCTACATCTTGATTAGAGTCCACCTGTGGTAAAATTCAATTGATTGGACATGATTTGGCAAGGCACACACCTGTCTATATATGGTCCCACAGTTGAAAGAGCATGTCAGAGCAAAAACCAAGCCATGAGGTCAAAGGAATTGTCCGTAGAGCTCCGAGACAGGATTGAGTCAAGGCACAGATATGGGGAAGGGTACCAGAACATGTCTGCAACATTGAAAGTCCCCAACAACACAGAGTTTTCCAAAAGGTACCTAAAGGCCTCTCAGACCTTGAAAAACAAGATTTTCTGGTCTGATGTAACCAAGATTGAACTCTTTGGCCTTGAGAGGATCTGCAGAGAAGAATAGGAGAATCTCCCCAAATACAGGTGTGCCAACCTTGTAACGTCATATCCAAGAAGACTCGAGGCTGTAATCGCTGCCAAAGGTGCTTCAAGAAAGTACTGAGTAAGGGGTCTGAATATTTATGTAAATAAGATATTTCCTTCTTTTTTTTATACAAATGAGCAAAAAAAAAATCAAAAAACATGTTTTTGCTTTGTCATTATGGGTTATTGTGTGTAGATTGATGAGGGGAAAAAATGGTTTAATCAATTTTAGAATATGCCTGTAAGGTAACATCATTACGAAAAAGTCAACGTGTCTGAATACTTTCCAAAGGCACTGTACCTACAGTACCTACAGGTTATGGAAAATGAGCTCTTTGTGTATTTTGTCCAGTAGGTTTCATTTACATTACATTTAAGTCATTTAGCAGACGCTCTTATCCAGAGCGACTTACAAATTGGTGCATTCACCTTATGACATCCAGTGGAACAGTCACTTTACAATAGTGCATCTAAATCTTAAAGGGGGGGGGGTGAGAATGATTACTTATCCTATCCTAGGTATTCCTTAAAGAGGTGGGGTTTCAGGTGTCTCCGGAAGGTGGTGATTGACTCCGCTGTCCTGGCGTCGTGAGGGAGTTTGTTCCACCATTGGGGGGCCAGAGCAGCGAACAGTTTTGACTGGGCTGAGCGGGAACTGTACTTCCTCAGTGGTAGGGAGGCGAGCAGGCCAGAGGTGGAGGCGTGAGAAGAAAGTGCACGGATGAAGCTTCTTGTCTTCACCCCTCTGAGACAGGACAGCTCCAACACCAACCTCTGAGGCGTCTACCTCCACAACAAACGGTTCATCCGTAGTCGGTAGTATCAGGATGGGAGCAGAGAGGACGCGCTGCTTGAGTCCTTGGAAGGCCGTCTCAGCTTCTCTTTCCCACAAAAACCTTGCATTGCCACCCTTGGTTAAAGCTGAGAGAGGGGCTGCCACCAAGCTGAAGTTCTTGATGAACTTGCGGTAAAAGTTAGTGAAGCCCAGGAAACGCTGAACTTCCTTAATGGATTTGGGGGTGGGCCAATCCGCTACCGCCCCTACCTTCCTGGGGTCCATTTGGACTCGACCAGGTTCCACTACAAATCCCAGGAATTGTACTCGGGATGAATGGAATTCACATTTTTCCGGCTTAACGTACAGATGGCTGTCTAGGAGGCGTTTGAGTACTTGTCTGACATGCTTAGTGTGTTCTTGAAGAGAGCTCGAAAAGATGAGGATGTCATCCAAGTAAAGGAACACAAATATGTTAATAATAATAATAATGTTAAGCATATCCCTAAGCACATCGTTTATGAGCGCTTGGAACACCGCTGGGGCGTTGGTCAGGCCGAAGGGCATCACCAAGTATTCATAGTGACCAGTAGGCGTGTTGAAAGCGGTCTTCCACTCGTCACCAGGTCTGATCCGCACAAGATGGTATGCGTTCCGCAGGTCAAGCTTAGTGAAAACAACTGCTTCCTGGAGCAGCTCGAAGGCTGTGGCCATAAGGGGTAGCGGGTAACGGTTACAGACGGTTATGGCATTGAGTCCCCGGTAGTCGATGCAAGGACGTAATCCACCGTATTTCTTGGCCACAAAGAAAAACCCTGCTCCCGCCGGGGAGGTGGATGGATGCATGAGGCCTGCTTCCAGAGCGTCCTTGATGTAGGTATCCATAGCAGCTTGTTCGGGTGGAGATAGGGAAAAGATCCGACCCCTGGGGGGGCAAGTGCCCGGAAACAGTTCGATGGGGCAATCATAAGGTCTATGGGGTGGTAGCATGGTGGCCCTCTGTTTGCTAAATACCAGTTTGAGGTCATGGTAACACTCGGGAACTCGGGTCAGGTCGATGGATTCTAAAGACTCGGGAGTAGAACTTGGGAATTCGGGAAAATACAAGTAGCTTGGCACGTAGGACCCCACTGATTGATAGTGCCCACAGACCAGTCGATGTGAGGGTTATGGCTGTGAAGCCAGGGGTATCCAAGGACGAGAGGGAACTCGGAACAGGAGATCAAATGAAAGTTCATCAATTCCTGGTGTTGTGAAAGTTAAAGTTGCAAGGAGGTAGTGACATGAGTGACAAGTCCAGATCCCAAAGAGCTTCCATCCAATATAGTAACCCTCATGGGGTCACTTAGAGGTTCAGAGGGAACGCCATTCTCCTTCGCCCAGAAACAATACATGAAGTTACCTGCGGTTTCCTCAAGGAGAAAGCCCCCACTGCTATGTCAAAGACAATAAAACAAAAACACTACAGTAAATACTACAGTATACTACAGTTTGCAAAAACACCACAGTAATGACTATAGTATGTACTCACTTTTTTTACTACAGTATTTATACTATAGTAAACTGTAAATACTACAGTATACTGCAGTCATGTACGGCAACGCAACAGTAAATACTACAGTATTTAGTCGGCAAAAACCCTACAACAGTGAATACTACTGTAAAGTCGGCAAAAACACTACAGTGAATACTATAGTATTTATACCGTAGTATACTATAGCATTTTGTCATGTGGGTAAGCTCCATGCCACCTAGGAAGTTAATGTCTTACAGATCCCTTTCTATATGCTGCAGTTCTGTACTGTAGTTCTCATTTGAGCCATACTGTCCTGCATGTCCTGAGAGTCTGCAGCTTCTTTAAGACCCTGTCAATGGCAAACTTCGCATCACATCGACTGACTGTAACCCAATCCACCAGAGCTATTTTTAAGCGCCATTTTCAGCCAAGACCTTTTATCGACTAGTAGTGGCGTCAGTGGACTATCAGATGTGTGAAACGCAATGGACATTCATATACAAACACATACACACTGGCACAATTGTGAAGGGAATGATCGAATTTCCCTAAAAAGTTTAATTAAGATGTTGAGAGGTTGGGGGGATTAGAGAAAGAATTGTGGAGGAGGACTTTACAGATGTAAAGCATCTGTCAAATGATCATAACCTCAGATCCCATCCTCCCCCCTCCAGGCTTTGCACACCATATAAAATGTGCAGTTGGACAGAAGGGAGTGGTCAGCACATTCCCTCAGAGCCTGCCTGCGCCTTTAAGACATGGGTCAATTCTAAAAACAATCAAGGAACTTCAAGACCTCTTCACCGTGCCTTCGTCAAAAGCACTTTATATCCCTTAAATTGAAATAATGCTTTCCTCATTGAGTCAACATCTTCAACCATTAATTCAATTCTCAAGTGCAGTTATTTGTATCCTAAGTGAATGCTATAGGTGAAGCTATTACCGAATTTGATTTACTTTCCAGGTTGCCGTTGACGGTCAAGTCCTGCGTGCAATTGGTTAATAAAATCCAGCTGATGGAATGATCCACTCACCCAGTTTTTGTAATCCTTCTGTTCAGAGGTATATTTAATACCATTAGGAGATGAAGGCTTCAGGTTAATCTCAGTCAGAAGTTTACAAATCACAGGGTGCCTCTGACCTGTGGTTGGACTCAGATCCCAGGGAGTGCAAAATCCACCCAGAGCTTGGATGGCAAATCTTTGAGGGGGGGGCTGCGGGGGCCGTGGTGGCGAGGGGAGGTTGGGGGAAAAAGTACAAGTGGAGGGTGGGGGGTGGCGGCCGAAACTTCTTTGCACGGCATAAAGTGCTGATGGGGATATCAAGAGAGCAATATCATTATTGCAGATGGTCTGGGGGGGCCTATATATAGAACCGGAGAAGAGTGAGGGGTGTGGGTGTCTTAACTTATAAGATAGACTCAAAGGAGGTAGGGGTGTCTGGGGGTATGTTTTGAGGGTGAGGTAATTGTTTTGCCCCTTTTCCCCTTCATTAGTTAACTTCAAACTTTGAATAGATTGTCACTTTTCTGCCAGGCAGGGGCACCCTTGCTGTTGTGTGGTATTCATGGTCATATAGCTGCCTAAACCAAAGTGGGTGCTGATTTGTTGGCTCAGACACATCCACAGCTCTCTCCATTGCTTAAAGGGATCATTCAGGATGTTGGCAATGAATCCCTTTATCTACTTCCCCAGAGTCATGTGAACTTGTGGATACCATTTTTATATCTCTGCATGAAATTTGAAGGAAGTTGCTAACTAGTGTTAGTGTAATTGATAACTAGCATTAGCGCAATGACTGGAAGTATATGGTAACTCCTAGCATGCCAGCTTCGGCATGGGAGCCTATCGATCCCAGGTAGCTCCGGCTCCAACACCCGGACCCCGATATCACCCCCAACACAAAAACAAACAAAAAGACGCTCCCTGATGCTTCCCTTTGATGAGTTGTCATTCTGTAACAATGTACGCTGAAAGTTGGGAAGCAAGTTCAGGGAGTGAAAACATTTAATAAATGAAAGAACAAAACAAGAAACACGAACAGCGCACAGACATAGAACAGAAACAGAAACAATGACGACTGGGGAAGATACCAAAGGGAGTGACATAAACTCAGCAAAACAAAAAAACGTCTTTTCACTGTCAACTGTATTTATTTTTAGCAAACTTAACATGTGCAAATATTTGTATGAAAATAACAGGATTCAACAACTGATATATAAACTGAACAAGATCCACATACATGTGACTAACAGCAATGGAACACTGTGTCCCTGTACAAAGGGGGGGTCCTCATGGACTGCATCAGATTTGCCAGTTCTTGCTGTGAGATGCTACCCCACTCTTCCACCAAGGCACCTACAAGTTCCCAGACATGTCTGTGGGGAATGGCCCTAGCCCTCACCCTCCGATCCAACAGGTCTCAGACGTGCTCAATGGCATTGAGATCCGGGCTCTTCGCTGGCCATGGCAGAACACTGACATTCCTGTCTTGCAGGAAATCGCGCACTGAACAAGCAGTATGGCTGGTGGCATTGTCATGTTGGAGGGTCATGTCAGGATGAGCCTGCAGGAAGGGTACCACATGAGGGAGGAGGATGACTTCCCTGTAATGCACAGTGTTGAGATTGCCTGCAATGACAACAAGCTCAGACCGATGATGCTGTGACACACCGCCCCAGACCATGACAGACCCTCCACCTCCAAATCAATCCCGCACCAGAGTACAGACCTCGGTATAACGCTCATTCCTTCAACGATAAATGCGAATTCAACCATCACCCCTGGTGAGACAAAACTGCAGCTTGTCAGTGAAGAGCACTTTTTGTCAGTCCTGTCTGGTCCAGCGACGGTGGGTTTGTTTCCATAGGCAACGTTTTTGCCTGCAATGTCTGTTGAGGACCTGCCTTACAACAGGCCTGCAAGCCCTCAGTCCAGCCTCTCTCAGCCTATTGGGGACAGTCTGAGCACTGATGGAGGGATTGTGCCTTTCTGGTGTAACTCGGGTAGTTGTTGTTGCTATCCTTCACCTGTCCCGTAGGTGTGATGTTCGGATGTACTGATTCTGTGCAGGTGTTGTTACACGTGGTCTGCCACTGCGAGTACGATCAGCTGTCCGTCCTGTCTCCCTGTAGCGCTGTCTTAGGCATCTCACAGTACGGACGTTGCAATTTATTGCCCTGGCCACATTTGCAGTCCTTATGCCTCCTTTCAGCATACCTAAGTTATGTTCACGCAGATGAGCAGGGACCCTGGGCATCTTTCTTTTGGTGTTTTTCAGAGTCGGTAGAAAGGCATCTTTAGTGTCATAACTGTGACCTTACCTTGCAGTGCTTCACTGTTATCACCAGGAGCTGGGCTAATATTGAATGAAACTCTGGAATGGTAGTGTTGTGTTATGGGGAATTGTTGTGTTATAGGAAATGGATCCATTAATCACAAATATAAACTGCTGGCATGATATATTGTATAACGCACTCCCAGTGGATTTCCCAGGTGAGAATGGATATCCCTAATTTATTTCCCATAATTCTCATTTTTATCTTAAAACCTCGACCTCTACATTGGACCCAGTTCAGTTCTTTTTCTGGAATCAACATTACAGTCTTGATTTATCAGTAATAAGCTACTACTGTAATTCTACTGTTATACCATTACCATGTTTAATTGTATTCTGACTGCAATGTAAAAATGAGTGTTGAGCAGCCATAAATACTTCTCACAGCCCTATATATAAGTGGCAGGATTACAAATGGAAAACATGCCAGCTAAATGCTCCACCAGACTGTGTGTCTGTAGCGTAGATACACAATATGGGTTTGTGGTACCCTCGAATGAGTTGTGCCCCAGTGCTGTTGGGTTTCAGAATCTGTTGAAAATATAGCCCATAGCACCATCATGTGGTGAGTGGTTGTTAGAATTTCACTGTTCTCTGGAGATTGACCCTGGGCCGGATCAACAAATCATGGCTAAATGATTATAAGTTATGCTCTCTAGTGTATTTTGAACATTGAGAGCGGGCTCCTTTGGTTGGATATAAAAAAAATACAAATAAGTAGGTCATTATTATATTCTTTTGTCTCTTGGACCCCCTACGGGCTTGGGCCCAGCCCCTGACTCACACAATTGACCAGTCACATTGATTTGTATAGTTAAAAAAAAAAAAAAAAAAAAAAAATCGGTTACCCAATCAAGGAATGGTCCCCCAGTTACCCACATCGGCCCCCTCCATCCTGTTCTCCCCCCATCTGATGAATAGCAGCAGGCTGTCTACCCTCATTGAGAGCGGGCTCCTGAGTCTTCCTATGGTTGGCAGCTGCAGTGAAAAAAGATCAAATATATACCACTGTTACGAATCCCTTTTGGCCCGACAGTCTAGGGGGGATGGTAATGACATCCGTAACATAACTCATGCAAATTATTATTGTGACAAAGTAAAAGTGTGCACGAAATAACCACGACAACAGAAATCTACCATCAAACTCCAGGTTTATTTATAAACACACGGTAATGGGGGGAGCAGGAAAAGGGGCTGAGCTGGACCCAAGAAAAGAAACAATAAGTATTCAAAAACACCCCTAAGCTAGACTAGCCTACTTTAACAACAGCTAACTAACTAACCAAAAATACAGTGGGTGGTCCGCCCAGTTCTAACTAGTGTATTTAACAAAGTTCACCTACGGGTAGTGTATGCCCATGGGCGACTTGTCTTGGTTTCCCCCTTTTCCCACCAGCAATCAAACACAAACACCATAAACAAAAACAATACTCACAGGTGATGACAAAGTGCTATGAGTTGCTTAAACAAAAGAGAGGTTAAGACACAAAGCGAGAGTGAAACACAGAGACCTACAGACATGGCATTACAGAGAGATTGAGCTGAGCTGAGCTTTAGAACAAACAAATGATGGGGTTTTTAAACCATGGGGAAGGAACTGTGATAGGATAGGAAGTAGGAGGAGGTGTGTCTTCTGATTGATGATTGATTGTTGACTGATTGGGGAGTGATGGTTTTCACCTGTGAGGGGAGAAGGAGAGAAAAGAAACACACACACAGGATACACACACACACAGGATAACTGTATCCGTAACAACCACATATATAATATACACTGTATATATAAAATTTACAGTATAGATTTCCTTAATATATACAGTGCATTCAGAATGTATTCAGACCCATTGACTTTTTTCAGATTTTGTTATGTTACAGCCTTATTCTGAAATGGATTACATTAATACAAATCCTCAGAAGTCTGCACACAATACCCCATGATGACAAAGCAAAAACAGGTTTAGACATTTTTGCCAATGTATAAAAAATAAAAATAAACAGAAATGCCTTAATTACATAAGTATTCAGACCCTTTGCTACGAGACTCAAAATTGAGCTCCGGTGCATCCTGTTTCCAATAATCATCCTTGAGATGTTTCTACAACTTGATGGGACTCCACCTGTGGTAAATTCAATTGATTGGACATGATTTGGAAAGGCACACACCTGTCCATATGGTCCCACAGTTGATAGTGTATGTCAGAGCAAAAACCAAGCCATGAGGAAGGAAATGTCCGTAGAGCTCTGAGACAGGATTGTGTCGAGAAACAGATCTGGGGAAGGGTACCAAAACATTTCTGCAGCATTGAAAATCTCCATCATTCTTAAATGGAAGAAGACTCCTCATAAAGTGTCTGCCCGACCAAACTGAGCATTTGGGGGAAAAGGGCCTTAGTCACGGCGGTGACCAAGAACCCGATGGTCACTCTGACAGACCTCTAGAGTTCCTCTGTGGAGATGGGAGAAGCTTCCAGAAGGTCAGCCATCTCTACAGCACTCCACCAATCAGGAATGTATGGTAGAGTGGCCAGACGGAAGCCACTCCTCTGTAAAAGGCGCATGACAGCCTGCTTGGAGTTTGCAAAAAGGCACCCAAAGACTCTCGAGAAACAGGATTCTCTAGTCTGATGAAACCAAGATTGAACTCTGAATGCCAAGCGTCACGTCTGGAGGATGCGTGGCACCATCTCTACGGTGAAGCACGGCGTTGGCAGCATCATGTTGTGGGGGTGTTTTTCAGCGGCAGGGACTGGGAGACTAGTCAGGATCGAGGCAAAGATGAACGTAGTAAAGTACAGAGAGATCCTTGATGAAAACCTGCTCCAGAGCAAAACTGGGATGGAGGTTCACCTTCCAACAAGACACCGCCCCTGAGCACACAGCCAAGACAATGCAGGAGTGGCTTCGGGACAAGTCTCTGATGAATGTCCTTGAGTGGCCCAGCCAGAGCCCGGACTTGAACCTGATCGAACATCTATGGAGAGACCTGATAATTGCTGTACAGCAACTCTCCCCATCCAACCTAACAAAGCTTGAGAGGATCTGCAGAGAAGAGTGGGAGAAATACAGGTGTGCCAAGCTTGTAGCATCATACCCAAGAAGACTTGAGGGTGTAATTGTTGAAAAAGGTGCTTCAACAAAGTACTGAGTAAAGGGTGCATATTTATGTAAATGTGATTTGTTTTTTATATGTAATACATTTGCAAAAATGTCTTAACATGTTTTTTCTTTGTCATTATGGGGTATTCTGTGTAGATTGATGAGGGAAAAAATATATTCAATCAATTTTTGAATTTGGCTATAACCTATCAAAATGTGGAAAAGGTCAAGGGGTCTGAATACATTCTGATGGCACTGTATATATATTTTTTCATTATATATCTTTTTTGATGGCTCTTGGGCCCCCCATGGGGCTGGGCACAGGGGCATCAGCTCCGGTAAGCCCATGCATTAAGCCGGCCCTGGATTGACCAGATATACACCGAACAAAAATATAAATTCAACATGCAACAATTTCAAAGATTTTACTGAGTTATAGTTCATATAAGGAAATCAGTCAATTGAAATGAATGAATTAGGCCCTAATCTATGGATTTCACGTGACTGAGAATACAGATATGCATCTGTTGGTCACAGATACCTTAGAAAAAGGTAGGGGCATGGATCAGAAAACCAGTCAATATCTGGTGTGTTACGCACGCCTCTATGAAGAGGGAACGCTACACCCTGCTACAACTAAACTCTCCGTGAAATGAAAAAGGTATGGACTGTAGGCATGAGCAAGGATGACAACAGGCAGAATGTGGTACCGTTTACAAGGACTTTATTCCTTTACACGGTAATATGGGGAAAAGGGGCTGGACGGAACCAAAGCAAGTAAATCTCAAATCTGGTCCGCCCAGGTCTTACCTAGTGTGCCTAGTCAATGAATATACTACGGGTATATGTATGCCCGCGAGCCTCTTGCCTAAGCACTCCCTGGGTGCCTTCCCCTCCCCCCTGGGAACAAATGAAACAGGGGAACAAATAATTGCTCAAACAAACTAAGAAACAAAGGACATCAAATAAGCTCTATCTGAGCAACAAACTCACAGAACATACCAACTGCTACCAGCAACTAACATAGTAAATTATCCACAGCCATCAGCCTCCTCTCTCAGAAATTACCTCCCTCACATTCAGTCTCTCTGCAATGACCTCCCAGCAATGAACTCCTGGCAAAAATATCTCTCCTGAACAGAACACTGGCTTTTATATAGCTTCAGAAGTAATAGGTCATTGGAGACAGCTGCGTCTTGAGGAGGGGGCGGGGTCAGCTCTCCAATTAGCCATGGAGTCGACCAATCAGCTGCTTGATGGATTTCAGGAAGCCATTTCCTGAAATAAAGACATGCAAATACACAAACTACAACACAAATTTGGGAACGTTTGCCTCATCTCCTTCGCATAAAGTTGATCAGGCTGTTGATTTTGGCATGTGGAATGTTGTCCCATTCCTCTTCAATGGCTGTGTAAAGTTGCTGGATATTGGCAGGAGCTCGAACACGCTGTTGTACACGTCAATCCAGAGTATCCCAAACAGGCTCAATGTGTGACATGTCTGGTGAGTAAGCCAGCCATGGAAGAACTCGGATAATTTCAGCTTCCAGGAATTGTGTACAGATACTTGTGACATGTAAGTGTGAATTTTCATGCTGAAACATGAGATGATGGCGGCGAATGAATGGCACGACAATGGGCCACAGGATTTCGTCATTGTATCTCCGTGCATTTAAATTGCCACCGATAAAATACGTATTGTGTTCGTTGTCTGTAGTTTATGCCTGCTCATACCATACCATAACCCCACCGCCACCATGGGGCACTCTTTTCACAACTCTCGCCATACACTCTGTCTGTCATCTGCCAGTGGCCATCGAAGGTGAGCGTTTGCCCGCTGAAGACGGTTATGACACCAAACTGCAGTCAGGTCAAGACCCTGGTGAGGACGATGAACATGCAGATGAGCTTCCCTGAGACGGTTTCTGACCGTTTGTGCAGGAATTCTTCGGTTGTGCAAACCCACATTTTCATCAGCTGTCCGGGTGGGTCATCTCAGACCGTCCCGCAGGTGAAGAAGGCGGATGTGGAGGTCCTGGGCTGGCGTGGTTACATGTGGTCTGTGGTTGTGAGGCTGGTTGGACGTACTTCCAAATTCTCAAACACAATGTTGGAGGCGGCTTATTGTATAGAAATGAACATTCAAGTTTCTGGTAACAGTTCTGTTGGACATTAAGTGTAGGAAAGGATGAAATATCGTCTGTGCCACCAATAAGTACAGATAGTAGTATAATATAATAATAATAATAATATATGCCATTTAGCAGACGCTTTTATCCAAAGCGACTTACAGTCATGTGTGCATACATTCTACATATGGGTGGTCCCGGGGATCGAACCCACTACCCTGGCATTACAAGCGCCATGCTCTACCAACTGAGCTACAGAAGGACAATAAATAAATAAATCCCTCGCACAGTCCCTACAGCCGGACAATTTTCTCATGGCTTCTGGAAGGAAATGCTGTAGGAATGCTCATTCGGTGTCGCTCATTCAGCCGACAGAAACTTTCAACCGGTTCTCCCCATTTAAAGCAAGGAGTCGGAGTCAGAGTCCGAGTCTTCTCTGGTCTCTCCTTCACCCGTTACAGGGTCTGAGACGCCAAAGCCTCCCGCCATTAGCTCTTACAAATTGAACACCCTAGTCATTGGCGACTCCATTACCTGTAGTATTAGACTTTAAAAGAATTATCCAACGATCATACGCTGTTTACCAGGGGGCAGGGCTGCCGACATTAAAGCTAATCTGAAGATGGTGCTGGCTAAGGCTACACCTGGCGAGTGTAGAAGGTATAGGGATATTGTTATCCACGTTGGCACCAACGTGGTTAGAATGAAACAGTCAGAGGTCAAAAAACATAGCTTCAGCGTGTAAAGCTAGAACGATGTGTCGGCATCGAGTAATTGTCAATGGCCCCCTCCCAGTTAGGGGGAGTGATGAACTCTACAGCAGTCTCACAACTCAATCGCTGGTTGAAAACTGTTTTCTGCCCCTCCCAAAAGATAGAATTTGTAGATAATTAGCCCTTTTTCTGGGACTCACCCACAAAACAGGACCAAGCCTGGCCTGCTGAGGAGTGACAGACCACATCCTAGCTGGAAGGGTGCTCATCATATCTATGAACATAGATAGGGCTCTAACTCCTCTAGCTCCACAATGAGATGCCAGCTTAGTGGAGTATGCCACTAGTATAGTAAATCGTCAGCTCAGCTATCCCCATTGAGACTGTGTCTGTGCCTCGATCTAGGTTGGGCAAAACTAAACATGGCTGTGTTTGTCTTTGCAATCTCACTGGAATAAAGACCTCCTCCATTCCTGTCATTATTGAAAGAGATTGTGATACCTCACATCTCAAAAAAGGGCTACTTAATGTTAGATCCGTCACTTCAAAGGCAGTCAATGAACTAATCACTGGTCATAATCTTGATGTGATTGGCCTGACTGAAACATGCCTTAAGCCTGATGAATTTACTGTGTTAAATGAGGCCTCTCCTCCTGGTTACACTAGTGACCATATCTCCCGCGTATCCCGCAAAGGCGGAGGTGTTGCTAACATTTACGATAGCAAATTTCAATTTACACAAAAAATGACTGCGTTTTCATCTTTTGAGCTTCTAGTCATGAAGTCTATGTAACCTACTCAATCACTTTTTATAGCTACTGTTTACAGGCCTCCTGGGCCATATACAGCGTTCCTCACTGAGTTCCCTGAATTCCTATTGGACCTTGTAGTCATGGCAGATGATATTCACATTTTTAATATTCATATTTAATATTCACATGGAAAAGCCCACAGACCCACTCCAAAAGGCTTTCGGAGCCATCATCGACTCAGTGGGTTTTGTCCAACATGTCTCCGGACCTACTCACTACCACTGTCATACTCTGCACCAAGTTTTGTCAATTGGAATAAATATTGTGGATCTTAATGTTTTTCCTCATTATCCTGGACTATCGGGCCACCATTTTATTATGTTTGCAATCACAACAAAAGCCGTGCTATAAATTCTTGGACAACCCAAAGATTCCTAGATGACCTTCTAGACTCCCTCCACCTACCCAAGGACGTCAGAGTACAAAAATCAGTTAACCACCTAACTGAAAAACAAAATTTAACCTTGCATAATACCCTAGATGCATACCCCTAAAAACAAAAAACATTTTTCATAAGAAACTAGCTCCCTGGCATACAGAAAATACCCGAGCCCTGAAGCAAAACACCAAACTGGAAGTCTTCTGACTAGCTTGGAAAGACAGTACCATCCAGTATCGAAGAGCCCTCACTGCTGCTCGATCATCCTATTTTTCCAACTTAATTGAGGGGAATAAGAACAATCCAAAATGTATTTTTGATACTGTCGCAAAGCTAACTAAAAAGCAACATTCCCCAAGAAAGGATGGCTTTCACTTCAGCAGTGATAAATTCATAAACTTCTTTGACGAAAAGATCATGATCATTAGAAAGCAAATTATGGACTCCTCTTTAAATCTGTGTATTTCTCCAAAGCTCAGTTGTCCTGAGTCTGCTCAACACTGCCAGGACCTAGGATCAAGGGAGACACGTACGTTTTTTATATTATATCTCTTGACACATTCATGAAAATAGTCTTGGCCTCTAAACCTTCAAGCTGCATACTGGAACCTATTCCAAATAAACTACTGAAAGAGCTGCTTCCTGTGCTTGGCCCTCCTTTGTTGAATATAATAAACGGCTCCCTATCCACTGGATGTGTACCAAACTCACTAAAAGTGGCAGTAATAAAGCCTCTCTTGAAAAAGCTAAACCTTGACCCAGAAAATATTTAAAAAACTATCGGCTTATATCAAATCTCCCATTCCTCTCAAAACATGAAAAAGCTGTTTCGCAGCAACTCACTGCCTTCCTGAAGACAAACAATTTATACGAAACACTTCAGTCTGGTTTTAGACCCCATCATAGCACTGAGACTGCACTCGTGAAGGTGCAAATGACCTTTTAGTGGCATCAGAACAAGGCTCTGCATCTGTCCTCATGCTCCTAGACCTTAGTGCTGCTTTTGATACCATCGATCACCACATTCTTTTGGAGAGATTGGATTCCCAAATTGGTCTACATGGACAAGTTCTGGCCTGGTTTAGATCTTATCTGTCGGAATGATATCAGTTTGTCTCTGTAGATGGTTTGTCTTCTGACAAATCAACTGTAAATGTCGGTGTTCCTCAAGGTTCTGTTTTAGAACCACCATTGTTTTCACTATATATTTTACCTCTTGGTGATGTCATTCAGAAAGATAATGTTAACTTTCACTGCTATACACAGCTGTACATTTCAATGAAACATGGTGAAGCCCCAAAATTGCCTTCCCTGGAAGCCTGTGTTTCAGACATAAGGAAGTGGATGGCATCAAATATTTACTTTTAAACTCGGACAAAACAGAGATGCCAGTTCTAGGTCCCAAGAAACAAAGAGATCTTCTGTCATCTTACAGTCATCTCAAATACAACTGTGAAGGACCTCCGCGTTACTCTGGACCCTGTTCTCTCTTTTGACGAACATATCAAGAATATTTAAAGGACAGCTTTTTTCCATCTTCGTAACATTGCAAACATCAGCAACCTTCTGTCCAAAAATGATGCAGAAATATTAATCCAAGCTTTTTTGACTTCTAGATTCGACTACTGCAATGCTCTAATTTCCGGCTACCTGGATAAAGCACTAAATAAACTTCAGTTAGTGCTAAACACGGCTGCTAGAATCTTGACTAGAACCAAAATATTGTATCATATTACTCCATTGCTAGCCTCTCTACACTGGCTTCCTGTTAAAGCTGGAGCTGATTTCCAAGGTTTTACTCCTAACATACAAAGCATTACATGGCCTTGCTCCTACCTATCTTTGTAATTTGGTCCGTACATACCTGCACATACACTATGGTCACAACACGCAGGCCTCCTTACTGTGCCTAGAATTTCTAAGCAAACAGCTGGAGGCAGGGCTAAATGTTTATGTAATGGTCTGCCTATCCATGTGAGAGACGCAGACTCGGTCTCAATCTTTAAGTCTTTATTGAAGACTCATCTCTTCAGTAGGTCCTATGATTGAGTGTAGTCTGGCCCAGGGGTGTGAAGGTGAACGGAAAGGCACTGGAGCGACGAATTGCCCTTGCTGTCTCTGCCTGGCCAGTTCCCCTCTCTCCACTGGGATTCTCTGCCTCTAACCCTATTACAGGGGCTGAGTCACTGACTTACTGGTGCGTCACTTGAGTGGGTTAAGTCACTGACGTGATCTTCCTGTTCGGGTTGGCGCCCCCCCCGGGTTCGTGCCGTGGGGGAGATCTTTGTGGGCTATACTCGGCCTTGTCTCGAGGTAGTAGGTTGGTGGTTGAAGATATTCCTCTAGTGGTGTGGGGGCTGTGCTTTGGCAAAGTGGGTGGGGTTAGATCCTGTCCGTTTGGCCCTGTCCGGGGGTATCGTCGAACAGGGCCACAGTGTCCCCCGACCCCTCCTGTCAAAGCCTCCAGTATTTCTCCTTTCTTATCCGGTGTCCTGTGTGAATTTAAGTATGCTCCCTCTAATTCTCTCTACTTTTCTCTCTTTTCTCTCTCTCTTTCTCTCTCTCTCTTCTCTTGGAGGACCTGAGCCTCAGGACCATGCCTCAGGACTACCTGGCCTGATGACTCCTTGCTGTCCCCAGTCCACCTGTTCATGCTGCTGCTCCAGTTTCAACTGTTCTGCCTGCGGCTACAGAACCCTGACCTGTTCACCGGACGTGCCACCTGTCCTGGACCTGATGTTTTGGACTCTCTCTCTCTCTTCTGCATCTGCTGTGTCTAACTCTGAATGATCGGCTATGAAAAGCCAACTGACATTTACTCCTGAGGTGCTGACCTGTTGCACCCTCTACAACCACTGTGATTATTAATATCAGACTCTGCTGGTCAGCTATGAACGTTTGAATATCTTGGCCATGTTCTGTTATAATCTCCACCCGGTACAGTCAGAAGAGGACTGGCCACCCCTCGGAGCCTGGTTCCTCTCTAGGTTTCTTCCTAGGTTCCGGCCTTACTAGGGAGTTTTTCCAAGCTACCGTGCTTCTACATCTGCATTGCTTGCTGTTTGGGGTTTTAGGCTGGGTTTCTGTACAACACTTTGTGACATCGGCTGATGTAAAAAGGGCTTTATAAATACATTTGATAGATTGATTCAACCTATTCCGCTCCAGCCAGTAGCACGAGCCCATCCTTCCCAATTAAGGTGCCACAATTCTCCTGTGGAGGGAACATACTGTGCCCCCCCCATGCCTGCTCACCTCCCCCCGATTGAATGAACTGCTACTATTGTTTCACCAATATGGTATAAGAATAACACAATTATTCAAATGTAAATAATAATTTGGCCTTTTACTCATCAAGAAACAGTACATACAAACAGCAGTACCTTTTCTCTTCCATATTGAAATCAAGAAGAAAAATGCAATCAAGTAGAAATAAACCAGTTCACTACTGTGCAATGTCACATGCACCCATATCACTGAAGACTATTGCAGATTTTCTCAAGTTGGTTCTGGAAGTATTCAAAGGGTGATTATAAGGTTGCATAAACATGAGTAGTGCTATCCCCCCACCAATTTCAAATTTGTTTTCTGAATATATAAATAAGGAAGATTAGCTGCTGCTACAGAACAAAGATCAAATCGTACTACACCGGCTCCGACGCTCGTCGAATGTGGCAGGGCTTGCAAACTATTACAGACGACAAAGGGAAACACAGAGGCGACTCTGGGATGATGGCCTTCTAGGCAGAGTTGCAAATAAAAAGCCATATCTCAGATTGGCCAATTAAAAATATATAAGATAGGCAAAATAACACAGACAGTGGAAAGAGGAACTCTCTGCCTAGAAGGCCAGCATCCCGGAGTCGCCTCTTTACTGTTGACGTTGAGATTGGTGTTTTGAGGGTACTATTTAATGAAGCTGCTAGTTGAGTACTTGTGAGGCGTGTGTTTCTCAAACTAGACACTCTAATGTACTTGTTCTCTTGCTCAGTTGTGCATTGGGGCCTCCCACTCCATTTATCATGGTATATTATTGAGGGGGTCAAATTGACCTGTCTCTAATATTGGGGGGGTCATGACCTATTCAAATGTAAGTTAAATGCCTACCTATATTTTGTATTTTCCAATACATTTACATTACATTTACATTTACAATCAATATTATAGCGAAGTCGGAGGGTCGCCCCGACCAGGATTTGTACTCCGTGAATTTTCAAACCAACACCTTAACCATTATGCAAAGAGGTCCAACCCTCTTGTTAAGGTTGCTAGGTGTTGGATTAAGGTTCCTCTTTTAAAGAGGTCCAACCCTCTTTTTAAGGTTGCTAGGTGTTGGATTAAGGTCGCTATTTTAACCCCTTCCTTTAGGAGACTGTGTCCCCACTCTTCTCTATACCAAGTCCCTATTTTTCAAGGAAAAGTCTAATTTTGTACTGGCTTCTTGGAACTGATATTCATTTGAACTCTTATCTTAATTCTATTCAGTTGGTAGGTAGCATGTTTGTTAGGCTACCTTTTACAATTTAAAGACACATTTCTGGCTGTAGAATCTGTGTTATAATTGGGTTTACTGTAAATGTTTTGAATATCACATGGGCATTCTCGATAGATACTCCGATGGTGTAATTGAATTGGATAAAAATGTGTTGTTTTGGGGAAACAAGGCATTGTGTTTGCATGTCGATTTCTACCCTGTTCTAGACTGGTTTTCTGTCGTACAATAATATTGTGTATCTGATAATTGCAGTGTCACACAGTGAACGACAGGGAGCAGTGTGGAATCAAATGATTCAGACAATTGGAGACATGTCTATGTTTTATTCCTCTAAAAAAGGCTCATCTCTCAGTCAGTGAAAAGCTCTTACTGCGGCATCATTATTAACAGACATTTTCACACTCAAGTTATAAGTCTATTATTGTATTTTTACACATATGCACAACATATTGCATACTTTAAAACCCATAATGACATAAACACAACAAAACCCTGTTGGGTTAAATTAGATTTATAAATTTGAAAAACAACTAAAAATAACAACCATTTACCACCATCAGAAAGGTATGAGTCATGAACCCTGTCAGTGAATGGGGGTCGTATCCATATCCAAAAGCCTGTATGTATTTGCAGTTAATTGCCATCAGCTGTTTTCAGGGTTAGAATAATATGTACGGTTATGGTCCCATTCATGATTGGGTTCATTCTCTGTCAACTCTCCCATTTTATACACTACCTGATCACCTCCATGATTCAGAGGCACCAATGTGGTTGTCCCTCTTCTCTCTCTATCCTCCTCCCTCACTAGGCCTCAGAACGAACCCAGGCTTTCCTAGTCACTTTCTTGTCATTTCTAACGGCTGTGGGAAATCCTTGACAAATCCAAACTAAAGAGTTTTTCTCTCATTTCACACTTTGACATATCTCCCCTCCTCTAAATGCCAGTGAGGACCTTGACTCTGGGTTTATAACCAAACCCCTTTAAAACATTTGACAGGGACCATATGTCCCTGCTGCTTCCATATCCACAGCCCCTCTCGTGTTTTTAACACTTCAGTCACAAATAAAAATACACATCCATCATTAGTGTCATTTGTTTTAATGCTACTTGAGCGGTGGCGTGGACACCAGACATCCAGAAAGGGCACACTAGTCTGGGAAGTGCTAGGTTAATGTGTTCATCCAGTTCGGTTCGCTGTCTGATCAGCTCTGCAAATAGGCAGTGACAGGATAGCAAGACACCTGTTGACTACGAGCCCAGCCAAAACAGATAGCGTTCCTCGCTGACCACTGGGAGCCAGGGATCTGACCACCAACACAAACACTCAGAATACAGAGAGGTCTAACAGAACTCCTCCCTCCTCTCATCTTCCAAGGAGGGCTTAAGTGTACTGGAAGGGAGCTCCAGCCCTAGATCCATTAAATATTAGACCTAGCCATTGCCCAATGAAAAATGAGCAATGACCTCTTTTGGAGAGGTCCAAATGTCAGTGGTTTCCTCTGAGTGAAGCATCATGGTGCTTGGCACTCGTCTGATGGTGCTCACATTGAATCAGCGCTGCTCTGACCCCCCCCCTGTTTTCACCACTCTCTGTGTTTGCCTCACCTCTTCCTCCTCTGTCCTCTCATCAGAGAGGGAAGACACAGGAACTCAGCAATCCTGCTGTGATATTTCTTAAAATAAATCATACATGTCAACATTTCAAGTTTCAAAGAATAATTCAGTACAGACTTTCTCACTACCATGGCCCTTTAAACAGTATTTAGCTGACTGTGTAGAAAGATAAGCCTTACACAACCTCCTCCAGGACAGGCATACAGTGGGTAGATGACTGTGTATGTGTGACGTGACTGGACCAAATTTTCTATTCAAATGTCCTGATAGACAATGATTCAACAGACAAACCAGACAAACACACGTCAGCAACAGCATGTGCGACAAGCAAGCTCATTTGTGACTGCAATCAAATGGATGACTATGATTTAAAGTCTATCATAGTGCTTAGTTTACCTCATGCAAACCATCCTGATCTTGCGAGATCGGGATGGTTCGTATGAGGCTAGTTCTTAGTGATGTTTTGATAGCCAATTACCTGCACAAACCAAAGGGTTGAAAATAATCAAATGAATGCAAACACATTTCTGAGTTTCAGCAATCAACCATTCATTTAGTGAGGGTTTCAAATGATTACAATCCAACACACTTAATACAGTGGCTTGTGAAAGTATTCACCCCACTTGGCATTTTTCCTATTTTGTTGCCTTACAACCTGGAATTAAACTAGATTTTGGGAGGTTTGTATCATTTGAAATATACAACATGCTACCACTTTGAAGATGCAAAATATTTTTTAATTGTGAAACAAACAAGAAATAAGACAAAAAAACTGAAAACTTAAGCGTGCATAACTATTCACCCCCCAAAGTTGATACTTTGTAGAGCCACCTTTTGCAGCAATTGCAGTTGCAAGTTTCTTGGGATATGTCTCTATAAGATTTTTGCCCATTCTTCAAGTCAAAACTGGTCCAGCTTCTTCAAGTTGGATGGGTTCTGCTGGTGTACAGCAATCTTTAAATCATACCACAGATTCTCAATTTGATTGAGGTCTGTTCTCAATTTGATTGAGTTTTGGGCTTTGACTCGGCCATTCCAAGACATTTAAATGTTTCCCCTTAAACCACTCAAGTGATGCTTTAGCAGTATGCTTAGGGTCATTGTCCTGCTGGAAGGTGAACCTCCATCCCAGTCTCAAATCTCTGGAAGACTAAAACAGGTTTCCCTTAAGAATTTCCCTGTATTTAGCACCATCCACCATTCCTTCAATTCTGACCAGTTTCCCAGTCCCTGCCAATGGAAAACATGCCCACAACATGATGCTGCCACCACCATGCTTCATTGTGGGGATGGTATTCTCAGGGTGATGAGAGGTGTTGGGTTTGTGCCAGACATAGCTTTTCCAAAAAGCTCAATTTTAGTCTTATCTGACCAGAGTACCTTCTTCCATGTGTTTTGGGAGTCTCCCGCATGCCTTTTGGTGACCACCAAACGTGTTTGCTTAATTTTCCTTTAAGCAATGGCTTTTCTTCTGGCCACTCTTCTGTAAAACCCACCTCTGTGGAGTGTATGGCTTAAAGTGATCCTATGGACGGATACTCCAATCTCTGCTGTGGAGCTTTACAGCTCCTTCAGGGTTATCTTTGGTCTCTTTGTTGCCTCTCTGATTAAAGCCCTCCTTGCCTGGTCTGTGAGTTTTGGTGGGCGGCACTCTCTTGGTAGGTTTGTTGTGGTGCCATATTCTTTCAATTTTTTAATATTGGATTTAATGGTGCTCCGTGGGATGATCAAAGTTTCCGTTTTTTTTTTATAACCCAACCCTGATCTGTACTTCTCCACAACTTTGTCCCTGACCTGTTTTGGAGAGCCCCTTGGTCTTCATGGTGCCACTTGCTTGGTGGTGCCCCTTGCTTAGTGGTGTTGCAGACTATGGGGCCTTTCAGAACAGGTGTATATATACTGAGATCATGTGACAGATCATGTGACACTTAGATTGCACACAGGTGGACTTTATTTAACTAATTATGTGACTTCTGAAGGTAATTGGTTGCACCAGATCTTATTTAGGGGCTTCATAGCAAAGGGAGGGAATACATATGCAAGCACCACTTTTCCGTTTGTAATTTTCTTTTCATTTCACTTCACCAATTTGGACCATTTTGTGTATGTCCATTACAAAATCCAAATAAAAATCAATTCAAATTACAGGTTGTAATGCAACAAAATAGGAAAAATGGGGGGGTGAATACTTTTGCAAGGCACTCATAAAAACATTTTTGTTAGGTACGGAACAAGCTCATTGATCAGTATTTGACCACCTTATTACTTTATTGTTTTGCAGATATTTGTTTTATGGCTGAGATGTGACCAGTTCTTAGTGACAGACAAGGTCTCCCACTCCCACTTGATCACATGGCACCTGGTCTCCACACACACGGCTGGACGCCCACCTTGGTGGCGATGAAGCGGGGTTTTGGCGCCTGCATGGCATTCGCCCTTAGGGGAGTGGGACGGTTAGCAAGGAAACTAAGCTCAGGGGCACTCTGAAACTGCTTGGCTCCTTGGAGCCCACTGTAGGACACTCCAGGATAGGGTGCTGGGATGGGGATGGAGTTGCGGACAGGGGTAACATTGATTCTGGGCAGTCCAGGCAGGCCCCCTGAATAGGTAGGAGCAAGGACGGAAGGTGAGGCAGAGACAGGAGCTGGGGCAAAGAAAGGGGCAGGGGGTGGGGAGAGAGGAGCAGGGGTTGGAGAGATCATATCGGAGCGAGTCAGGCGTTCTCCCAGCGTTGTGGCTGAGCGAGGAGCGATCACGGTAGGGGCCAGGCTCGGGGCTGACATGGGCGTGGGTGTGGAGAAGCGCTTGATCTCATACACACGGGCCGCTTTGACTGGGATCTGTCTGGGAGGGGTCATGGTGCTGCCCACCATAGTAGTGTACCCTCCCTGCTGCTGCCTCTGGTCCTGGTAGGAGGGAATCGCCGACAGCTTGGCAACACTACCCCCGAACATAGCTGAGTTGAGCTGGTAAGGCTGCCTTCTCATGAAATCCAGAGCTTTGATTCCCTCTCTCTGAAAGGCGATCCCTCCTTTGCCTCCCCAGTCCCCCCTGTCAGACCTGCTGGTATCTCTCTGTGGCCCCACGGGACAGGAAGGGGCCAGCAGAGGATTGTAGCCGATAGGCGGGGGAGCGCGGATGTTGGGGGATAACTTCCACTGTGAGTTGATATTGGGATTGGGAGCATCCTGGGGCCCGACCCCTGGGAGGGAGACCTCCTGCCGGTAGGCGGTCTCCTGTGGAGTGTCTACCACATACCGGTCCATGCGGCTCTGCCTGCGGGCAAACAGCTGAGCCCCCTTGCCTTCTTCCTGGGGGATCTGAGGGGCCTCGTGGATGACCCTAGGTTTGGGGGCCACCAGTGGAGGCATCCTTCCCCGGCAGACTTCAGCACCCTGGTCTTCTTCTGCACCAGACTCAAAGCCCATCACACTCTCTGAGTAGCTTCTGTAGAGGGGTCTATCATCCAGGTTCTGCACCATGTTCAGCAGGTCAGGGTTGGGAGAGTTCTTCTTCTCAGCAGGTACTCGAAACATGGGCCTCCTGCCGCTGCGCCGACGAGCCTCTAGGAGGATGCCGGTACGACCACCAGGGGCAGGTGGGACCTTGGATATGGGGGATCTGAGTATAGGTGTTGGAGTTGTGGGGTTTGGGAGTGGGACAACTGAGACAGAAGCTTGGGGCATCTGGGCAACAGAAACTTGAGGTTGGTGTATGGGGTCAAAAGACACTGGAGCTGGGGCTGATTGAGCCACTGAGACTGGGGCTTGGGGTAGGGGTGCACCTGAGAATGGTGATGAGGGTGGAATTGAGGGTACATTGGCAAATGATCCTGGAGGTGGGGGTATGGGGCCACCTGAGAATTGTGCTGGGGGTGGAGGTATGGCTGTGAAGGAAGCCTGTGGAACAGAGGGCATGGGTGGTTCTGCCAGGTTCTCCACAGAGAAGGCAGGACGAGGATGAGTCGCCAGTGCTGAGGTTGAGGTGGAGAAGGGTCCTCTGCACACAGAGGACGGGGGAGAGAAGAAGGCGGGATTACCACTTGGAGGCGGCTCTGATGAGGTGGAGAAGGGAGGTCCTACAATAGACACAGAGGTCGCCGGGCGCGGGGCGCTTTTGGTGATGACGGGGCGGAACACAACAGGAGCGGTGGCGGCTCGGTTGGTCACGAACCCTGGGTTGAAGGGGCGGGCTGTTCTGTTGAGAACAGAGCTGAAGGAGAGTTCTGGCAGCGGTGTTTGGAGTGGAGGTATGTGAGTGGTTAAGATCGACACTTGGGTGGTGATTGGGTTGGATGCCACAGTCAAGGGTGACATCACCATGCCAGCCGTGCTCACTGGAGAGTAGGCGACGTCTCCATTAGCCATGCTGTAGGCAGTAGGAGCAGCTGGGGCCGGTGCCATAGGCCCCTCTGCCACAGACCGAGCCTCCTCCTGGAAGGCTACAGGGGGCGGTGGTGCCATGGGCTGCTGAGGCTGGTACATCGGTGGTTGTGTTTTTGGCTGGGGCTGGCTCTGTGCATATGGCTGAGGCTGCTCCTGGATCTGTAGTTGGTTCGGTGATTGGGTCCTTATCTGAGGTTGGGCGGCAGCCACCTTCTTGGCGTGCTCGGCCGCCCTCTTCCTCTGCTGCTCAAACAGCTGGGCGCCCTTCCCAGAGATGTCGCTCAGGCCGGGACTGGGGGCATCTTCTGCCCCATCCCCTCGCTCTCCACCTGCGGTCGCCCTCTTCTCCAGCGCATCCAGGTAGTCACTGTCCCAGGTGGTGTCGGGGGCGGCCGAGAAGCCATCCTCATCAAACTCCGACTCGCTTCCTGGGAAGAGACCATCTTCCTCTGGGGAATTGTGCTGCATGTCCTCGTCCACGCTGCCGAAGCTGGTCAACGTGTACTTCTTGGAGCGCTGCCTGCGCTTCTTGAACATCAGCACGCCCTTGGAGTTGGGGTTGGGGGCGTCTGTCAGAAGGGAGGCGATAGAGCGGCACTTGGTTCTGGCCTCCTTCACCTTTTTGTCTTGAACCGTGTCACCCCGGTTCAGTTCTGTAGGGGTCAGAGAGCATGTTTTAGGGTGGGCATGTCTGTAGAAATGCTATTACTTTTTCTATGTCATCTTGGTTAGGGTCATTTCTGGTTTCAGTCCAGTCGCTAAATTTAAAAAAAAGCTCTGGATGAAATGTATTTTAAATTCTTTAATAGGAGTTATAATTCATCTGAACTGATTAACTTAAATTGGAACTGAATCTAACATATTATATACAAAAAGACCACGGGATAGTCTATTATAGGGTGGACTTTGATGCATTGACGACAGTAAAGGGGGATTTTTTTTTACTAGTGATGAACGACCAGATGTAACCTTTAAATGGAGAACTCAGCATGACACCAGGTTCTAAAAACAACAGGGAGAGTCTTCAACAAGCATCCATCTTCTAAGATGCTACCAGAGCACATTTGGTAAAATGACTGGCAAGCCACAGGCTTTTCACATTAACCAAGGTAATGGAAAAATCCCTAGTTCCCAGCTACTAACTTCACCAAATAGCAGAAAGTGAGTGTTAACAGAAAGTCCCATCATCTAGGCAGAGGTTGTACATTTCAATTAATTTGTTATGGTTTTAATTAGCATAGGGAGGCTAAATCTATGATCCCAATGTGCCCAACCATGTAAGGATTTGTTATTTAATTTGTCACCGGCAGTGTCCCTGAACAGGACATGTGAATGTCAACCTGTAATTAGGGACACCTAGGGATTAATGGCATTTTATTTCAATAACTTCTTAAAAAAGCAACTTCTTCGAATAGTCTCAGCCCTCCCTGTCCTGAAGTTGACGACTGACAGGTGGACATGTTGTAATTATTTTCCATTTATGTACTTTGTCAGGAGTTTATTATTGGCATAAAGTATGAAATGATCACATACTCTACACTAGATAACAGAGATTCTCTGTTATTGTAACAAAGCATTTTTATACATGGAATTTCCCTTGAATCATTTAGTCCATCTGTCCAGGGATCGTCTTTGCTCGACAAAAAGACTCCAGCTACTTATGTGATCCTGCTTTAGGTGGCTTTTCAAAATGAGTTTTAGTGGCTGATATGTTTTCTCACACCGACATAATTGATTCATTTGACTGATCCGTTCTTGGCCTTATCTGAAAACCATACATTTCTGTGTTCCTTTGGACTAAGTGTAGCGTTTGAAACATCTGTGACGAAACGTCATCCCATAGCAAACCTCTTAAACTCTGATACACAAACATTCATTCATCAGCTGTTAGCCCAGGTCACTGGTCCAACTGCCTGACAGACTGATCAGAGCAGAGGGCAACCCCGCCTCACTATTATTAGCTGTTGATGTATCGGTGCCTAACCATCCGGCCAAAGACACCACGTGTGTGTATTTTGTATATTCATATGTGTATGAATGGAATGTGATCATATTTTGTTTACTCACTTTTACACATGTCTTACTTATACATGTAAATATGTATGTTTTTCTTAAACGTACCCTTGTTTTTTATTTCAGTCTTAGCGAGATGTAGCCAGACATGAACAATGGAGGGGAATATAGTGGAGGAGAAGGACAGACGTGATATATAAAAGTGGTCAAAGAGGGAAAGTGAGACAGGGGAGAAGGACTGTGCTATTTGATACCAGATAGCAGCTGCATGGAAATGCTTTTCCTAGTTCATACATGCAGTGCTCAGGTTACCGGGCAACTGAACCAGGGGACAAATATAGCCCCTGTTCTACGTAGAAGGGACCGCCTCGAAATGGCCCCTTGCAGACTAATGCTGCCTCATTGGGAACACTCTGCCTTTACCTGAGAGGACAATGTCATTTGTTATGCAGTGACAACCTCAACTAGCCATTACAGTAACAAATCCCGTATCACCCCATGGGTCATGATTTGTTTACTCACTGGCTTGCTTGGCCTTGTCCATGTAGGTGACACTGAGCTCCTCGTCCAGAGGCGTGTCTATAGGCCCCACCATGGGCACCATCTGCCTACGGGAGCTCAGCTGCATGGCTTCCTTTGCCCTCTCGGGTGACACTAGTGGGACAACGTTGGATGGCTCCTGGAAGGTTCTGTCCTCCTCCATCACTCTGTCCTGCCCTGAGACCTGGTCCTCAACCGAGGAGATGATGGAGGATGTCTCTGTGGAGGTCTGGGAGGACCACATCCCTGGAGGGGGCTGGTAGATCACTTCCCTGCGGGCCACCCCTGGCAGGCCCTCCCCCCCTCCTCTGCCATCCAGTAACCCGTGGCCCAGGAGCCCTGGGTAGACCCGGGCATCTGGGGCACTGTCATAGCCGCTAAACTCTGAGGTCTCCCCTCCCTCCGGGGAGGCTCTACCGAAGGCTTTTCCGGGTAAGTTGCTGGGATTTCTGTGCTTCTGCCTCCTCTGCCTCTCGTTGGCCGCCACTTCTGCGTCACTGTCTGTCTCCCCGTAGTAGGCCTCGCTGCCTGGGGGCGAGGTGAGGCATCTGCGCACCATGGGGGATAGGAGGGAGGACCTGCCATGGGGGACTTCCATGACAGTGGCTGTGTGGTGCAGTCTGGAGGAGGGGGACATGGCGCGCAGGGTGGCTCGGTACTCTTTGTCGATACGGGGTGATGGGGCGCGGGTCAATAGCACCACGGACTGGAAGCCTGCCGGCGCCCTGTAGGAGCAAATTCACAGTTACTTAACTATTGTTGGTCATACTGTTCTGGCTTATCCTATTTGTGTAGCACTTAATGATGGTTTAGTACTTAATGATGGAGTACAACTTAATGTTTGATTAAAACTTAATGATTGAGTAAAACTTAATGATGGAGTAAAACTTAATGATGGAGTAAAAATGAATGATGGAGTAAAACTTAATGATTGATTCAAATGTAATGATGGAGTAAAACTTAATGATGGAGTAAAACTTAATGATTGATTCAAATGTAATAATGGAGTAAAAGTTAATGATTGATTCAAATGTAATGATGGAGTAAAACTTAATGATGGAGTAAAACTTAATGATTGATTCAAATGTAATGATGGAGTAAAACTTAAAACCGCTTAAGGATCGGGCCCTTTTTTTTCCATTTTTGCATACCCACACCCAAATCTAACTGCCTGGAGCTCAGGCCCTGAAGTAAGGATATGCATATTATTGGTATCATTTGAAAGGAAACTCTTTTAAGTGTCTGTAAATGTGAAAGGAATGTAGGAGAACGTAACACAATAGATCTGGTAAAAGATAATACAACCTTTCTTTAATCATCTTTCAAATGCAAGAGAAAGTCCATAATGTATTATTCCAGCCCAGTTGCAATTTTGATTTTGGCCGCGAGATGGCAGCAGTGTATCCGCAAAGTTTTAGACTGATCCAATGAACCATTGCATTTCTGTTCAAAAATGTGTATCAAGACTGTCCAAATGTGCCTAATTTGTTTATTAATAAGTGTTCTGTCATGTTTTGTCATTGATTATCATGTCTTGTCTCTGTGCTTTCCTTCTATTCGTTTCCCTCTGCTGGTCTTATTAGGTTCTTTCCCTCTTTCTATTCCTCTCTCTCCCCCTCCCTCTCTCCCTCTCTCGCTCTCTCTCTCTCTATCATTCCGTTCCTGCTCCCAGCTGTTCCTCATTCTCCTAACTACCTCATTTACTCTTTTCACACCTGTCCCCTATTTTGCCCTCTGATTAGAGTCCCTATTTCTCCCTCTGTTTTCCGCTTCTGTCCTTGTCGGATCCTTGCTTGATGTTTGCTGTTCTGTGTCCTTGTTCCGCCCTGTCGTGTTTTACCTTCTTCAGATGCTGCGTGTGAGCAGGTGTCAAAGTCAGCTACGGCCGGTGCCTTCCCGAAGCGACCTGCAGTCTGTGGTCGCGTCTCCAGTCATTCCTCTCTACTGACGAGTGGATTTCAGTTTTTCTGTTTTTGCATTAGGATTATCGCTTTTGTTTAAGACGTGAATAAAGACTCTGTTTCCGTTTAGTCGCTTTTGGGTCCTCATTCACCAGCATAACATGTTCATGTTCAAAGCTGTGCACTCCTCAAACAATAGCATGATATTATTTCACTGTAATAGCTACTGTAAACTGGACAGTGCAGTTAGATTAACAAGAATTTCAGCTTTCTGCCAATATCAGATATGTCCTGGGAAATGTTCTTGTTACTTACAACCTCATGCTAATCGCATTAGCCTACGTTAGCGCAACCATTCCGTAGGGGACCCACCAATCCTGAAGTTAATGATGAAGTAGCCCTTCACGATGGAGTATAACTTTATGATGGAGTAGCACTTTATGCTAATATAGTATGTAAAACAATGTTAGCAGCAGGGTTATTTGACAGACCCATCAATGGTGATTGTAACTGCTCTCTGACCTCTTGACCTGGATGTGTAGTATTCCTGGGGAGTTGTCGATTATGGTCATGGCCTGGGCGTGGGACAGACCTCCACATGGCTGGTCGTTGATGGACACCAGCTCATCACCCTCCCGCAGTCCTGCTCTGCACGCCTTACTGCGCTTACGCACCTACACCAGCAGAGATGCAAAATATCACACACAGTATTCAATATGAGACTGCCAACAGCACCCATTACGAAACTCTCTCTTCATTACGATCTCTTTATCCAACGATCACTCTCCCTCTCTAACTATTTATCTCTGTCATCTCTCCTATTACATGAAAAGTGATACTGCACGGAGAGCATGACAAAGCCGCTCTTGATGTCTAGTCTTGATGACTTGCTCTGACAGCTTGGACGTGCTACAGACATTGCCCACAACCTGTGGCAGAAGTGAAACCCTCTTACCCACTTTATCAGGGAAATGCTAGCCAGCACCTCTACTCCCCCATGTACTCTCCCTCTATTTGTGTACAGGGTCAACCGATAGGCAGCAGCTTACCAGTCCTATGCTATTATACTGTGTACATATATATGCCATTTAGCAGACGCTTTTATCCAAAGCGACTTACAGTCATGTGTGCATACATTCTACGTATGGGTGGTCCCAGGGATTGAACCCACTACCCTGGCGTTACAAGCGCCATGCTCTACCAACTGAGCTACAGAACATGTAAGTTGTGTAGTACCTAGTATATTGCAGAGGGATTTATTTATCCTAGACCCCTAGAGGTTACTCTAGGATATGATACTGAAAACATCTGCATGTTGAATAGGTTAGGGCTACAAATACTGTGCACGTGTTGATTGTTTGGATCTGAGGCCGGGTATACAGGGTTCAACCCAATTCATCACTATAGGAATATTCAGGGCTGACATTGTTGACCCGTAATTATATCACAGGTCCCAGTTAGTTAAGCCTATCAAAGTGGCCCTGACTTTGTGTTGCTACTTGAGCAAGGGGACATTGATAAGTCAATCAGTCACCTTGTGGTCTTAGCTCCTGGCTGCTGCCCCTGTATCAAAACACACACACGCACGTGCAGATTCACATGTGCACACACAAACACACACACACACACACACACACACACACACACACACACACACACACACACACACACACACACACACACACACACACACACACACACACACACACACACACACACACACACACACACACACACACACACACACACACACATAACATGATTATTCCGTCTCCATTTCTGAGGTCAGGGGTCATACGCTTTCAGATTGGCCACCACAAACACAGCTGTCTGTTCAGATAAGGCGAGCTGACGTCCTAAGCTCCTGTGCAACTCACCTCCATGTTGGATTATGATCTACAATTTTTGAGGAACCATTATTCTAAGGGCTCTAATAATAATATTGTTCTCTATTATGCAATTCAGGAAGTAAGGTACGGCCGTCATGTTGATGAAACCAATGAGATCTCAAGAGCGTGTGCATGTTGAAGCTACATGACCTAGAACCCTCAAACACAACTCTGGACCTCGGAGCCAGTTCCACTGCATTTTTACATTGTTCCCCTCTAATCAGGGACTGCTTCAGACCTGGGACACCAGGTGTGTGCAATTATCAGGTAGAAGAGAAAACCAGCACGCTCCGGACCTCGTAGGGTAAGAGTTGAATACCCCTGACCTATAAGAACCTTTTACTCTGGTAGAAACTGGATACATCAGTGATTACATTGATGCGTGTGAAGATAGAGTATGTTGTCTTTGTTTTGGAGCACTGGCAAAGAATACAGCCTTCACTAGGCTGAAACACACACCTTAGTGAGTCATCCCTCAACCCAGAGTAGCCAGTAGTGTGTGTGTGTGTGTGTGTGTGTGTGTGTGTGTGTGTGTGTGTGTGTGTGTGTGTGTGTGTGTGTGTGTGTGTGTGTGTGTGTGTGTGTGTGTGTGTGTGTGTGTGTGTGTGTGTGTGTGTGTGTGTGTGTGTGTGTGTGTATACACTGTATGCAACTAAAATAACATATCTAGAAAAAGGACTTCTATTCAGATGGGCAGAGAATAGATCCAACAGATATACTTTGATGTAAATCCTTCCTGAACTGTGAACTGATATGCTGTATGTACAGTATCTATGACAACTTTGATGAGCTGAATAACCTCTTGTGAATGTGTGCAGTGACTGACTGAGAACCAGCCACTCAGCCAATGATGACCTTCTGCAAATGATGACCCTGATCTGTCCAACATCGGCGTAATCATGCACCAAAAGCTTTATAGAAAACAGTACTTCATGTGTATTTTACAGCTAGATATTTTTTTCCCCATGTCATTAGGGCTTCATGATCAAAATCCACATAGCACTAAATGATATGTCTGCATAGAAACACACTATTTCTTACACACCCAAGATCTATGACTACTGATATGAAAGGTGATTAAAGAAAAAAACATACCACATGGGAGGTTGAGAGGGGTTGCTACATACCCACATGAAAAAATACTACAGTTGACTATGGAATACTACAGTACTTACTATAGAATTCTGTAGTAAACTGTAGAATACCATACTACATTTACATTTACATTTAAGTCATTTAGCAGACGCTCTTCCCTCGATCATGTGTATTACTTACTATAGAATGTTGTCGTTTACTGTAGAAGACTATAGTAAATACTACAGTATAATCTGCTAAAAACTCTGCAAAAACACCACTTTTTTAAACTATTATATTAAATATTATACTATTATTAAATATTACAGTATTTAATTTTCATATTACCCTGCCTATTCCCTCCCCCATATCCCAACACTACATTCAAAACTATAGTATATAAATATAGTAATACTAAAGTATTTAGACCAGAGTAATATAGATTTTTTTAATGGGTACATTCCAAGCAGTAGAACTTTAAAGTTCAACAGCTCTATCAATCACTCTAATGTCTACACATGAGACCCATTCCAGAACAGACACATGAGTCATCCTCAGGCCTTTCGGTCCCTGCCCATGGTGGCAGCCAATATTCTATCCGAACCACATTCACAACCCTTCATATCCCACTAATTCCAGACTCCATACAGTATATCATAGAATGTACTGTCATCGTAAAAAACAAACCCCCACCATTTTTTCTGCTATTATTCAGAATGTATCCTTTGTAACAGTTTTACCATCCTATCTTTCACTGAAGCCATACCTTGGCCACCTGAAGTGGTTTCTGGTGCTCCACGCCCCCCTGGAGACGAAAGCCCCATGGTGCTCCACCGGACAAGGTGATTACAACCTCTTCTGACACCATTATTGTGTGATACCTTCCCCTTTTTTGTGTTTCTGTCCGTTTGTCTGTCTTTTTTGTCTCTCTGGGGCGGGGGGGCCCTCAATGCGTTTGCTCCATAGTTGTCAGGGCCCCCTCAGAGGGCTCTGTCCACTCTCCTTCAGCTATAATGTCCTGGTGCTGAATTCTCTCAGCCCGTACTCTGGCACCTGGGCACACATACACACACTCTCCCCATTGACACCCACACATGCCCACACACACTCTGAGTTTGAGCAATGCTGATAGGGTTGCAGGCTGGAGGAGCTGAAATAAAGAGAGAGGGGGGGGAGAGAGAGAGGGGGAGAGGGAGGGAGAGGGAGGGAGAGAGAAAGAGAGAGAGGGGGAGAGGGAGGGAGGGAGAGGGAGGGAGAGAGAAAGAGAGAGGGGGAGAGGGAGAGGGGGAGAGGGAGAGGGAGGGAGAGAGAGAAAGAGAGAGGGGGAGAGGGGGAGAGAGAGAGAGAGAAATAGAGAGAAAAAGAGAGAGGGGAGAGAGAGAGGAGAGAGAGAGGAGAGAGAGAGAGAGAGAGGGGGGAAGATAGGATGGGGTGAGAGACCTGTGTCTGCTGACAGAGGAATGCTGGCCTGGGTGAGTGAGGAGGGGTTCTAACTGCACACTTGTCCTGTCACTAAGACAGCAGAGTTACATTTTATTTCTATTTAACCTAAATTTTATAAAGGAGTCATACTGAGACCAAGGTCGCTTTCACAGATGAGCCCTGAATTACAAAAATTACAGAAATACACACATCAAAATATAAGTACAAATAGCAAGCACAAAGAAAACATAGTCATAAAAACCAACACATTCATCAGTAATAAGGTCCTCAATCAGCTTTCTGAATTGCCCTAGAGCCCTCAAACTCAACTCTGGACATCAAAGCCAGTTCCACTGCATTTGTACATTGTTCCCCTCTAATCAGGGACTGATTTAGACCTGGTACACCAGGTGGGTGAATAATGTTTATTTTTATTTTTATAATATATATATATATATATATATATAACCTTTATTTAACCAGGTAGGCCAGTTGAGAACAAGTTCTCATTTACAACTGCGCCCTGGCCAAGATAAAGCAAAGCAGTGCGACAAACACAGAGTTACACATGGAATAAACAAACACAGTAACACAATAGAAAAAAAGTCTATATATAGTGTGTGCAAATGGTGTGAGGAGGTAAGGCAATAAATAGGCCATAGTAGCAAAGTAATGACAATTTAGCAAATGAACACAAATTAACATGCAGAGGATGATGTGCAAGTAGAAATACTGGTGTGCAAAAGAGAAAAAAAGTAAATAAGGTAGAACAGAAGACCAGTAGGCTCCGGACCTGGTAGGGTAAGAGTTGAATAACCCTGCCGAAGAGGCTCTAAAACATCAAATTTAAGAACATATTGAAGATTGTTCCACAAACAAGGTGCAAGAAAACTAAAAGCTGATTTACGTAACTCAGTAGAGACCAAAGGATTTCCCAGAATTATCCATCCTTGAAACTGGGTGTGGTAACTGATACAGTATGTCTAAAGGTTGGTAATGATGTTAGGTACAGTGGGAGTTTTTGTAAAAGGGCCTCGTAAATTAAAACATAGCAATATATCAACATAAGTGACATCAAAGAGAGCCAACCAAGTTTCTGGTAGAGAACGCAGTAATTATTACTAAAACTGTAACTCGTATTTAATGAAGTGGCAGCTGCATTTATATCAATGATATCGGTATAGTCTAGGACTGGTGTAAACGTCAACTGAATCATCTGATTTCTACTATTTAGCGAGAGACATGACCTATTAACGTTCTCATCGATATGCTTTTTAAAAGACCGCTTTTTTGTCTTTTCAGATCCCCCAGTATTTGTAATCACAAGACCCAATCAATATGGGCACATACAAAGTCCTTAAACCATCTGAGTCATTTTTATGTGCTCTAGAGACAACATATACTTAGTTTTATCTGCATTTAATACACATTTCAGGTCAATAAATGTTTTCTGTAAAACAATCAAGGCAGACTGTAGTTCAGATAGAGACTTGTCAACTGTGGTGGCAATAACATTCACAATAGTATCATCGGCATTCCAGTGCAGTTTACAATTGTATTTTTTACAGACAAGTCAATATTGTTAATGTAAACAGTAAAATATACAGGATCCAGAATCAACCCATGTGGAACACCTTTCGTTATGTCCCAAAAACCTGATTTAAAGGAAGACTCAGCGATATGACGTAGATGCAGAAAGTAAACCAAGTGAAGTGAAATCCAAGATGGCGTAGCAGTAAGTCCTCCTGTCGTCCCGTCCCTGTATATATCGCTTCTTTTTATTTTTTTTTCATATTTTTCTTCGCATACCTCTTTAAAAACATTTTGCTAAACCTAAGCTTCCAAACACTCTCCTGCAACCCGCCTCACCCAATGTAGCTATTTTTCCTAAAGTATTTCTATTTACTTCGGAAACCGCTAACCACCAGCTATGCTAGTGGTCTTCAGCTAACCTCATTTTTCCCGAAAGCAACAACGCGACTCTAACCAGAACACAACGGACCTATTTATTTTTCATCCCCGGATTCCCACCGCAAACGGAACATTTTTCAGCTGGATCTTCACAACTAGCTATCTAGCTAAACTGCAACCCCGGATGATTACCCCTGGCTAGCATTTCCACCCACTTAGCCTGAAGCTAGCCCAACCAGAGCACCTGTAGCATACTCCTGGGCTACAATTACCCGGGCCCACGACCGGTCTGTCAATTGTCACCGCATGAAGAGGAATAAACAGACTCACCCCACCGCGACGTCCCCCAAAGGCTAACTCTCTAGCCCTCGCTATCTCCCTGCTTGCTATTTCGTCCTGCTAGCTTGTCCAGCTCTGGCCCGCTAACTGCTACCTTGTCTAGACCGGGCCTACGAACTGTTAGCTTGTTAGCACAGGCCTGCTAACCGTCTGAATCACCGCGTCCCAAACACTCTCTGGACCCATTTACTTTCTATCTCTTTTTGATTTTTAATTTGTTTATACCTCCCGGAAACCTTCCTCACCCAATGTGATACGGAATCGCTATTATTTTAAATTTCTTAGAACACACTCAAGAACCTCCAGACGCTAACCAGCTAACTAGCTACAAGCTATTTAGTCACTGTTAGTTTTTTAAAACCTGGATAACACTCGCCAGTCCAGCTTCCCTGCCCATCCACCGCTGCCCCCTGGACACTGATCTCTTGGCTACATAGCTGACGCACGCTGGACTGTCCATTAATCACGGTACTCCATTCTGCTTGTTTGTTTTATCTGTCAGCCCCGTTGCCTAGTCAACGCCATTTTACCTGCTGTTTGTTGTGCTAGCTGATTAGCCTCGCCTACTGTTTTAGCTAGCTTTCCCAATTCAACACCTGTGATTACTGTATGCCTCGCTGTATGTCTCTCTCAAATGTCAATATGCCTTGTATACTGTTTTTCAGGTTAGTTATCATTGTTTTAGTTCACAATGGAGCCCCTAGTTCCACTCTTCATACCCCTGTTACCTCCTTTGTCCCACCTCCCACACATGCGGTGACCTCACCCATTACAACCAGTACGTCCAGAGATACAACCTCTCTCATCATCACCCAGTGCCTGGGCTTACCTCCGCTGTACCCGCACCCCACCATACCCCTGTCTGCGCATTATGCCCTGAATATATTCTACCATGCCCAGAAACCTGCTCCTCTTATTCTCTGCCCCCAACGCTCTAGGTGACCAGTTTTGATAGCCTTTAGCCGCACCCTCATACTACTCCTTCTCTGTTCCGCAGGTGATGTGGAGGTAAACCCAGGCCCTGCATGCCCCCAGGCACCCTCATTTGTTGACTTCTGTGATCGGAAAAGCCTTGGTTTCATGCATGTCAACATCAGAAGCATCCTCCCTAAGTTGGTTTTACTCACTGCTTTAGCACACTCTGCTAACCCTGATGTCCTTGCCATGTCTGAATCCTGGCCCTGGAAGGCCACCAAAAATTCAGAGATTTCCATACCCAACTATAACATCTTCCGTCAAGATAGAACTGCCAAAGGGGGAGGAGTTGCAGTCTACTGCAGAGATAGCCTGCAAAGTAATGTCATACTTTCCAGGTCCATACCCAAACAGTTCGAACTACTAATTTTGAAAATGACTCTCTCCAGAAATAAGTCTCTCACTGTTGCCGCCTGCTACCGACCACCCTCAGCTCCCAGCTGTGCCCTGGACACCATTTGTGAATTGATCACCCCCCATCTAGCTTCAGAGTTTGTTCTGTTAGGTGACCTAAACTGGGATATGCTTAACACCCCGGCAGTCCTACAATCTAAGCTAGATGCCCTCAATCTCACTCAAATCATCAAGGAACCCACCAGGTACAACCCTAACTCTGTAAACAAGGGCACCCTCATAGACGTCATCCTGACCAACTGGCCCTCCAAATACACCTCCGCTGTCTTCAACCAGGATCTCAGCGATCACTGCCTCATTGCCTGTATCCGCCACGGAGCCGCAGTCAAACGACCACCCCTCATCACTGTCAAACGCTCCCTAAAACACTTCTGTGAGCAGGCCTTTCTAATCGACCTGGCCCGGGTATCCTGGAAGGACATTGACCTCATCCCGTCAGTTGAGGATGCCTGGTCATTCTTTAAAAGTAACTTCCTCACCATTTTAGATAAGCATGCTCCGTTCAAAAAATGCAGAACCAAGAACAGATACAGCCCTTGGTTCACTCCAGACCTGACTGCCCTCGACCAGCACAAAAACATCCTGTGGCGGACTGCACTAGCATCGAATAGTCCCCGTGATATGCAACTGTTCAGGGAAGTCAGGAACCAATACACGCAGTCAGTCAGGAAAGCGAAGGCCAGCTTCTTCAGGCAGAAGTTTGCATCCTGTAGCTCCAACTCCAAAAAGTTCTGGGACACTGTTAAGTCCATGGAGAACAAGAGCACCTCCTCCCAGCTGCCCACTGCACTGAGGCTAGGTAACACGGTCTCCACCGATAAATCCATGATTATTGAAAACTTCAATAAGCATTTCTCAACGGCTGGCCATGCCTTCCGCCTGGCTACTCCAACCTCGTCCAACAGCTCCGCCCCCCCCCCCCCCCCCGCCCCCCCCGCAGCATCTCGCCCAAGCCTTTCCAGGTTCTCCTTTACCCAAATCCAGATAGCAGATGTTTTGAAAGAGCTGCAAAACCTGGACCCGTACAAATCAGCTGGGCTTGACAATCTGGACCCTCTATTTCTGAAACTATCCGCCGCCATTGTCGCAACCCCTATTACCAGCCTGTTCAATCTCTCTTTCATATCGTCTGAGATCCCCAAGGATTGGGAAAGCTGCCGCAGTCATCCCCCTCTTCAAAGGGGGAGAAACCCTGGACCCAAACTGTTATATACCTATATCCATCCTGCCCTGCCTATCTAAGGTCTTCGAAAGCCAAGTCAACAAACAGGTCACTGACCATCTCGAATCCCACCGCACCTTCTCCGCTGTGCAATCTGGTTTCCGAAACGGTCACGGGTGCACCTCAGCCACACTCAAGGTACTAAACGATATCATAACCGCCATCGATAAAAGACAGTACTGTGCAGCCGTCTTCATCGACCTTGCCAAGGCTTTCGACTCTGTCAATCACCATATTCTTATCGGCAGACTCAGTAGCCTCGGTTTTTCGGATGACTGCCTTGCCTGGTTCACCAATTACTTTGCAGACAGGGTTCAGTGTGTCAAATCGGAGGGCATGCTGTCCGGTCCTCTGGCAGTCTCTATGGGGGTGCCACAGGGTTCAATTCTCGGGCCGACTCTTTTCTCTGTATATATCAATGATGTTGCTCTTGCTGCGGGCGATTCCCTGATCCACCTCTACGCAGACAACACCATTCTATATACTTTCGGCCCGTCATTGGACACTGTGCTATCTAACCTCCAAACGAGCTTCAATGCCATACAGCACTCCTTCCGTGGCCTCCAACTGCTCTTAAACGCTAGTAAAACCAAATGCATGCTTTTCAACCGATCGCTGCCTGCACCCGCATGCCCGACTAGCATCACCACACTGGATGGTTCCGACCTTGAATATGTGGACATCTATAAGTACCTAGGTGTCTGGCTAGACTGCAAACTCTCCTTCCAGACTCATATCAAACATCTCCAATCGAAAATCAAATCAAGAGTCGGCTTTCTATTCCGCAACAAAGCCTCCTTCACTCACGCCGCCAAGCTTACCCTAGTAAAACTGACTATCCTACCGATCCTCGACTTCGGCGATGTCATCTACAAAATGGCTTCCAACACTCTACTCAGCAAACTGTATGCAGTCTATCACAGTGCCATCCGTTTTGTCACTAAAGCACCTTATACCACCCACCACTGGGACTTGTATGCTCTAGTCGGCTGGCCCTCGCTACATATTCGTCGCCAGACCCACTGGCTCCAGGTCATCTACAAGTCCATGCTAGGTAAAGCTCCGCCTTATCTCAGTTCACTGGTCACGATGGCAACACCCATCCGTAGCACACGCTCCAGCAGGTGTATCCCACTGATCATCCCTAAAGTCAACACCTCATTTGGCCGCCTTTCGTTCCAGTACTCTGCTGCCTGTGACTGGAACGAACTGCAAAAATTGCTGAAGTTGGAGACTTTTATCTCCCTCACCAACTTCAAACATCAGCTATCTGAGCAGGTAACCGATCGCTGCAGCTGTACATAGTCTATTGGTAAATAGCCCACCCATTTTCACCTACCTCATTCCCATACTGTTTTTATACTGTTTTTATTTATTTACTTTTCTGCTCTTTTGCACACCAATATCTCTACCTGTACATGACCATCTGATCATTTATCACTCCAGTGTTAATCTGCAAAATTGTAATTATTCGCCTACCTCCTCATGCCTTTTGCACACATTGTATATAGACTGCCCCTTTTTTTCTACTGTGTTATGGACTTGTTAATTGTTTACTCCATGTGTAACTCTGTGTTGTCTGTTCACACTGCTATGCTTTATCTTGGCCAGGTCGCAGTTGCAAATGAGAACCTGTTCTCAACTAGCCTACCTGGTTAAATAAAGTTGGAAAAAAAAAACAGCAGCATAGTGGGTCAATTTCCTCAACAACTAAGAGCATTGAAGTGCAAGGCTCAACTTCTCCGCTAATTTGGTGCCCTGGCTACAACACTGTGAACAACAGGAAGCAAACCTGTACAAATGCGCAGATACTGACTGTGTGAGACCAAAGTCCTGCATCTCACTCATCTCAATATCTATGGTGCTACTCGTGGCAACGTTATTCCGCTGAGTCTACAATTAACACCATCAGTGGATACACATTGAGTTCCATCTGTCAAGTAACTATTACACCAGTTAGAGGCAGCCTGAAATAGGCCAATTGAGGAAAACCTCTGAATTAGCAGTGAGTAATGAACAGTATCGAAGGTCTTTGACAGGTCAATGAACGGGCAGCACAATGTTACCTTTTATACATACAGTTAACCGCATCATGTATAACTAGAGATGTAACAGAGATAGTGCTATGGCCTGGTCTAAAACCCAACGGATGTGCATTTAGAATACATTTCATAGATACATGAAGAGGTTGTCAAGGGGTTGTTGATGGATTGTGTATGTGTGCCATTCAGAGGGTGATTGGGCAAAACAAACGATTCAAGTACCTTTGAATGGGGTGTGGTAGTAGGTGCCAGGCGCACCAGTTTGTGTCAAGAACTGAAAAGCTGCTGTTTCGTTTTTTACACTCAACAGTTTCCTGTGTGTATTAAGAATGGTCCACCACCCAAAGGATATCCAGCCAATTTAACACAACAGTGGGAAGCATAGGAGGTAACATAAGCCAGCATCCCCATGGAACGAGGGGGATAAAAGTGTCTAAGTATGCCATGTAGAAGACACTTTTATCCGAAGCGACTTATAGTTATGTGTGCATACATTTTACGTACGGATGGGCCCGGGAATCAAACATACTATCCGCGGTCGGGGGCCCTAAGTGCAACACAATGAGCCCTGCTCAACAATGTTCTGACTTATGTATTATGGTCAAGGATGTGAAAGTGAGTGTGTGTTGATACTGTGCATGTCCATATAGCACAAAGCAGCAGAGGCCTTTATCAAATAGGAGAGAGTGGGGTAAATTGAGCCAAAGGGGTAAGTTGAGCAATGCTTGTTTCCAGTGGGGACCCGTCATTCAGGGCAGGTGAGGCTCTGCACAGCATCAACACACACTCACATTCACATCCCTTTTGCAATTCATGTTTTTAAAATAAAAAAATATGTATATATGTACTGTATATATTTATTGATTTGGGGGGGGGGGGGGGCTTGCCTGTTCTGCATTCTATTTTTGCATTAATACGTGTCACATATCAGTTTGCAAACAATGTAAAAAATATATATGTATATATCATTGAGTTAATAAAGCCGCATACAAACAGGCAGCTCCAAAATGCAGGTGTTTCAGCCTAGCTCAGTGCTTCTGTGGTGGTGGGGCAGGCCAGCAGAAAATAGGAACATTGCACCGTGATTGGCTCAGCACTGCACCATGATTGGCTCAGTGTTCTGTCATTCATGGGGACACTACATCACAGCCTATAGTAAGGGTAGACATCAAGAATGTGAGCCCTTTGGGTCCTGTCATAGACTTAGATTAGAAGTGCCCTTCCAAGAAGGGTCAAGGTCATTGGCCACAGATCAAATGATGTCAAATCACATTTTATGTACAGTAGCTTTGATCGGATTGATCATGTCAACATCTTACTTTCAAAGTCTTAGCTAGCAGTCATCATCATTTGTCATCAAGTCGACAATCTACTAGCAAATCCTTTTTAATCCCTATCAAAAATGAAGAGAAATTATAGCTAAAACGTATCGGTTCTCATCGGCCATTGGACATAAAGATTACACAACAAGTTGGAAATCGCAAATTCAACAAGGAGTCATTTGGAAGGAATCAGTGGCTAACTGCAAGCATTGCAAAGAAACCACTAACCGCCTGCTATTCAATGAAGTGGCTGTGTTTTTCCCCCCAAATTCCCACCATAAATCCAGAGAATGCCATACTTTGATGACAAAGTTTGATGACAAAATATGCCTACAAAAGACCGTTGCGCCACCTTCACAAGGCGAGTCCAAAAACATCTTGCATGCTGCTGCATATATTATGTAATATGCAAGGGAGAAATGTATACTGTAGATAAGAAAGTAATTTTAAATGTATGTTGTGTAGTAAGCTGTTAGTAGCCCCTGTGCTTCATCCTAATAATTTTCACCAATGTGGTATTGTAAATACATCTACTGGTTAGAGCGTTGGGCCAGTAACCGAAAGGTTGCTGGATCGAATCCCTGAGCTGACAACGTACAAATCTGTCATTCTGCCCCTGAGCAAAGCAGTTAACCCACTGTTCCCTGGTTGTCGAAGACGTGGATGTTGATTAAGACAGCCCCTCCGCACCTCTCTGATTCAGAGGGGTTGGGTTAAATGCAGAAGACACATTTCAGTTGAAGCATTCAGTTGTACAACTGACTAGGTATCCCCCTTTCCTGTATTGTTCGTGGCCCGGTGTGTGCTTGTTTGGCTAGTGTTTTGTACAGGTTTGACAGTGCTGCCAATAGTAGTGGTGGTACTTGGCTTGCAGGTGCAAATCTATAATAGAATTGTGTTATTTGACGTGACAAATTAAAAGCCTATTTAATGCATCAAATACTGTTATATGACATGTTTCTTTTTTGACACGCAATGACCCATACGGCATTCAATAATTTGGTATATTTTCACCTCTTAATTTCACCTACTTGTTCTAACTTGGTGGTGCACATATAGCCTATTACCTGTTTTAGAGAAATGTAATCATCAAATATTGCAAGAGCTTTCATTGTCTGTTTATATGCCCCCTTTATTTATCCTATGGTTCTGACTTGTACAGAGAATGCACTGTAAGAACGGCCCATGTTCTGAATTCTGTCACCATACATTTAAAAAGTGCTGAACAAATAGTTATATTGACTACATCCGTCGTATCTTGCTCATCTTGCTCATCGAAATTACGGATAGCCTCTTATCCGCTTGTCGTCCCCATAGTTTGTACATCTCAATTGTCAGCAGAAACCACATTTGATTAAGCAAGTATGCCATATCAGCTATGTTTTTTTAAGGCAGTAAAGGAGGCTCAATGAACTGTTTCGCTGCCAGACAAAACTCCGCTTAAAGCCAGGTGTAGCCATGGTAAGGTGTCGGGACTCTGCTGTTGGGACTCTGCTGTTGGGACTGCTTTATCTAGGCCCTAACAGATTGTGGGATTTGACCAAATATTTAGGAAGAGGTCATCATTTCATGGAGTCTGTGAAGGAAGAAACCACATGGAAAACGTGGTAAGCAAGCTGGGTAAAAAACAAACAGATTTTCACCAAGTCAAAGATTTCATGACGCTTTTATTAGTTAAGGTCATCATTTAGGGTCTATACAAGCTTCAATGTGAGATCCTAAACCTAGCATGAAAGTGCCTTCTTGTAGCTGTGCAGGCTAATAGAGTAAAAATGTTTGCCTTGGGTTAAATTGAGTCAATGGTCATGGGGTAAGTTGAAGCAATGGTTGAGCCAATGGCCAGTTGAGCAAATTGAAGTGTTTTTTCCCCCAGGCGTAATGCAAGGCATTATCGCTGAGATATGAAGTAACAACAGAGCCCATGTTAAAGGAGTTTTAAAAAGTACAGTGTTTGTTTGGTCTTTAGCCTGTGTAAAAATATGTTTTAAAATTATTCAAAGACAAAAAACATGATCGTGATTGTTGATTTGTGTTTGGGAAATAAAGATAGACATGGTTCTAAAAAGGTAGTGGTAATATTTCATTCAGTACAGAAATGTGTAGGCGGCTTAACTTACCATGTCCCGTGGTTCGACTTACCCCCTACCCGGGGTAGTTTGTGCCAAGAGACAATTTTTGGGGGGAATAGCTACATTTTCAAAACTGTAATGTTTATATGAATTCTGATTATTTCCAGGGATACACAACATCCTAAAATATATGTCTATGCAATATCTTTGTTTAAAAAATACTATATTTCCTTTGACATAGTGATGCTGAATGTAAAAAATGGCTCAACTTACCCCACTCTCCACTACCTGGTCTAGTGTAAAGTAAAGCTTTTAGGTCATATTGATGTGGATTGAATTATCTTTATCCCCCACAGTAGCTCCTATCTATTCAAAGCTGAAATTCATCAACAGTGCTGTGTTTGTGTTACCATGATAGCTTATTCTTTGGCTGTTGTTTTCAGCAGCTGTCTCCATTGCTCAGATCACTAACTGGAGCCTGGCAGAGAGCAGGCCTTATCTAATGTTGAATGCATATCACACCCTCTGCTGATTGGGGTTGGGATTACAGTCTCATGTGTTCAGTTGTCTCTCCCTGTTCCCTAATGTCCTCCTGTTCCATGTGCTTTTTATTGGAAATAACTATGGTTGTTATGATTTTTGTCTCCTGTTATTTTATTTTATATTTTGTACAGATTGGTATATGTGCATTTAGTGCGTCATATGGAAGTGTCAGATAGAGTGGGAGTAGGAGAAAAGTTTGAGATAAAAAAAAAATTTTGTCATCAAGGGATCTGTAAGGGGTGTGAGGGGGTATGTGGGGTAGCAGAGGAAAGATGAGGTCATTTTGACCAGGATGAGATTGGGGCACTGTGGGTTTACATTTTATATTTGAGTCATTTAGCAGATGCTCCAGAGCGACATACATTTAGTGCATTCATCTTAAGTAGGCCTAGGTCTAAGCCCTTAGATCTCAATATCTACTGAGCTAAAATGTGGAATTGTTTAAAGATGGTCATAAAATTGATTATTTAGCCATTTGATTTAGAATTTTAGGACCCATGAAGGTATATAAAATTATTTTATGAAAGGAAAATACAAGTGCAAGAATTATTTATTTATATAATTTTGGTGGGGCATAATAAGACTGACATGTCTTATTTAAGATACTCTTTGAAGAGGTAGAGTTTCAGACAGTTTCGGAAGATGGGCAGTGGCTCTGCTGTCCTAGCTTCAGGGGGAAGCTCGTTTCTACCATGGGGCGACAGGACAGAGAAGAGCTTTGACTGTGCTGGGCGGGAGCTGTAGGGATGGGAGGCCATGAGACCAGGGCCCGGTTTCCCAATAGCGATAGAATTTAGGCTTACAAGTGTTTTAAAGATACATCTTCGGTCGTTGTAGTAAAGATGTAACATGCATTTTCCAAAACACCATGCAAAGAGAACAGTCTCTAAGTGTGTCATTGGAGCATGCCATAGAGAGGCTTTTATTCTCTATTTTGGTTAGGCCAGGGTGTGACTAGGGTGGGCATTCTAGTTTCTTTATTTCTATATTTTCTATTTATGTGTGTTTGGCCGGGTGTGGTTCTCAATCAGAGGCAGCTGTTTATAGTTGTCTCTGATTGAGAATCATACTTAGGCAGCTTTGTGTTTTGTGGGTAGTTAGGCACCTGTGTTTTGTGTTTGCACCAGATAGAACTGTTTTGTTTTGTTCCACTTCGTTTCAGTGTTCAGTTTGAATAAATAATCATGAACACGTACCACGCTGCACTTTGGTCCCCTTCTTCAGACGAGCGTTACAATATGTCGATACTGATAGTGTCAAAAGAAAGGGAGCGCTGCTCTCAGATTAGCTTTCTCCATTCAAATCTTAATTTAACATAATTATTTCACAATAGTGACTACGGATCAGCTCCTATTAAAACCTAGTGCAGCAAATATTGAGGTGGCTTTTTCTAATGTAATGCTTACCCAATAAAAATGCACAAAATCACCGATTTGGCACATCATTGTGCACGTTATGCTACAATGAAAGAAAAGAGAAACCTGCACACTGTTCTTGCTAGTATCACTGTTCTTTGTTAAGCTTACGCATTGGCCTCAAGGCGTTCATCAGAGCTTTGTAAGTGTTTTTAATCTGCAAACTTATTTAGACATTGCTCCACCCTCATCCGTTCAGTGCATCAAATGTTGCTGTCGTCAAGATAAAAATAATGTGCTATCAAATATAACAATTTAACAATTTCATTAATATAATTTCATAAATATTCATACAAAGTACATACTTTATTATCATGTACCTGCAACAAAGATACTATAGCTCAGATGTGCGAGTGCCTTATGAATTTTGAGGCTACACATCATGAAATAAATTGAGACAAATTACAGAAAGTAGTCAAATATAACTCAATTGATTGAACATGAATATGAGTGAAATAGGCATATCCGGTTTTCATTTTGTCATGCAGAGCGGAACAGGTGAACCCAAGAGCAGACTGGGATGAGGTAACCAAGGTATTTATTGAAACACAGGTGGAGGATGGGGTGCAGGTCAGGGGAAGCTTGGGCGGGTTGCAGGAAGCCAAGTGCAGAGGCTGAGGCTGGAGAGAAGCGAGTTGGGACTGGGTAAGCAGGTCCGTAGAGCAATCCAAGGACGCAGTGGATTGGTGGGTTCAGGACAGAGTAACAGGACTGACAAGATGTTGGACTGGAGACTGGAGGGTCAGAGCGGGCAGAACTGTAGCGGAGAGGAAAACAGCATCAGGCAAGGGAAAACAGGCATAACACAAAAACAGGCTCTAATCAGGAACAAATGGCTAAAACCGCAGACTGACTAAGCAGAGGTTATGCTCTGGCAGCGTGGAAGTGGCAGAGCTGAGTATTTGTAGAGGTCTTGATTATGGAACAGGTTGCAGCTGGTGTAGATCTGCTCTGCCTCCAGTACACCTGGCTCCGCCCACACAATCACACACACACACACACACACAGAGAGAGAGAGAGGAAGAGGGAGAGAGCACTGGGAGAGTGGCGGGAAGTTAGGAAGACACGGGATGAGAAGTAGAGGGCGTGGCAGGAGCAGATGTAACACGTTTGAAGCATCTTTTTATACGTTATTTGTTTGTATCAATTGCAAAGACAATGGCAACTTTGTACTTGTAGTCAACTTTGTTCTGAAGAAAATCAATTAGCATAATTTAAAAATCCCCATAAAACCAGCTAGAAATATCTGTTTTTTTGCATGGGCTACGTCTCAATCAACCACATCTGCCGATGTCGGCCACCCGCATCTGTGGGGAAAGGTGGAAGAGCTACAGCGGTGTTAGTCAGACCATGAGACTTCCAGAAAATTGACCTTCTCACGAAAACGTCTGTAGTGTCTGAACGGTTGTCCTAGAAACTATTAGGACCCCTCTATGGAAAGATGAGACTCTTATGAACATGATCGTGTCTGAAGTCGGTACCACAGATATGCCAACTTCTGTCTGAAGTGTCCGAACAGTTTGGGCAAGCATTAATATGACCCCACTATTGAAAGTTGAGAACACATACAAGACTCGTCTGAAGGTAGCCCTGTACCAGTTTTTAAAAATGATGGAAGTATATTTAGAAGTAGTTTAGTGCCTAAAATAGGTATTAAATATGTAGCAATTAAGAAAAAAAATCTGATATTTCTTATGTCTCAGATATAGGACAAACACTTCAAAACAAACTTCCTTTAGATTTGTGTTTTTTTACTATCTGTTTTTCAATGTATGAATCTGTTATTTAATGCATTTCTATGGGCTAATAGCAGTGAAATAATTTAGAAAACATTTTTTGATACCAAAATTAGACTCTAGGGCAGGGGTGGGCAACTCCAGTTGTCGTGACGCGACTTGCAATAATGTGATGACTGTTATTTATAAAATCAATTAACTATGTTTAATTGTTACTCAATTAAATTAATCATGTAACAATTAACTCATTAGGCATTTGGGGCACCACAGGAAAAGTTGTTTAACGAGTTACCATCTCCCAAATTAAACTCTTGGAAGATATGTACCTCAATAACAGTCACTGCTTAATCATTACCTCGTCAGTCTCATTCTGAATGTCACATACTCCTTGATATCTGAAGGAACATTAACTGTATTGATGAATCAGCAATACACAAATTGGCGTAATTATTTATTTACTAACTAACTAAATAATAACACAGAATACATAAACACACACAGTATAGGTTATTGATTACTAATGTAATACAATGAAAACAGGTCCCTAGTGGACTAACAAAAGCATAACCGTTTGGTTATAAAAGATGGAAGGATGGAAAGAGAGGGAAAGGGAGAGTCAACTATCGTTGTTACATTTGGAAGCTACGCTCACGGAAATATGAATAATTAGTACCCTAACCACCGCTCATTCAGATTAGAAATGCAATATATATTTACGCGGAGCTGTCCTTGATTGTCGTCCATCTCTGTTGAACTTGATGGGTCCTATGGTGACGTTGTCGAGGGATATAAGACTCTGGTTTGTCCACGAGAGGTCACAATGTCCTTTGCAGAGCTTCTCTGGTAGTGGAGTGGTTGTTAGAACAGTTACTTGAGATTTACGAATGGTTGTCTGAGAGTGATCTGTTCTTCACCCTCGTGTCTTTGGTCAAATGTCCCAGACTACTTTACATGCCAGCTGCAGACTGGTAAATGCTACGGTCTAGTGAGTTTCTTCTACTTCTGTAGGGATTGAGAGTCAGAGTTTCACCATGTCAACCGTATGGACTACTGTCTCACGTTTTCTGGTCTGTGGAGTTTAAACCATTTGTCATGTTCAGCTCGCGCTGTATGTTGGCTGGTCTCATGGAAATTTAGTTACAAAGGCTTTTATAAAAAGGGGACGTTCCATCACGCGAACACAATGCCTGTGCTCACTTGGGCATGGTTACTAATTTGTCACAAGTTTATATGGAAAACAATTATCTAATATAAAATCACATTGCTATCTTCCCAAAAGTATTATCATACATAATCATATATTTTATACAACATTTAGATGCAAACCTGACAACTAGAATGTGTACACCCTCAGGGATACAGTTATTTAGTTATACCATCCTTAATGACATCACAAAATAATAAACAATATGACATGTTTATTCTTTACATCCCCACCAGCCATTACAAACATTTGAATTTCAGAAATAATGTTCCATTGTCCAATATTTTGATGGTATAGTTTTTAGGTGGGCCACACTCTCTGTAACAAAGAAGTTTCAGTCTTCCAATACTGCAGGGAAAGGAAGAGAATGTTCTCTCTAAATATACAACCCAGTGTTAAGGTGTCAAGACCGGCAGAGCCAGCCCCCCCTTCCCCTCTTCTGTGGGAGAGAGGGGGTCTGGCTATCCCCAAGCATTTGCCTAGCTGATGGGTCCTTTGATCCACTGTATGGAGAGTCATAACAGTCCACGGGGCCTGATTGGTGTCACATTTTTCCCCCAGCCCCAGCTAAAACACCTGACTTCATCAATCAACTAATCATGAATGCAATTTATTTAATCAGCTGTGTTTGCTAGGGATGGGGAAAAAGTGTGACACCACTCCAGCTCCCAGGGACTGTCAGGACTGTCAAGCCATTCTTCAGGGTTTGATGAGCGTAGCACTGAGTGGGTTCAGGAGAGGGATGTCTACCATGGATGCCCTGGTGACAGTTAGTACAGAGATAGGAGAGGCCCTGAAAATAAAAGAGGTGATGAGTGTTGTGTATTTTTTATGGAAGAGAGGTGGGAATGTGAAATATGTGATTAGGAAGATGCAAGAAGTTATGAGAGTTGTGGAAGATTGGTCTCTAACATGGGGGTTTAGGATGTCTATGGCCAAGTCCTGCTTTATGGTGTATTCTAGGAGGAAGGTTGAATATACGGACAGGATATAGGTTGGGTGTATTTAGGTATGTGGTTTGATGAGAGGCTTACGTTGGAGGAGATGTTGAGCATATTAAAGTTAAGTGTAGGAAGGTGTGTGAGACGGTGTGTGGAGAGATATATAGATAATCAATTTTTATTCATTTTTAAGGATATATTCAGATGATTCAAAGGATCCAGTCAGTGTTAGGGTGGCGGCAGGAGTGTACATCCCATATTTCAATCTTAGAGTATGTAAGCGGTCAACTGATTATGTGTCAGTGTATGCAGCCGAGTTGGCTAGGTTTGAGATGGGTGGAGGAGGTGAAACCACTCAGAGTGGTGATCTGCTCTGATTCGACGGCAGTGTTGAGTAATGTGAAGATGGGCAGGTCGGATATGACAGACTTGTTTGTGAAGATGATGGTGCTGTTGGATTGGAGAGGATGGGAGTGGTGGTAAGATTTTTCTCTGTTCCCGTCCATGTGGGTCAGGAGGGTAATGAGAAGGACAATGTGGTGGCTAAGAGTGCTGTGAGGAGAGAAGGAGTAGATATTCAGCTCTCGCTGAGCCAGAGAGAAGTCAAGTTCTTGATCCGGGCAAAAGGGCTTGATCTTTGGCAAAGGGAGTGGGATGCTAGTAGTAAGATGAGGCAATTTTATCGTAATGCACCGGTCAGGAAAGGAAGAGGTGGGGACTATGGGATGTCGACAGGGTTGGGTAGGTTACTTTCTAAATGTAATCCATTACAGTTACCTGTCCAAAACTGTAATCAGTAATGTCACTTTTGGATTACCCAAACTCAGTAATGTAATCTGATTACATTCCGTCACATTTAGATTACTTTCCCCTTAAAAAGCATTAGAAGAAGACACAAATGTATGTTACCAATTGAACGGCATCTATTGCAGGATAAATCAATGTTAAAGTATACATAGCTGGCCATATATGGATGTTATATTTTACTTTATGGGTTGGTTATGTAGGCTTCTTCTAACCCTTTGCTTTCTAATACATATAATAATACAATTGAATCATATATTTACATTACAAATCCAAAGTCTATCCGAATTGCATTCATTCCAATAAATGTTATACCCCTTGATCTTCAAGAATAGAATTTGGAAATATGGAAGTATAGATTAGCCAAATTGTTTAACCTGAGCATGACCCCAAAACTAAGTACTTACTAAACAGCTCTACTCTGTTTTTCATGATTTTATTGTCATCGGGGACTGATTGGGCTCATTGATTCGGGTTGAAAAATAAATGCTGAGCACATGGAATGGCACGATTTGAGCACTACTGAAAAGGGCTATTTACATGTGAAAAATAAAAGCCATATGCTGCATTTGCTACAGGCCTATTGTTTACATTTTTGTTAGTGACACTGATATCTTGAGCTGTTTAAAGGGCAAATCCACAGATGAAACAACAACAAAAAGGTTGCCCCACCCTCTGTTTTGGAAAAAAAAAACAGTCTCAGATTAATAGACAGAGCTATGGATGCAAGGACTGACCATCCATGATATCAAATGATCCATGATCCTGAGAGCAGTGGTGTGCGTAGTAGACCTTTACCAGTACAGAGAAATAAGCCAACAAGTGATATAGAAATGATTATCAACTGTACTGCAGGGTTGGAACGTAAATTGCAGAAAATTGAGGTTATGGTGGTAGCTGCAGAGAGGTATTTGGGTGCGCGAGACTTGATGTCAGAAGAGTTACAGGGTGTGTTAAGTGGTGATATTCCATTCTTTCAGGCTGTTGGCCTGAAGTAGGACTAAATAGATTTAAATAATGGAGTAGGGTGGTTTTATTTATTAATATATATTTTTTTATTTGTGAGTGTAGTGTCAGATGGTAGGCTATAAAAAAAATGTAAACAATGTATTAAGAGAGTTCAACTCCAGTCTAGTAGGTGGCGGTAATGCAACAGTGGATGCCAACCATAGTTTTCTTCATCGAAGAAGAAAATCACTTTCGTTGGCAAGTGGTAGACAACATTTTACAGTGGTTCTATTTTTCTTGTTCTGTTTTTTAAAATATATTGGCAGCTTCGTTTAACATAAATAAGCATAAATAATATATGTGAGTTGTACTGTAAAGGGAAGCTGAAAGAGAACGAAGGTAGGCGATGTGTAGCCTTTGGACCCAGTCTCTCTAGCTGCTTTTAGCAACGCGGGTGTATTTACAATGCATACACTAGCTTTGAGCCCAATTGTATTGGGTTGCACACAAACAGTGCGCAGGAAGCGAGTTAAATACAATTCCATTTCGACTTACTGTGCCGGTCGGTTGGTCACTATGACGGGGAATATAAATAAATAATAGTTATGCACATGCGTCATGTGGTCAAAAAATGAACAACTTGTGGGGGCGACTTTTATTTTGACATGAGGTAAGCAGAGAAGAAATGGGTCTATAACGGACCCACGTTTGGAAGGTCTCTAATTCCCTGTTTTTGTGCAACCCAATACAGTTGGGAGCAACGCTAGTGTATGTAAATACACCCCCGTTGATAAAAGCAGCTACCCTCTTCCAAGTACTGATGTAAACAAACATGCAATAATCATTACAAGCATGGCAGTTGCATAACTTAAACCAAGGATCCTCTCAGAATCTAATGATGATTTGTAGCCTATATGTTGTATCCAGAGTCGTATAGAGATCTATACTGGTTGTGGTGAAATCAGTGGGTTTAATCCTTGGTCATGTCCATATTCTACAACCCCTTTTATTTTGCCCAGAAAATGCATAGGTAGGGATCTCTTGCTTTCACCAATCCAGCATTTCCAATGGTGATGACTCATGAAGGAAAGAAGATGATGAGAGGAAAGTGCTAGTAGTGCATCATTAATCCATTTGTTTATTTACTCATTTGTTTATCCCAGGCCTTGGATGTAGGGACTTGAATTAGTATATGGATTGGGACTATAACCCTGTGTTTTGTCCTCCTAGACCCAGTAGAGTTCTTCAGACAGCGGAACCATGGCAGCTGTGGGGACATGGGGTTTCTCTCAGCCTTCCGTGGAGAGAATACGGTCCCTGATTACTGCTGGAGGACACGCCACAGATGCTGTAGAGGAGGCCATGGCAGGTTGGCATGAGTTGGCGTGGGTGACTCATCTACTACAGTTCCGCAGTGCAGCATGTCTTATGTCCATTGTGAAACTCTTGAATTTCTTCCAGATGTTGAAGATGATCCAAAGACTGGGCTTCACATTGTGGGGAGGGGAGGATTCCCTAACAGTGGGGGAGTGTTGGAGTGTGATGCTGCCATCATGGAGGGCATCACTGGCAGGTTCGGGGCAGTCGCAGCACTACGGGGGTGAGAGAACCACCTGCTAAAACCATGGCATGGCATGGGAAAGAGATGTCTGTGAAAATGAATAGTCATAGGGAAGCCCATTAATAAATGTAACGGTATGAAACTATGGTTTCCAGGGTTGGGGCTCCGGTGCGGGTGGCTCGTAGGGTGATGGACAGAAGCCCCCACAGTCTGCTTGTTGGGGAGGGAGCAGTAGCTTTTGCCAGGGAGCAGGGCTTTACTATAGAGCCCAATGACAACATGCTGAGTGCACACTCAGCCAAGGCTTACCAGGTACCAATACTCCCTGGAGGAAAATGGCATGGCTAACCATTTTAAATATAAATGACAGATGTTGGAAAACTACAAATTATACATCTTGTTCATTCTTGCAGGAATTTCTGGAACAGAAGCAAAGTGTCAGTGGACATGACACACTTGGTGAGACCTGAAACTTTATTTTTTTAAATGTTGATTTATCATGATCTTCCTGCTCATTGTAGAGCATTGAGTGACAGCGGAACATCTACTGTAACAACTGAAAATGACTGATAAATGTGACTGAGACTTGTGCATTAAATTGTTTGGTCCTCTAGGGGGAGTCCTAATCCATATAATCACATTAGTCTTAGTTGTATATTACATTATTTATGGATCCCTAACCTGACACCTACTGTTTTGAATCTGGAATCTTTTTACAATAGTCTCGATTCCCCCCATCTCCAATATCAAAGTTTCTCATCTAGATTAAATAACCCCACTTTCTCTTTTTTTTAAATATATTTTAAAATTATTATTACTGACCATTCCTGCAAGACAAGTTGGTACAAAACATCTGTGGAAGCAGGTCTAAAAGTGCAGGTTACATATTTAGCATCAGATCTAACAACTTCCTCCCTTTCTCAACAGGACTTATAGCGTTAGATAACATGGGGAACATAACTGTTGGTGAGCAAGTTGGTGTCTTCTGTTTTTTCTCTTGTTCTTTCTTATTTATTATGTAAAAGACATATTGCAAGCTCCAGTAGTTGAGTATTTATTTTCAGAGTCTAGAGATACTTCCATCGTAGCTACAGTATGAGGTTAGGTTGTAGTAATATGATTCAGCTGATTTTGCTCATGTCCTGTTTTTCAGGAGTTTCTACTTCAGGGGCCCCCTTCAAATCACCAGGGAGGGTGGGAGACTCACCTCTACCTGGATGTGGCCTATACGCTGAACACATGGCAAGTTTACAGCTACCAAAATCAACTCAGTCAAAGAACTGCACACACTGATGAACTTCTTTCCCTCTGTGTTTTAGTAGCCTTTTCTGGATAATTGTGTTGTGACACACTACACAATGAATCCATTTTACTGCATGTTTGTTAATCCTACAAAGATTGCAGGTTTATGTAAAGTTTTAATACACTATTGTTATGTTAATGTATCGGTTTCAGTACGCTTAAAGGGAATCTCATTCATAGCCAATTCACCACAGTTTAACATCCTTATGATCAAAAAACACTAGAACAAGGGAAACGCATGTTGAATTGAAAGTGGTTTAAAATATTCCAACTGAAGTAACAGTCAGATTGCAGGTTCACATTAAGTGTAACAGGCACATTTTTTCTATGACTGTCATCTCTGTCATTGTATAACCCTGCTCACTTTTTCAGGTGGGAGCTGCGGCAGGTATGTGAACTATTTGGATGATCTTTTCTTTGAATGCGCAAATATATTTTTTTATTATATTTTCTAAAGACTTCTCTTATCAGCCACAGGTGATGGTGATAAAATAATGTGTCATTGCCCAAGCTTCCACGCTGTTCAACTGATGAAACAGGTAGTGTTATGAGATTATCAAGTCATAAATCATTTTACTTTGTCAACCTTCTACTGAGTCAGGTGTAGGTTTGATGTGCCCTGTGGTTGAGATGTTTGAGCAGCCACACTGTCCTATGAAATCTAACTAGCCAGCTATTATTCACACAGCATTAGCCTGCCTGGAACGTTTGGCCCCTTACCCCAACTGACTTTCTGTCTCTCCCCCAGGGGTCATCACCCAACATGGCCTGTTACACTGTCCTGGATGACATCATCAGGAGGACTGCCCCGGACAAGTGCTTTGAGATTGGACTCATCGCCCTGAACGTGAAGGTATCTTTTCTACTCTTAGTACTATATTATAGAGATACAGAGTAGTCATTGTTATATAAATAAATTAAGTTGCACAAAAAACAGATTGGGTCGTTCTGTCTTCTCGACTCCCTAACACTAGATTGAAACCTATCCTCTAGGGTGAAGTAGGGGCTGCCTCTTCAGTGGAGTTTCCCTACACATTCTGGATCCAGGAGAAGGACTATGTGGAAACAAGTACTCAGCTTCCAAATTCCACAGATATGGAGGGCACAGAAAAATGTGACACATGTACAGTAAAATAAAGGGTGTGTCATTGTTAACAGTGATGTATTGAATTGTATTGATAGTAATTGATAATAAAACAATTTTATGTTTACTATAAGTGTCTAATAGTGCTGTCTGAAATAATATTTTAAAGTAGGCCTACACACAGGTATGAAAATAATGTTATAATGGTATGTAGCATACTTATTTCCCCCAATCTGTGGAAAGGAAGTTTCTATCTTTAGCCTACTTGTGAAATTTTGAACGCCTTTAACATGCACAGTTTATGGGCTGACTGACTCATACCTGTGCAGGTGCTGACAGGTCTGACAGGTGACCATCCTAGGCTGACATGATGTCACTCACACTAACTATGACTCAACAATTCAGGATGGAAGATCCTTCTGAACATAAGCATTTAGCTAACCTTTGTCGATGCATGATCTGATATGACTGGTCAATTTCATGAGGGACCTGGACTGTGCCTTCCGTTAGTTTTGCCATTGTATCCTCCATGTGGTCCTTGTCATTAATTTACTCATCCAACATACTATCAGGGTCATACTGTACATTTTGAGAACCTATTGACAGAGGAACGATTTGTTTTTTGAGCACTCATTTTATGATTAATTTAATCACATATGATAGGCTTGATTAATCTGAATTAATCTAGATGGGGGGGGGGGGTCATGTAATTGATTTCCCCAGACCAGAGTGATTCACGCCAAAATTTTGCCACGTTTCACTAGTAATGACGTAGCCTTTGACAGCAAGCGCAAGGGGCAAACGAAACATCGACCAGCCTAGTTTCCTAGCTACATTGTCATTAGGGTAGTGTAGTCATATTCGGCACGGCAGAACATACTCAATATAAGACGAGCCTTTAGGAACAAACTACGATTTCTGAGAATCGCTGATCTTGCTTCTAGGGTTTCTCTGTTCAGTGTTTGAGTTGCTATTTCCTGGTTGATACTAGCAGCCATTTTGGTTTCAAGACAACTAGCCTGGGTTTGGATGAATACCTTGCCAGCTAGTTAGTTACTTTTATTTTTCCTCCAAAGGAATTAGCTAGCTAACTATTTATTTACATTTTTTCAGAGCGAAAGGGAGTGCCGTTTTATAAGAAAAGGGGATTTACTGTGACGACTCCAAGATGAATCCCGAATAGTAAGTACAGTAGCTAACTGAACGTCAGCTAACCTAGCTGTTCTGCTAGCTACACAGCTAACATTATCTGACCTGTTTGTGTTTTGTCCATCTAAAAAGTGCAAACTAGTTAGTTAGTTAGTTAGCTAGCTACCATTAGTCACTGTGTTTGTTGAGGTCATATTAACGTTTCACACAAGTTAGTCAATGTCAATAAATGTGTTTACAGTCAGCTAGTTAACTTAGTTGCTAACTAGCACCGGCATAGTTATTAAACATTTAATTAGTTAACTGCTAGGGCAGAGTAGTTAAGTTTAGTTGGTAACGTAGTACTAACTAATGTAAGTTACTTAGCTAGTTACCTTTTTATTCTAGTAGCCTGGTAAAGCACACGTCAACTAGCTAACGTTACTGTTCATGTCATTAGATATGTTGTGATTATCGCTACTTTAACGTTATCTTACTAGTTAACATTAGCCAGTCAAGTCAATATCCCAATGTGTAACGTTATATTACTGCAGCCTTTTGTGCACTTGGTCAATAATGGTGGTGGTCAATAATGGTGGTATAATTGGTGGTGGTCAATAATTAATGCTAGCTAGCTAGTTATATCTATAACGATTTCATATGTGGCTATACTACACAGTGGTAACTTAACTCCTTGCTAGTTAGGCAATGTAGCTGGCTAGTACTCTGGTTGATGCTAGTTAACTACATTGACAATAAACCAAATTAGTGAATTAAGCATTGTGATTGATTCTCTAACGTTACATCCATGTTATTTTGTGAATTTGGCCCTCAAGTGGAAAGCAACTAAGCAATATGACAGGATAGTGTGGCACCCACCCACTCTCTACATCCTGAGTCAGTCATGTGTGGGTCACATGCAATATGACATGCCTCTTTCAACACACTCATTGGGTTGTTGGGCAAGCCACGGGTTTGTCTACCATCCCTCTAAACATGTTGGCAATTACCGGAATCCTGTGGTTTAGACATAGGTTGGTGTTGTATGATACATATTTAGTATGTATTTTAGCTCAGTTAAAAAATAAAAATCTAATCTATGCAACAGTCCCACTGCATGGCATGGCAGTGAACATCTGATTTGAAATGTTCTTCAGAATCTATTCTGATTACACAAGATAGTGAATATGCCTTTGCATTGCAAGGGTAGCCATTTCCTTTTTTGACAGGCACACTAGGCTGTTACCCCCATTTAGAGACAGGATAACATTTTATTTGAGACAGGTTTAATGTGTTCGCACTCAGATGTTGCATAAAGCTTACTTCATTATTCAATGTTTATACATTTTTTACTACATCAAGGATAGCGTACAGACGTTTCGGCTTTACAGCCTTCAGTGTGTAGGTACAATTCTCTTTCAATCCAAAAAGTATTTCTAAAGAACAACAGATGAGAAGCAGGTGCTTCTAATCAGGGTTGCCACTCATCTGCCAATCATTGGCCCCTCTGGTGTACCTGTATACAAATTTGTCACAAAAATAAACAGAATTACAGGGGGTGGGGTCAGGCATGAAGGGCAACTCTCAAATCAACTGCCCCAGGTGTCTGCTCACCTAAATACATCACATCAATTCATGAGCCAGCCCACCCCGAAGGACATCAGGCAAAGCCGTTCATAAATGTGTGGGGCCAACTCATAAACGATATGCAAAATCTGCTAAGAACATTGTTCTTGTATAGTCTAAATGTGGCTTATAGGAACAAGGTGAAATCGAATTCTTAGTTTAAACCATGTGGAAATACAGAATTTAATTGATATATCCAGCCCTTGCTTCTGGGAGAGCGCGGTGGTTCTCTTTTGATCAGTTATTTCTTTGAGACCTCAAGGGGTACATTATTCATAAGTTGTTATTGAACTTTTAAAGGCCAAGTGCAGTCCAAAATGGTATTTTCCTGTGTTCTACATATCTACACTATGCAGTTGGAGTAATACTGTGAAATTGATGACCTTTTAGTGTAAGAGCTGTTTGAAAAGAGTGCCTGAAATTTCAACCTGTTTGGTGGGATGGACTTTTGGCCTCCCATGGTGACATCGCCATGCGGTATGTTAGTTAATAAACCAATGAGAGAGAGTTCCAAAACTCTTTGCCAATAACTACACATTTTCCCCTCCCCACTCAGACCTATCCTAAACAGTCCTAGCTAAATTCTTGCTTGAGAAATTGACCTTTGCTAAGAAGCTATTTTTGTTTATTTTTGACAATTTTTATTGAAAACAATCACGGGAAAGTACTTATTTGTTACCCATAAATGATTTGGGATTGAGATAACGGGTTGCAAAATGGGCTTTCTATCAGCAGACGGCACTCTTGACTGATGTATAGCTACTTTCTCTGGTACTTTTCTCGGTGTAGCCTACTTTTATTCAATTCAAATTCAAGATTAACTTCAAGCAAAACATTTAGGAAATGTAGCTGGCAGCATTCTTTCTATGATAAACGTTAGAAATATGATGGCTATGCATCGTTTTTGCCGAAAAGACCTTGCTTTTTCATTGTACGCTCATTTACTAGTGTGGCTGCTAGCCAAATAAGCTATTTTCTGCTGAATGTGTTGCACTTATGTATTTTCTGTGAAGGACAATTAGTTGTATGCCCCTTATCACCCTTGAAGCAACAAAATATATATATATATATATATATATATATATATATATATATATATATATTTTTTTTCTTTTCTTCTTTTTTCTAGTAGATCATAAAAATAAATAAATCAAATAAGTTTGACTCATTCAGCAGTTTTTACCTAACGTTTAATTAAGTATAATACTATTGGAAATGAATGTGAAAAGTTAATTTATATTCCTAAAACAACATAAGTTGAAATTAATGCTGTTTGGGGTCTATGCACTATTTAAACTAACACTATTCAAAGGCCACACAGAATCTGAGAATACTTTTTAGATCACTGGTTAGAAGAGAATTTGCTGAAGACCTTCATCCAGAATGTCGGGTGGAAGTTTTGCGAGGCTGCCGAAACAGGGAAGGAAACAAATCAGTTGCTTTGTTATTCAACTTAAACAAATCACCACCCGCTGTAGTATATCAACAGTGACTAGGGTTGGTTTCTATTTGAGTGATAGTTTGACTCGCAGATCCATGTATTGGTGTGAGATCAGCTACTTTTATACGGAGAGCGTCTTGAATTTTCCCTGCTGTTTGAGTTTGAGACGGCCAGCGGGTATGACAGAATCAACTGTACAAAACCAATGATATTTATCTATTTTAAATTGATTTTGTCATTGTTTTTACTATAAGCTTGTATACTAACATCACTAATCGGAGGTAGAAAGGATGTGTAATTACCCTCATTCGATGTAGTCAACGTGAGGTTGTGTAATGTAGTAACACACACTGTCCATGTACAGGAAATTGCCACATCTTAAATGACCATGTTTTCATGACATGATATCATTTTGACGCCCATTCAAAAACAGTACGGGACTAGATTTATTAGGATCCCCGTTAGCTGACTCCAATGGCAACAGCTAGTCTTACTGGGGTCTGACACAACGAAAAAGACAAGACTTTATCATTTACATTTGTATTTAATTAACATGTGTTTGCATCTATCACATGTCAGTACAAACACACAACAAGTAGGCCACATGGGGGAGAGGCGTTGTGTCGTGAGGTGTTGCTTTATTAGTTTTTTGAAACCAGGTTTGCTGTTCACTTGCGTTATATGAGATGGGAGTTCTATGCACTCATGGCTCTGTATAATGTACCAGGAAGTAGGCTGGACTTTCATAGGGTATTGTCCCCAGCCTTTAACACCTCCCTCAGCATCTTTTGTTGCACTGAAGTCCTTGCAAGATGTAGGCTACTTATCCATCCCCACACTGCTTCCATGGATCCATGGACTCAAATGCACCTGGTCAACCAGGGGGTTCTCCGAGTTCCCAGTTAGTAGCCCGCAGAAAACAGGCTATATCTGATGCAGTGCATTTTAGTGATGGGGGGGGGTCGACAGTTGAATATCGCAATATTATTTGGGATGCAAACTCAATATTAGGAAGGTGTTCGTAATGGTTGTACACTTAGTGTATAGTGAGCAATATGTTTGGAATATCAAATCGCAATACATATAATTGTGAGAATCACAATAGATACCATATTGGCACTTAAGTATCGTGATAATATTGTCTCATCAGTTCCCAGGCAAATCCCAGCCCTATTGTGTATTTTTGCAGAGCACTTGCTTTCATTATCTTTTGCCTTGCTCTCTAGCCCATCTTTTGTCTGCCGGAGCTGAGCAGCTGATGTGGAAGTCGAATAATGGTGGGCGGCTTGGTGTGTCTGTCTTTGAAGCATACACAGTATCATCCAATCCCACTTAAAATGCTGACTGTGATAGTGGGGTAGACAGATTTTTGCTGTAGGCTATTTCCCCCTCTCTTGCAAGACTAGTCAGAGGTACTACTAGCCTTTCACAGGGCCTGTCATTGTTGTCCTCAACCATCTGCTTAACGAAGACTGCATGACTGTAATTCATAACAATGGGCGAGGGGGGAAAAGGACAGGGAGGCAGGAAACAGGGCTGCCTCAGTTTCTTAGCCTTGGTGCTGGGTCAGACTAGAGCGTCGCCCAGGTTCATCCGAGCCTGCCTGCCTTCCTTTGACGACTGGAGAGAGTGGAGGAGGGTCCGATCTGAAGTCCAGCTGAATTCCCCTCTTATTGTGGAATGCTTAATCAGCTTACTGGAGTTTCCGTACCTTTCTGTGTGTAGCCTGGTTGTATGGCACATTGTGTAGCACATGCCCCTGTTAAATAAATACAGCATACCGAGTGGAGGGGGTTGAGAGAACGTGTGTGTGTGTGTGTGTGTGTGTGTGTGTGTGTGTGTGTGTGTGTGTGTGTGTGTGTGTGTGTGTGTGTGTGTGTGTGTGTGTGTGTGTGTGTGTGCTTTGGTTAGAACTGAACATGAGTGGACAATAGCTGTATAGTTTCTAGATGTTTGTCTTTTGCTGGTCTGATCTAATTTTATAGGCTATGTTGATGATGCTTCCCTAATTCACACGGTTGGGAGTGGGACAGGATGTATGGACTGGAAATGCTCAGCATTTTGTTGTCGTCATGGGTCCATCCTACTGGGGTTTCAGCTCGTATACAGTTGAAGTCGGAAGTTTACATACAGTTAGGTTGGAGTGTATGTAAATTAAAACTCGTTTTTCAACCACTCCACACATGTCTTGTTAACAAACTATAGTTTTGGCAACTTGGTTAGGACATCTACTTTGTGCATGACACAAGTAATCTTTCCAACAATTGTTTACAGACACAGTGAATTTTAAGTGAAATAATAATCACAATTAGAGGTCAGCCGATTAATCAGAATGGCCGATTAATTAGAGCCGATTTCAAGTTTTCATAACAATCGGAAATCTGTATTTTTGGGCTCCCGATTTAAAAAAAATAATATATATATATATATATATTTTTTTTACACCTTTATTTAACGAGGCAAGGCAGTTAAGAACACATTCTTATTTTCAATGACAGCCTAGGAACGGTGGGTTAACTGCCTCGTTCAGGGGCAGATCGACAGATTTTCACCTTGTCAGCTCGGTGATTAATCTTGCAACCTTACAGTTAACTATTCCAACGCAATAACGACCTGCCTCTCTCTCGTTGCACTCCACAAGGAGACTGCCTGTTACGCGAATGCAGTAAGCCAAGGTAAGTTGCTAGCTAGCATTAAACTTATCTTATAAAAAACTATCAATCATAATCACTAGTTAACTACACATGATTAATGATATTACTAGATATTATCTAGCGTGTCCTGCGTTGCAATAAATCTGACTAAGCATACAAGTGTCTTAAGTATCTGACTGAGCGGTTGTAGGCAGAAGCAGGCGTGTAAACATTAATTCAAACAGCACTTTCGTGCGTTTTGCCAGCAGCTCTTATGTTGTGCATCAAGCATTGCGCTGTTTATGACTTCAAGCCTATCAACTCCCGAGATGAGGCTGGTGTAACTGAAGTGAAATGGCTAGCTAGTTAGCGTGCGCTAATAGAGTTTCAAACGTCACTCGCTCTGAGCCTTCTAGTGGTTTTTCCCCTTGCTCTGCATGGGTAACGCTGCTTCGATGGTGGCTGTTGTGTTGCTGGTTCGAGCCCAGGGAGGAGCGAGGAGAGGGACGGAAGCTATACTGTTACACTGGCAATACTAAGGTGCCTATAAGAACATCCAATAGTCAAAGGTTAATGAAATACAAATGGTATAGAGGGAAATAGTCCTATAATTCCTATAACAACTAAAACCTAAAACTTCTTACCTGGGAATATTGAAGACTCCTGTTAAAAGGAACCACCAGCCTTCATACACTGCTCAAAAAAATAAAGGGAACACTAAAATAACACATCCTGGATCTGAATGAATGAAATATTCTTATTAAATTTTTCTTTACATAGTTGAATGTGCTGACGACAAAATCACACAAATTATCAATGGAAATCACATTTATCAACCCATGGAGGTCTGGATTTGGAGTCACACTCAAAATTAAAGTGGAAAACCACACTACAGGCTGATCCAACTTTGATGTAATGTCCTTAAAACAAGTCAAAATGAGGCTCAGTAGTGTGTGGCCTCCACGTGCCTGTATGACCTCCCTACAACGCCTGGACATGCTCCTGATGAGGTTGCGGATGGTCTCCTGAGGGATCTCCTCCCAGACCTAGACTAAAGCATCCGCCAACTCCTGGACAGTCTGTGGTGCAAAGTGGCGTTGGTGGATGGAGCGAGACATGATGTGCTCTATTGGATTCAGGTCTGGGGAATGGGCGGGCCAGTCCATATCATCACTGCCTTCCTCTTGCAGGAACTGCTGACACACTCCAGCCACATGAGGTCTAGCATTGTCTTGCATTAGGAGGAACCCAGGGCCAACCGCACCAGCATATGGTCTCACATTTTGTCACCAAAGCCCCATATACCACCCACGACTGCGACCTGTATGCTCTCGTCGGCTGGCCCTCGCTACATATTCATCGCCAGACCCACTGGCTCCAGGTCATCTATAAGTCTTTGCTAGGTAAAGCTCCGCCTTCTCAACTCACTGGTCACAATAACAACACCCACCCGTAGCACGCGCTCCAGCAGGTATATCTCACTGGTCATCCCCAAAGCCAACACCTTTGGCCGACCTTTCCTTCCAGTTCTCTGCTGCCAATGACTGGAACAAATTGCAAAAATCGCTGATGTTGGAGACATATCTCCCTCACTAACTTTAAACGTCAGCTATCTGAGCAGCTAATCGATCGCTGCAGCTGTACACAGCCCATCTGTAAATAGCCCATCCAATCTACCTACCTCGTCCCCATGTTGTTTTTATTTACTTTTTTGCTCTTGAACACCATTATTTCAACTTTCACATCATCCTCTGCACATCTATCACTCCAGTGTTAATTTGCTAAATTGTCATTACTTTGCTACTATGGCCTATTCATTGCCTTATCACCTCCCACCATTTGCACACACTATATATAGACTTTTTTATATTGTGTTATTGACTGTATGTTTGTTTATTCCATGTGTAACTCTGTGTTTGTCGCTTTGCTTTATCTTGGCCAGGTCGCAGTTATAAATGAGAACTTGTTCTCAACTGGCTTACCTGGTTAAATAAAGGTGAAATAAAAAATAAAGTGGTGATCCTAACTGACCTAAGACAGGATTAAATGTCAGGATTTGTGAAACTGAGTTTAAATGTATTTGGCTAAAGTGTATGTAAACTTCTGACTTCAACTGTAAATGAGCATAGCCTGAATTGGTGTATTTTAGCAAGCATCAGTGGGCCAAGGAATGGTGTTTTAGTATTTTACCGATCATTTGAAGATCATTGTTTGGCAAGCTCATACCCGTTTGTTACGCTGTGAAAGCCAGTTTGATAAGATGTCCCATTTTGAATCTAAGAACATCATCATTAAGGCTACTGCTGTCTGTCACGCGTTTATATCGGTGACCATCACCAGAGCTCACAGCCCCATGTCAACCCAGTCTTAAGTTCACACCTCAGCCCTCACCTCTTCCTCCTCACTGTGAGTTGCTGCGCAGGTCCCCCGGCCTCGTTTCACCCAGTGTGCATGTACCTGCGTGTGTCTGACTGTCGTGTGCGTTTTTATGTAGGCTATTTTTGTGCAAGTGTTTTTCTGCTGTTGTGTGGTGTCTCTCACACCGGATCAAGGTTAGCAGCACTCTGAAACATGAGCTGATGAACTACAGAGAGCTTTGGCAAATTCGACAGCAGCTCTGTTTGTAACAAATCATTAAACATGCGTCAGGCTGATATGACATGAGCTCAATTAAAGAAGGCTTCTTAGTGAAGTTGAGCAAAGGCCTACTGAGTTTCTACTGTATTCCAGTTAACATACTATGTTGTCGGCAGTCACAGTGCAGTCTTCATCCTTTTTAAAATGCCATTGTTTGAGTGTGTATCACATGAGCACTGAAATGTTGAGCTCCCCCACTGATATTTTGTTTTGCTGATCGTGCACAGATCTGTGTGGTCCTAGCAGTGTGAGGTTTCATTTGCCTGCCAAATCTGATTTTTTTTTTTTGTTTTTTTTTTTGAAGAACAAATTCTTATTTTCAATGACGGCCTAGGAACAGTTGGTTAACTGCCTGTTCAGGGGCAGAACGACGGATTTGTACCTTGTCAGCTCGGGGGTTTGAACTTGCAACCTTCCGGTTACTAGTCCAACGCTCTAACCACTAGGCTACCCTGCCACGATGTTTCACTGTCTGCTGAAATTGCAGATGTCTGTTGAAATGTCTACTTTTCTGTACCAAAAAGGTATGCAGGATTGCATCTCTTTGTGTTTGGACTCAGGCTTGAATTAGCCTGGTTTCAACTTTGGTGTGATAGTCTATAAAGGTGTCGGCGTGAAAGACCTTTCTAGGCGTTAGGCAAGCATTATAACACATCACTCATACACTCTGATTGTATGGTGGTGTGACCAAAGTAGTTATGCTGAGAGTTAACCCAACACAGTATCTTGCCCAAGATATTTGAAAGCAATATAACCGCAATGGCGTTTTTTGAATTGTCTGCTGCAACACCACAATGAAATCTCTCCTTAAGAGAGACGGGGAAGCGAGAAGAAACTGTTCTGTCTGAGGAAGCCATCAGAGCTATGCTGTCTACAGAGTTTAGAGGCAAGCTTCCAATGGTTTCTAACAAGGCTAGCGTCATTTTAATGTTTTTTTTTATAGCTACTTTTGTTGAAACTGTGGGGAAACCTGGAATCCTGTTTTTAAAACATCTCTACTCTCCACAGTGACTATTTATTCAAGCTGCTCCTGATCGGTGACTCTGGCGTCGGAAAGTCTTGTCTTCTCCTCCGATTTGCAGTAAGTGTTCTGTTCATCCGTCCATGTCTCATAGCCATTCATAAGGTGCCCGTCGTCACTCATTAGTTGTTCAAAGGCTGACCTAGTCATATTAACAATAATAATTATAGTCCTCTTAATAATAATGTAATATTGGACTAAATTCACAAGGTAAGAACTGGATGCCCTGTAATGTGAAAAGGTCAAATCGATCACAGAAATAGTATTTATATTATAGTATTAATACTGTGTTAAATCAACATTTTCTGGTTTACTCTCCTACTGCGGCGAATGATCCTACTTTTGGATTCCTTTTTTTCTTCTCTAGACTGAGAATGTATGAAAGGTTAAGGATTTGTACTTTGAGCAGGACGTCTGTATGTTCCCACACCGACTCCTCCCCTTTCCTTTCTCCCCAGGATGACACATACACAGAAAGCTACATTAGCACAATCGGAGTGGACTTCAAAATACGAACTATAGAATTAGACGGAAAGACTATTAAACTTCAAATCGTAAGTGCCCCCCCCCCCCGACCACATCTCTATTGTCCTCTACTGTGTAAAGGGGAAGCTCCACGTTACACTAACAAGTATGTAGTTCAGGATCTGGCCACATTTGGACCAAAAAATGCCATTGTAGGCATTTTAGAACCTAACTCTAGACTGTTCACCAAATATCCAAAGGCAGAGGCCTCCTACATTATTACGACTATCACGGTTGACTACAAACTGGTGAATTATCAGTTAGAAATACCCTTCTCTCATTTGTGTGTTTTGGTCTTATTTGTCAGAGTTGAATGTGCTATGAAGCAGCATCTATTTGGCAGAGGTGTGTGTGGTGTGTGTGTTTGGCCTTCCTGTATTTGTGACGGTGACTGAGTGTCTCTGCTGTGTGTTGACACTGACAGTGGGACACGGCGGGGCAGGAGAGGTTTCGCACAATCACATCCAGCTACTATAGAGGAGCCCACGGTATCATCGTAGTCTATGACGTCACAGACCAGGTCAGTCCACCTTTACCTTTTCACTGTGTTTGAGTGTTATAGATTATTTTCCACTATTAGTTGTTTTTAATTGAAATTCCGGAGTGCAGGTTAACTAGTATTTTGAAAGACTAAGGCCTAGATTCAATCAGAGCAAGCATTAACCAGTGATCGCCGAAAACCGCATAGCTGATGTTTTCGCGGTGTCAAAGGTGTAGCTGCGTTGGCGCTGTCAAATCGGTGAGCAGCTGCTCTTGATCATTGTCCCGACGCCACATCTGTCCCACTCACGTTAGAAGTTCAGAATGAGAAAGTGTAGGTTATGGAGAAATAATGATGCTCAAATAGAAAATCATTAAACAAAATGATGAGGATTTCTGTCAGTCAAATCGAGGTCTTGATTACATCACACGTTCCATTGTTTGAATTTGTAAACATGGCTGCATGGGGTTTCTCATAATGCGACTCTATGCAGCCAATGGCAACGTCTGCTTTAGGTTTAATGCCAGGTGCCGCTTGTGGATTTGAAAGCTCTTAACGCATTTCCACCTCCGACAAAACAACCACTATGCGGATGTTGGCTAAAGCGGATCTGATTGAATAGCGCCCTTTACAAAGATCTTGCCTACCCTTTCATGCTGGTTGTGATTCTCTTTCTTCTTCTAGGAGTCCTTCAATAATGTCAAGCAGTGGCTACAGGAAATCGACCGCTACGCCAGTGAAAACGTCAACAAGCTGTTGGTAGGGAACAAGTGTGACCTGACAACAAAGAAAGTGGTGGATTACACAACAGCAAAGGTAAGGGCTTCCATCAAAGTCAATGGGTTATCAGATGGTGCAGGAGTAATGCATTTTTCTATTTAACTACTTGAAAAAATAGTCTACAGCTGTGGTTTCCAAACCTTCAAATTTGATATTTTGTTGAGGCCCCCAAACAAACCAAATGTTTCTGGACACAATCGGATCTTTGTCTGCAACCCAGTAGTAAAATAGTAATAGTGTACAGTACTGTCACGAATGCAGCAGCTCCTCTAACCCAGTCTCTCCATTCCATTCTTTGCAGGAGTTTGCAGACTCCCTGGGCATCCCGTTCTTGGAAACTAGTGCCAAGAACGCCACCAATGTGGAGCAGGCCTTCATGACCATGGCTGCTGAGATAAAGAAGAGGATGGGCCCTGGGGCTACGACCGGAGGCAACGAGAGGTCCAATGTCAAGATCGACAGTACGCCTGTCAAACCTGCCTCGGGGGGCTGCTGCTGAGAGGGAGAACCCCACCAACACCTCTACCCTCACCTCAACCGCCCCCCTCCACTTGGCCCCATTCTCCACCATGCCTCACCCACCCAGCTTAACAGTAACTGAGCGAGAGTGTGAGAGCGAAAACAAAATTAAGTTGCCTGAATTTGTACAGTAGCCGTACTACCAACAAAAATGTATGGTTATCACCCTCCCTTTATGCCCTGGTAGTTGATGATTAGTAGTACTTTCCAGGCTGTCTGTTAGCAGTCAGATGGTCAGCCGCTCACTGGACCTCCCCTGGCCCCCTCCTGGAGTGGCTTTACCCCCCTTACCCGAACCTCATCAGACACAATGGATTTCATTTGAACCCCCACCCCCATCTGTGTGAAGGTTAATGAGAATAATGTGTGAGTGTCTATCTCACTGCATTCCTACTGCAGGGTTGGTATATAGTCAAATTATGTTTTGTTCTTCTGGCCCCCTCTTTTCTTTTCGGTTATTTTGCTGTTTGTATCAGCAAGTGTAGATCTCTGTCCCTTTCGAAGGCGTTTATTCGCCAATATGCGGTCAGCCAACTGCACAACAGTGTCTCACTGTCTCGCAAAAAAGTCTATTGAAAAATATGTACATATACATTGTGTGTGTGTATGTGTGTGTGTATATATGTAAGATCTGATTTGCTAGTTCTGTAGACTTCAATACATTATCGGAGTAGTCTTGACTTAATCTCTGCATTAAAATTTGTCTCAACATGTCACATTTAAACTGAAAAATAAATAAATGTTGTACTTCCAGACTGTATGATACGGAATAATCTGTTTGCGATTCTTGGTGGATATGTAGGAACATCTTGTTTTTAATAATTTATTCTACATTTATATGGCAAATATATTGTACCAGTAACTTAGACTCTGTATGCAAATTGGCCATTACCTGTGGAATATCTCAGTACAGAATTGCATATATAAAAACACTATGTTCTTTTTTCATAATAAAGGCTACTGAATACAGTTTTAAAAGAATTCAACCATTTCTCTAGCACTGTTTACCTAGTTTGACGTGTGTTCGCTATATGGATAGATGTGTCTAGCTAGATTTGTGTAATAGCACAGTGGTCTGTTGTATGTCAGATTGACTTTACCACAGAATGCTAACTACAGAACAAAATTCCCATGTATCCCATTCTCACCAGTTCTCCCCTGGAGTCCCCACAGTACATCAACTGCTAAATTCAGACACATTCTAGTTATTACACTTGAGCTCTACACTGATTGTACATAAAAATCAAGTGGCTATACAGTATGAGGTTTACTCAGTTGGAACAAGTAGTGTAGTTTTCACCAGGTTTAATCTGTGAATGAGGATTCCAATAGTGGGAAGGACAAAGTTTTCCAGGGTGTTTAAAAGTTCTCATTCGAAGTGTACATTACCCTCATAACATTCACAATTGATTACTACAGTAACAAAGATGCTGGTTAAAAACATGTTGCACATTAAAGGCTTTAGGTACAAGTACTGTAATTCTTAATGCACTTTTCATCCAGGTTTTCCATGTTCTGGCCCAAAGTGCTAACTGCTAGGCTACCTGCAGCCCTAAGGCCACTGAATGGTTCAACATCCTACATTACAAATCTACAATGATGTGTAGTGCAGACCACATTCTAATTTGGAGTGATGAATAACGCTTCACCATCTGGTAGTCCGATGGATGAATCTGGCTTTGGTGGATGCCAGGAGAACACTACCTGCCCGAATACATAGTGCCAACTGTAAAGTCTGGTGGAGGATAAATAATAGTCTGGAGCTTTTTTCATGATTTAGACTAGGTCCCTTAGTTCCAGTGAAGGGAAATCTTAACGCTACAGCATACAATGATATTCTAGACGATTCTGTGCTTCCAACATTGTGGCAACAGTTTGGAGAAGGCCCTTTGCTGTTTCAGCATGACAATGACCCAGTGCTCAAAGCGAGGTCCATACAGAAATGATTTGTTGAGATCGGTGTGAAAGAACTTGACTGCCTGCACAAAGCCCTGAGCTCAACCCCATCAAACACCTTTTAGATGAATTGGCGCACCGATTAGGAACCAGGCCTAATTGCCCAACATCAAGTGTTCTACCTCACGAATGCTCTTGTGGCTGAATGGAAGCAATTCCCTGCAGCAATGTTCTAACATCTAGTGAAAAGCCTTCCCAGAAGAATGGAGACTGTTATAGCAGCAAAGGAGGGAGCAACTCCATATTAATGCCCATGATTTTGGAATGAGAGGTTCAACGAGCAGGTGTCCCCACATACTTTTGGTCATGTTCTGTACCTTGATTAGATATGTATTCACGCCCCTGAGAAAATACACGTTAGAAACACCTTTGGCTGCGAATACAGCTGTGAGTCTTTTTGTGAAAGTCTAAGAGCTTTGCACACCGTGTACAAATAATAATTTGCCAATTATTATTATTTTAATTATTCAAGCTCTGTCAAGTTGGTTGTTTATCATTGCTACCCTGAACAAAAATATAAAACACAACATGCAAAGTGTTATGAAAGATCCCAAAAATAAAAGATCCCAGAAATGTTTCATACTCACAAAAGCAAATTTCTCTCATATTTTCAGCACACAGTTGTTTACATCCCTGTTATTGTGCATCTCAAGAAGATGAAATCATGAAGCTGATTAAACAGCATGATCATTACACAGGTGCACCTTGTGCTGGGGACAAGGCCACTCTAAAATGTGCAGTTTTGTCACACAACACAATGCCACTGATGTCTCAAGTTGAGGGAGCATGAGTTGTTGCCAGAGCAGTGAATGTTAATTTCTCTACCATGAGCCATCTACAACGTAGTTTTAGAGAATTTGGCAAAATCCAACTGGCCTCACAACCACAGACCACGTGTGTGGTGTCGTGTGGGCAAGCAGTTTGCTGATGTCAACGTTGTGAACAGAGTGCCCCATGGTGGCAGTGGGGTTATGGTATGGGCAGGCTTAAGCTACGGACAACGAACACAATTGCATTTTTTTATAGACGGCAATTTGAATGCACATCAACTCAGCAAAAAAAGACATGTCCTCTCACTGTCAACTGCATTTATTTTCAGCAAACTTAACATGTGTAAATATTTGTATGAACATAAAATTCAACAACTGAGATATAATCTGAACAAGTTCCACAGACATGTGACTAACAAAAATGGAATAATGTGTCCCTGAACAAAGGCAGGATCAAAATCAAACATCAGTACCTGGTTGTGGCCACCAGCTGCATTAAGTACTGCAGTTCATCTCCTCATCATGGACTGCACCAGATTTGCCTAGTCTTGCTGTGAGATGTTACCCCACTCTTCCACCAAGGCACCTGCAAGTTCTCGGACGTTTCCTGGGGGAATGGCCCTAGCCGTCACCCTCCGATCCAACAGCTCCCAGACGTGCTCAATGGGATTGAGATCCGGGCTCTTCACTGGCCATGGCAGAACACTGACATTCCTGTCTTGCAGGAATGCACGCACAGAGCGATCAGTATGGCTGGTGGCATTATCATGCTGGAGGGTCATGTCAGGATGAGCCTGCAGGAAGGTTACCACATGAGGGAGGAGGATGTCTTCCCTGTAACGCATAGCGTTGAGATTGCCTGCAATGACAACAAGCTCAGTCCGATGATGCTGTGAGAGTACAGGCCTCGGTGTAACGCTCATTCCTTCAACGATAAACGCGAATCCGACCATCACCCCTGGTGAGACAAAACTGTGACTCATCAGTGAAGAGCACTTTTTACCTCCTGTCTGGTCCAGCAACGGTGGGTTTGTGCCCATAGGCAACATTGTTGCCGGTGATGTCTGGTGAGGACCTGCCTTACAACAGGCCTACAACAAGCCCTCAGTCCAGCCTCTCTCAGCCTATTGCGGACAGTCTGAGCACTGTTGTAACTCGAGCAGTTGTTGTTGCCATTCTGTACCTGTCCCGCAAGTGTAATATTCGGATGTACCGATCCTGTGCAGGTGTTGTTACACGTAGTCTGCCACTGCGAGGGTGATTAGCTGTCCGTCCCGTCTCCCTGTAGCGCTTTCTTAGGCATCTCACAGTACGGACATTGCAATTTACTGCCCTGGTCACATCTGCAGGGACCCTGGGAATCTTTCTTTTGGTTTTTCAGAGTCAGTAGAAAGGGTGCAGGGTGCATGTTTTGGAATATTTTTATTCTGCACAGGCTTACATTTTTTTCACTCTGTCATTTAGGTTAGTTTTGTGGAGTAACTACAATGCTGTTTTCTCATATCACAACCAAAGTCTGTAACTGTTTTACAATCACCATGGTGAAATCCATGAGCAGTTTCTTTCCTCTCCGGTAACTGAATTACACCTGCATCTTTTTAGTGACTGGGTGTATTAAGCTTGATTAATAACTTCACCATGCTCAAAGGGAGATACACCGTCTACTTTTTTATATTTGTACACTACCAATCGGTGCCCCTTGTGAGGCATTGAAAAACCTCTGGTCTTTGGTCTTTGTGATTAAATCTGGGCTTGAAATACACTAGTTGATTGAAGGACCTTCCAGATAATTGTATGTGTGGGGTCCAGAGATGAGATGGGGTAGTCATTCAACAATTATGTTGAACACTATTATTGAACCCAGAATGAGTCCATGCAATTTATGGGATTTGTTAAGCAAATCTTTACTCTTAAACTTATTTAGGCATAACACAGAGGTTGAATACTTTTTCAGCTTTTCTCCCCAATTTCATGATATTAAATGGGTAGTTACAGTCTTTTCCATCGCTGCAACTCCCGTACGGATTCGGGAGAGGCGAAGGTTGAGAGCCATGCGTCCTCCGAAAAATGACCCTGCCAAGCTGCACTGCTTCTTGACACACTGCTCATTTAACCCGGAAGCCAGCGGCACCAATGTGTCAGAGGAAACACCGTACAACTAACTGGCGACCGAAGTCAGTGTGCATGTGCCCGGCCCATCACAAGGAAACACTAGAGCGCATTGGGACAAGGACATCATGGTCAGCAAATCCCTCCCCACACCCGGACAATGCTGGGACAATTGGGTACCGCTTCATGGATCTCCCGGTTGCGTCCGGCTGCGACACAACCGAACACGGGTCTGTAGTGATGCCTCAAGCACTTTGATGCAGTGCCTTAGGTCGCTGCGCGGCTTGGGAGGCCCTAGCTTTTCATTTTGAATTCATCTGTAAAAATGTCTGAAAACATAATTCCACTTTCACATTGTGAGGTATCGTGTGTAGATCAGTGACACAAAATGTCAATTTAATACATTTTCAATTCAGGCTGTAGCAACAAAATGTGGAAAAAGTCAAGGGGTGAGAATTCTTTCTGAAGGCACCAATCCACACTCATTCTTCATTACTGAAAGAGAATAGGAGAAAACTGACTTCTTCTGATGATAAATAATAAACCTGATAACATGTCACTAGAGGGTGCTATAGTGTAATCACATCCCAATCTCTACATAACCGTAGAAACATACTATCCATGCCTCGAATGGAGCTTTCACTGAGCGGTCCTCTGGACCGCCATCCTATCCGGGTCTCCTGCCTGGGTCTCCTCTCTCCCACTGGGCTCCCTGGGCTGGGTCAGTCTGTCCATGACTGAGATAATAGAGGAGAAGAGGTGCTCTGAGTGGGTCTCCAGCGCCTTGGACTGCCTCTCAATAAGACAGAGGGTCTCTTTCAGAACTGGGGGACATAAGAAGAGGAAGAAAGAGAGGGGGGAGAGACAGGGGAAGAGAGATGAGAGAATAGTATAGAGATGAGTATAGAAAACAGAAGAGAAATGGGAAACTGTAGTGGTACATTTCACATTCAACCCACTAAGATTCCTTCCTGTGACATGTAACAACTTGGAATAAGAGAAAGAGAAGAAAACAGAGCCCCAAAACTCTTAGTCATGCATGGCCGCATTCTCCTCACACAGCGTTTCCTGCTTCTGTCAGAGGAGAGGACTGTGGGTATATAATTACTCCTGACTACCAGAACAAATCTACAGTATGCCAGTGTTAGATGTTTAATTGAACTATATGGGAACTGAAACAAATAGTCAAGCTCACCACTGTTAGCAGACAAGAAATTCTACCCTTTTATCAAGGTGGCCTTCACACAAACAAGTAAACTCATTTGTCATTTGTAATGTGGAGCCCTTTAAAAAAAACAGGCAGCGCCCACTTCAATAGTCTCAGATGTTGTTGCTGTGTCATGCAATTCATTTTACGCTTCCGTTAGTAAAGGAGCACAAGTGTATTTCAGAATTCACAAAGGGAAATAGTGTAGGGTGGTGTGTTGGCCTCGTCGTCTTCTTTCGGTGAAACACTTCCACACCCTTTACTAAGAAGAAGTCTGATAGGCTGATCCGCTTGAGTTGAGAGCAGGATCATTCCTGTGTGAAGTCAGACTCATTTCTAAACCTGTCCTAAATATCAGGTGGTGGGTGACACCTGAGATACAGTAGGTATAAATGAAATAGCTGCAGGCAAAGAGTAACTTGTCAGTGATGGAAGGGTCACCGGGAGAAGTGGAGGTCAAACAACCCAGGAGAAGCCCTCCAGTTAATAATCCTTTATTGATGTCACCTGTTAAATCCACTTCAATCAGTGTAGATGAAGGGGAAGAAGACGGGTTAAAAAATGATTTTAAGCCTTGAGACAATTGAGACATAGATTGTGTATGTGTGCCATTCAGAGGGTGAATGGGCAAGACAAAAGATTGTGCCTTTGAGTGCCTTTGAACGGGGTATGGTAGTATGTGCCAGGCGCACTGGTTTGTGTCAAGAATTGCAACACTTCTGGGCTTTTCCCGTGTGTATCAAGAATGGTCCACCACCCAAAGGACATCCAGCCAACTGTGGAATGCTTTCTAAACCTCGTAGAGTCCATGCCCCGACAAATTGAGGCTGTTCTGGGAAATGCAGAACGTTCCTAATGTTTTTCACCCTCAATGTATTATGGACATTTTCTGAAATGACAAAATTGGCAATGAAAAAAAAAATATATATATATATCCTGTGTGTAGCACCTTTAAGATAGATGAGACCTATGTACTGTACATGTATTATTCAATATTCCATTATCAACATCTTGCATTGATTGTGTAATGTGTATTGTATTTCATTGTGTGGTGTATCATATTGCATTACGCTGCATTGTATTGGTGGAAGTGGCATATGCTTGTCATTATATTCCACATAATACAGTGATCATCTTACAGTAGCTCTCTGTCCTAACCTGGATGTGCTGCATGAGGGACTCCCTTTGCTCCTGCTCCCCCTGGCTCCCCGTCTGGAACTCAGGCAGGGTAAGTCCACCCACCATGCCAGCCGCCTCCCTCAGACTGGCCATTCTCACTCCCCTGCTTACTACCCCAGCCTCCATCCTAAAACCAGGGCCTCTGGCTGACAGGAAGGACTCCCCACAATTGCTCGCTTCAAAGGTGGAAAGTATTTGAAGTCAAACACGTGCTAAATTAAAAACTATTGCAAATACTATAAAATACCATAGAATAATAGAGCCTACTAAAATGCTGCCACCAACACATACCTTTATTGAAGTGTTGAAGTTCTTCAGAAATGGACACTTCCTCTTTCTCCTTCTCTTCCTCCCTTTCCTCCTCCTTATTCTGCTCCTGTTCTTCTCTCTCCGTCTCCTGTTTCTCTGCCATGGTCATGCAGGACTGGACAGAGTTGTTCCCCCTCTCCAGGGAGTCCCAATTGGCTGTGACAGACTGGCTGAGTTGGGCTGTCACCTCCCTGACCTGCTGGGACAAACCCTGGAGCTCCTCCAACTGCTCTGGGAGAGGCCAGAACTCCTCGTCCCAATCCCACTCTCCCCGAGGTACCTTGGCCGGGGAAGGATACTGGTTCTGCGGATGAACGTGGTGGAAGAGGAGGAAGAGCTGCCATGTTGGCGGTAGTGACCTCCCCCGCTACGATGTGAATGGTTCAGACCACCACCACTTCCACTATAGTACAGACTCTCTACTGATAGACCAATAGGGTCTGCAGAGAAGAAGGGGCTAGTGGAGAGACGACCATCAGAGGATTTGGAGTGTGAGAACCCACGCAGCTCAGATGACCTCTGACCTATACCCAGCATCCCCATCTCCCGGGCACTACTAGTGCGCACCCCTGCCGTGGCACTTAGGGAAAAGTCCAAAGCTGATAGGCTGATGGAGCTGCAGAGACGGTCCAGTTCTATCCCCGAATCCAGGAGGCCTGGGTCTGTCTGAATGAGAGACCCACCCCCGAACTCTGAGGTATCCCATCCACCCACCCCCTACCTGGCCTCAGGGGGTAGGTGTAGTCCAGGAGGGTCTGATACTCCTTATCAGGGTCCCAGCTCGAAGAGTGTCGGTCTGGGGAGTGGGGCAGGGAGCTGGAAATGGCATAGGGCCAGTAGTTGGCCTGGTGGGGGGACATGGTGTGGAGCGCAGGGTTGGAGCGACCCTTGGGGTCGCCCACTGAAGGGCCTACGTTTAGATATGTTTCCCCTCCCTCTTCACGTGATTGATAAACTTCACCTGCAACCATTCTCAGCTCTGTCCGTCTCTGTCTGGAGGGGCGCAAATGGGAGATGTAGGAAGGTGAGAGGGAGGATAGCAGAGTGGAGGTCCACTTGGGTCTGAGTGGAGTAGAGAAGCTATGGACCTCAGGGGGTCGGCTGGAGGGGCTGTGTCGGCCGGGCCTGCTGCCCAGGTATAATGACCTGAAGGTGGGTTCTTCGTGTGACAACCTGGTCCTGAGGTCTGACATCCCCAGGGAGGTGTTGAGATCCTCTTTGGAAGCTGAGCAGGGTGAGATGTCAGCCTGAGAGGGGTTGAGGTTGTCTGGGGACTCCTGTTGATGGTCTGCTTCATTACTGCTACCTTCCCACTGTCGCTCCTATGGTGAGGTATAGATTAGGAGTAGGTACAGCTAACATACACTGTAGTATTCATTGTTATTATTTGTATAGTAGAAGTAGAATTAGTTTCAAAGCAAAAATAAATAAAAAATCAGGTCACCTAAATTTAACGTGTTCTTTATAGTTCTCAGAAGTCATACAATTGTAGCAGTCAATGCATTTGTTACAAAGCATATACACTCCCATCTCACGTGTTCTGGGTGCTCCTGTACGTATGATTTCTTTAGGATGGAGGCCTGCTGCTGCTCCGTGGTGTAGGCCACCGGGGTTCTTATAGAGTACTGCCTCCTGTCACTCATATACCCGGAGGTGGGTGCCATGTTTGCATTCTTCCTGGGACCACCGCTGTCCCCTTTCCTCCTCTCCTCGCCTTTGTCTTTGGAATGTTGGGTTGTTGTTCTGCCTGTCCCACTCCTCTGGATAAACTCTGGAATCCGGGTCTTCTGTCGCCCACTGCAGCCCTTGGACTCCAGCGGAGAGACGTATGCTGGGAAGGCCCTGTCAGCTCCCAGCTCCATGGTTACAAGGAAAGGCCCAGAGATGCGTCATGTGTCCAAGGCAACCGCTGAAATTGACAGCAAAACAAAAAAAAAAGTACATTTCAGTCTGTAAACAGTTGTTGCGATGTAAAACAAAGACGGGTTGCATGGTCAGGGTTGGCAGCACAGATACGTATGAGGGCCCTTATTGGGTCCATGTGAGTGGAATGATATCATATGTTTGCTCCTGGCTGCCTGACTCGCCTCACTGATCTCATTAAGTCTGCCTGCTCAGGCTTGCCTTGCCAGTGTCCGCTGGACCAGGAGAAAGGACAATGCCCTTTGTCCACTTCTGCAGTGTTCCTGCAGTAACGTAGCTACAACCAGACAGACCAACCATATAAAACACGCAAACATTTAGCATCCATCCAGCTAGAGCCGCCTGACAAGTAATGCTGATATGGCAATGTAAACCGTCATATTAGGGTAACGTGCGGTAACAAGTGGTTTATTTATACTAAGGCTCCCCTAATACACTAAAAGACCAAAAGTATGTGGACACCTGCTCATCGAACATCTCATTCCAAAATAATGGGCATTAATATGGAGTTGGTCCCCCCTTTTAACTGCCTCCACTTTTCTGGGAAGGCTTTCCACTAGATGTTGGAACATTGCTGCATGGATTCGCTTCCATTCAGCCACAAAATAATTAGTGAGGTTGGGCACTGATGTTGGGTGATTAGGCCTGGCTCGCAGTCGGCGTTCCAATTCATCCCACCGATCGCGACAAAACGTTTCTGAATGAACCTCGCTTTGTGCAAGGGGGCATTGTCATGCTGAAACAGGAAAGGGCCTTCCCCAAACTGTTGCCACAAAGTTGGAAGCACAGAATCTTCTTGAATGTCATTGTATGCTAAAAGTTTTAAGATTTCCCTTCACTGGAACTAAGGGGCCTAACCATGAAAAACAGCCCCAGACCATTATTCCTTCTTCACCTAACTTTACAGTTGGCACTATGCATTCGAGCAGGTAGTGTTCCCCTGGCACCCGCCAAACCCAGATCAGTCCGTCGGACTGCCATTCTTTGATGAACTGACTTGTTGGAAAAGTGGCATTTTATGACAGTGCCTCGTTGAAAGTCACTGAGCTCTTCAGTAAGGCCATTCTACTGCCAATGTTTGTCTATGAAGATTGCATGGTTGTGTGCTCGATTTTATAAACCTGCCAGTAACGGGTGTGGCTGAAATAGCCAAATCCACTCATTTGATTGGGTATCCACATACTTTTGTATGTATGTACAGTGCATTTGGAAAGTATTCAGACCCCTTTACTTTTTACACATTTTGTTACGTTAGAGCCTTATTTTAAAATGGATTAAATAAATGTTTTTCCTCATGAATCTACACGCAATACCCATACTGACAATGTGAAACAAGTTTTTAAAAATCTTTGCAAATGTATTAAATATAAAAAACTAATATTCATACCATTTGCTATGAGACTCGAAATTGAGCTCAGGTGCATCCTGTTTCCATTTATCATCCCTGATCATCCAATCAAGTTTCTACAACTTGAGATGTTTCAACAACTTTGATTGGAGTCCACCTGTGGTAAATTTAATTGATTGGACATGATATGGAAAGGCACACACCTGTCTATATAAGGTCCCAAAGTTTACAGTGCATGTCAGAGCAAAAATCAAGCCATGATTGTGTTGAGGCACAGATCTGGGGAAGGGTACCAAAAAATGTCTGCAGCATTAAAGGTCCCCAAGAACACAGAGGCCTCCATCATTCTTAAATGGATGAAGTTTGGAACCACCAAGACTCTTCCTAGAGCTGTCCACCGGCCAAAATGAGCAATCGGGGGAGAAGGGCCTTGGTCAGGGAGACGACCAAGAAACCGATGGTCACTCTGACAGAGCTCCAGAGTTCCTCTGTGGAGATGTGAGAACCTTCCAGAAAGACAATCATCTCTGCAGCACGCCACCATTCATTGCATTGTTTGCCCTATAACCTGTTAGTTAATATGCCTTGCCACTGTGATATTTAGGCATAAGGCCAAGACAATAAGAAAACACAGAATAAATTCAGCCATAACCTTTGTTTTCCTCACAAAACCGGAGAGCAACCTCTGTCTGGTGAAGTCCACAAAGCATATTGCATGTAACAAACAGTTACACAACCTACAACATGGTCAAGTAAGTTAAAAGTTTCCTAAATTTTCGGACTACTTAACAACTATTGATTTAGAACCACAAGTCACAAAGAAAACAGGAGCTACTTCCACTATTTTAGCACCATTTCTACATCATCAAATCACCTACTGTATGCTTAGACAAATACAATGACAACTAAAAGACACCAAAAACAATTGAGTCCAATCAATGTAAGCTAAATATATTGTGGCTGTCCATGGTACGGATTTCTGTGTGTGTGTGTGTGTGTGTGTGTGTGTGTGTGTGTGTGTGTGTGTGTGTGTGTGTGTGTGTGTGTGTGTGTGTGTGTGTGTGTGTGTGTGTGTGTGTGTGTGTGTGTGTGTGTGTGTGTGTGTGTGTGTGTGTGCAAGTAGAAAACACATGTTGACTCACCCTACTCACACCAATGCCATCCTCCTCTCTTTCATGTTGAATAAACGTTATATGACTGTAATAGAGTACACGCTTTTAGTTTTTGTTGTCATAGGCTACCAGACGGCATCCCGAGCTGCATCCTACCAAACTACCTACCCTCCATGACAACTACAGCACCCGATGTCACAGGAAGGGCATAAAGATCATCAAGGACAACAACCACTGCCTGTTCACACCATTATCACCCAGAAGGCGTGGTCAGTACTGGTGTATCAAAGCTGGGATCGAGAGATTGAAAAACGGCTTCTATCTCAAGGCCATCAGACTGCTAAATAGCAATCACTAACTCAGAGAGGCCGCTGCCTGTATTCAGACCCAATCACTGGGCACTTCAATGAATGGATCACTAGTCACTTTAAAAAATGCCACTTTAAATAATGTTTACATATCTTACATTACTCATATCACATGTATATACTGTATTTTATACCATCTATATTGCACCTTGCCTATGCCGCTTGGCCATTGCTCATCCATATACTTATATGGACATATTCTTGTATGGACATATTCTCATTCACCCCTAGATTTGTGTGTATTCGGTAGTTGTTGGGGAATTGTTAGATATTACTGCATTGTCGGAACTAGAAGTACAAGCATTTCGCTACACTCGAATTAACATCTGCTAACCATGTGTATGTAACCAATACAATTTGATTTGATTTGATTTGATTTACTTGGCTAAAATGCTCACTATCCTACATATAGCTGCGTATTGAACTACATATTGAACTTCCATCCTCTCTGGCCAGGTGCACAATGTATGAATTTCTGGTTGTATCAAAATCGTCGTTATAATCATTGGCCAGTACGGACAATTAAGTCAAAACATAAGTCCAAATCCCTATCTCCACCCATGGCAGATTTAGGAAAGGGACAATTTTAGGTAGCTAGCTAGGCATCGGTGAACAACACAACAAGAAGCAACAATTCAAGTTCTGTCAATTGAGTTTGGATTTTGATGTGATGTGATTGGTGTTAAGGCAAATCCAAACTAGTTTCACTTGACACTTTTTTTTTTGGTGTGCCAGGAACATTCACAGTTGAGCTCACTCAGTTCAGCTCAATGCTGATTGGCTATTATTGTAGGGAGGCCAAATATTGTCTGGCTTTGCATTCTATGCTACGGCTGGCAACAATGTCATACTCTTTGATCAGACAGCATCAGATAGATGAGTAACACATGGAGAGACAGAGCATCCGCTCAGATGCTTTCTCCAGCGTTACACGAAAGGCATGGGCTCTGCTGAGTTTTTTTGTGCAGGCTGTACACACTCCAATAGTCCAATACTCATTCACAATTTGACAAGCACTTGATAATGCCTCCAATTTACTGGCGGCATCCACTTTGTGTGGCCGTAATGCCCCCTAAAAAAATCCATGCCTTTTGTGGCCAGTGGCCGTTGTGCCCTGAATATAATAATAATAATTTCCTTCTCCCATCTGCGTGCTCCGAAGCATCTCTCACTCACATGGCTCTCTCAGGTAGCTCAATTCTTATTAGCCAATGCCCGTCACATAATTAGGTTTCTCTCACAGGCTACAAGTGAAGACAGACACATCGGGGACGCAACTGCGTGCGTCCTTCTCCAATTCCGAGGCGCATATTGAAGATATTGAAAGAACTGTCCACATTAACTTTATGTCAGCCAACAAGATGAGTAGGCCTAACGAGCAGCAAAAGCATTAGCCTATGTCAATCTACTATCCCACATAGTACAAAAGTTTACCTATTCTATTTTTGCGATAAATAAATATTTCAAACTGTCTGGGACAGTTGTGGGATGCAATAAATTGCAAATTAATACAACTATTCTCCTCTTTTTAATAGAGGCCATCACTCTGTTTTCTCACGCAAATGCATAGCCTATAGAAATGTTGCGTAACATGAGCTCATGAAGTGTTTGATTTTCGATTACATTTGCATTGATGTCAGAGTGATAAGAGAGACAATAGAGTGCTGAGTAGTTAGTTTGAGTGCTAAGTACCAGGCTACTAATGACCATTAGCAGCATCAGAGAATGGAGAAGCCTAAATACCATGACTAAATGTTCACGTGAAATATGACTGCAGTCTTGACTTGTGAACATCGGTGTGGCGTTAATACGGTCACCGTAACAACCCTATGCTAGAGTGGGCATGAACCCTCTTATATTTCTCTCAAGGCCAGCCATGTTGGTCAGGGAGTTGGTCAACCATGGTTTGCCAGTGCTGTGATAAGATATAGTTTAAAACAAGGAATATGAAGAATTTATCTGCATTTTATGTGTGTTAGCTAACTAGCCAGACAGTTTTAGAGGAATGATTCCATACATTTTTATAATGAACTGCCAATATGCAAATACTCCATTCAAACAATGCTGTCGATCCACAGCAGTACACTGTTTCAAATCAGTTGATGATAGGACTTAGAAAAGTTGTAAATGCAAGTACTGATATTGTATTAAATAATAGGACTCACATCTTTCCAAGAACATGTTTACATAGAGGCTATTTATACAGAAAGTGTATAAAACCTGTATAACATATATTTGTAATTATATGGCAATATCGTAGTTTGACTATAATTCCATTACACCATTTCTGATATAGACGGAACAAAAATATAAAAAGTGTTGGTCCCATGTTTCATGAGCTGAAATAAAAGATCCCAGACATTTTACATACGCACAAATAGCTTATTTATCTCACATTTTGTGCACAAATGTGTTTACATCTGTTAGTGAGAATTTATCCTTTGCCAACATAATCCATCCCCCTGACAGGTGTTTCCATATCAAGAAGCTGATTAAACAGCATGGTCATTACACAGGTGCACCTTGTGCTGGGGACAATAAAAGGCCACTCTAAAATGTGCAGCTGCGTCTCACAACAAAATCCCACAGATGTCTCATGTTGAGGGAACGTGCAATTGGAATGCTGACTGCAGAAATGTTCACCAGAGCCGTTGCCAGAGAATTGAATGTTTATCTTTCTACAATAAGCTGCCTCTAACGTTGCTTTAGAGAATTTGGCAGTACGTCCAACCGGCCTCACAACCATATGGCGTCGTGTGGGCGAGCGGTTTGCTGATGTCAACATTGTGAACAGAGTGCCCCATGTTGGCAGTGGGTTATGGTATGCAGGCATAAGCTATGGACAATGAATAGCATTTTATTGATGGCAATTTGAATGCACAGAGATACCATGATGAGATCCTGAGGCCCATTGTCGTGACATTCATCTTCCGCCATCACCTCATGTTTCAGCAGGATAATGCACGGCCATGTCACAAGGATCTGTAAACAATTCCTGGAAGCTGAAAATGTCCCAGTTCTTCCATGGCCTGCATACTCACCAGACATTTCACCCATTGAGCATGTTTAGGATGCTTTGGATCGACGTGTACGACAGCGTGTTCCAGTTCCCGCCAATAACCAGCAACTTCGCATAGCCATTGAAGAGGAGTGGGACAACATTCCACAGGCCACAATCAACAACGAAGGAAATGTGTCACGCTGCATGAGGCAAATGGTGGTCACACCAAATACTGACTGGTTTTCTGATCCACGCCCCTACCATTTTTTAAGGTATCTCTGACCAACAGAGGCATATCTGTATTCCCAATCATGTGAAATCTATAGTTTAGGGCCTTATGGATTTCTTTAAATTGACTGATTTCCAAATATGAACTGTAACTCTGTAAAATTGTAGAAATGTTGTATGTTGCATTAATATTTTTGTTCAGTATATTGCATGCCTTTTACTTTCCTGCATAAGTAAAAAACAGGAAATGCATCACCTATTCCTCTACTGCCATTCAATCCAGTTAGACTGGTTTTTGATTTCTCCCAGACCAAGATGGCTGCCATTTTTGCCCTATTATGGAACTGAGGGTTTATGACATTGCCCCTCTACCCTCTAGTAATTTAATAGGATCTCTATGGCGTTGTCAATCAAAGCCTACTACAGAACAAAGACTGGCAGAACACTCAGTCTGCCCCATTTCCTTATTTGTCACCTTTATGCCGACAACATTTGAAACATCCCACTGTATTATGTCTGAAAACAAACAAATACACATCAATTTAATCCAAGTTAATTTCTTACCACTCTGTTGAAGCTGCCACTGTGATCAAATCACTTCGGTCCCCGGTGCTTCTTTGTTACTTTCATTTGAGGGAGAACAGTTGTGGATACTGGCTTAGCAACAACTCGTTTGCCTTTAATCACACATGGCAGAGCAATGCACAGTGAATAATCGATATTGTTGTTAAAGAGCCAATGAGTGTTCTTGTAACCATGCTTGCCAGACTTACAGACATTTCTGGGAACAAGACTAGTTTTCTTTGTATATATTTATCTTATTAAGAGAGCCTAACTTTCAGAGATATGCAGGTAATTTGACACCTCAACACTAACTAGGGTTGTGCACGTTGACACTGTATGACCTTAATACGCACACTTAGTTAAATAGGAGGACAATGATACAGAAGCTTTGCTCTGTGAGAAAACCCTCCAATGTTTTAGGATGCTGACTACTTTTCTGACAGCGCTCCTGGGTGAATAAAGCTTGCTCACTGTCCAAAATCATCCCCGTTATAGACATCTATTTCTTGGTTAGTTTGGCCTACATTTCCCAATCTTGTTTGTAAAGAAAGCTCTTAATTGTCAATCTAATGTGTCAAACAAAGTTCCTAAGAGCCTTCCAGGTCTTTCTAAAATCCCATCTTTGTGTGAAAAACAAACAACTATGGTTGCCAGGCTGAAACAAAATAGCCTAGAGTTTACAATCATTTGTGGTTCCTAATATTTTAACTGTGATTCGCTACGTAGGTCCTAGTAACTTTAAATGATTGCAAGGGTCTACACAAAGTACAAGTCAAAGATCAAACAATTGAGAAATTAAAAAATACCAGTGCAGGGCTTGGGGGGGGTTCCATGTACATTTAGTTGAGATTTCTGACTCAAAACTGAGAATGAAGAAAATGGTAAATGTTCCGTTTTTTGTTTTTGAATTTGAAAATGAAAATCGGAAATTGACTTGTTTTCTCATCTATTGTGTCAAAATTGGACATGGAACAACAGAAAACAAATCAAATGCATTCAATTTTTGATTGTAGTTTTTGTTCATACATTGAAGTACATGCCTCCTCGTAGAATATTCACGGGGCTTAGGGGGTGTGTTTACAGCCTAGGTTGGCAGCACAAAGAAACGATTAGACTGTGTGAGTGTGACAGGAATATAAAAATACTCATGCTTGCTAAAATGCATGACTTATTATGAAATTAGCATGCCAATAGAAAAACTCAACAACTGAACAAAGTTGGCTTGCACTAGCTGACTATTGACTAGCTAGCAGGCTAGTTAAGTTAGTCCCTCAACCTGCTACAAGATTAAGGTGGCTTCTGTAGTTTGTTATTTCCACTTTAAAATATCAGACCTGATTTGTCCTAACTAAAAGCATCAACCCTCTCAAAAATGTCAATAAATTATAATCCACACAATAATTAACATTTTCTGCTACTGCAGGATTATTTTCCTGCTTTGAGAAAATTTTAAATATTATGACCCTACATCTGTACATAGACCCTGTGGGGAGGTGAGGGGGGGGTTGATGATCAATGATACGGAACCAGTCTAATATTGCTTGGTTAATTATTCCCCTCCCCACAATCTTCCTCTTTCTCACACACCGACAATCTTCCTCTTTCTCACACAGTTCAGTCCTATGGACGATCCTCTCAAGGTCCTGTACTACTCATCCTACAACACCCCAATGAGAAGCAATAAACCTGGCCCCGTGACTGTACAGTAAGTGTGCGTAACTCTCTAACCTTGCTATACCTACTGTGCTGAGACAATATGACTCTAGAACAGTTTTACACTATTTTAAATGGAATGCTCAACAGTGATTATCTCTCGCTCTCTCTCAATTCAATTCAAATGGGCTTTATTGGCATGGGAAACATATGTTAACATTGCCAAAGCAAGTGGAATAAACACTCACAAATGAACAGTTAACTCTCTCCTTCTCTCGCTTGACAATCTTTACAGGTCATTCACAGATGGTATGGTATGTAGGCTGGTTGACGCCACCTGCAGGCCTGTTTGAGGGACAACAGGACAGTACATATCAGAATTCTTGGACTTCAGCTGAGACCCTCCCTTTACACTTCCTTGAAAGCATGACGCTCTCAAAGTGTGTCTCTCCATTTCTCTCATGTCATGTGGTATTCTCTCGCTCTCTCTCCAGCATACATTAGGGGAAGTTGTTTGCACCAACATCATTGCCAAGCAGTTGACTTGGCAAAGTTCAAATGTCATACAAAGTGGGTCATGTTGAGACCCCAAATCCTGTCTGTCACTGAATCAATTACATATCTTAAACATATTCAGTTGGTGTGGTTTGTACCTTGTGAATATTCTCTTTTGATTGCACAAATATTCCCATTTGTTCTCTCAGCTTGAAAATAAAGATGTTTTTCAGAATCATTGCCGCAGGCATATGTTAAATAGTCAGGCGCTTGCACATTGGAAAAGAGTGGAGGGGTCCGAGAATTAAGAGGCAAAGGCCTGAGGCTATAGCCCACTAACAAATGACCGGCCAGGCCTGAGTATTTTACATACAGTATATGTCTATGGCAGTAATTCTGAAAAACAAATTTATATTTTATAGCAGAGAGAACAAATGGGAATATTTGTGCAATCAAAAGGGAATATTCACAAGGTACAAACCACACCAACTGAATATGTTTAAGATATTTAATGGTGTAAGTGACAGACAGGAGTAGGGGGCTCAACATTACCCACTCGGTATGACACTTGAACTTGGCATGTCACATGTGTCACGTGACTGGATCACAAACAGACATATCTAGTAATCATAAAAGCAACGTTCAGGGAATTGAATTACTTTTGACATTTGCCCAGTACTTGAAGGGTGAATAGAAAAACTTCCACAGACCTCTTTGAAGGTGCTAGCACATTGCTGCCATCTAGTGGATGAAATTGTTTACAACACAGGAGTTAATTCTGTAAATACACTACAATTCAGCCATATGAGACTTGACACAGGATTAATAATGCTAACTTCAATCCATATCAGATATAATAATATTGAGTACCTTGTTGTACATATAGTGCCAACACATACATGAGCATACTAATACAGCCTGTCACATTTAACACTTCATCCAACGTGCTTTACCGTAAAATGTTAAAACAGGCTTTAAAAAAAGAAATGCTTGCTGAAGTGGATTGCTGGATTTTGTTAGTAGTGAATAGATGTGTAAAGACCAGGGTTGGGTAGGTTACTTTCCAAGTGTAATCCGTTGCAGTTACTAGTTGCCTGTCACAAAATTGTAATCGGTAATGTAATTTTTGGATTACCCAAACTCAGTCACGTAATCTGATTACATTCTGTTACACTTAGATTACTTTCCCCTTAAGAGGCATTAGAAGAAGACAAAAATTGATTTACTAATTGAACGACATCTATTGCAGAATAAATCAATGTTAAAGTTTACATAGCTGGCCATATATGGATGTTATATTTTACTTTATGGGTTGGTTATGTAGGCTTCTTCTTACCCATAATACAATTGAATCATATCTTTACATTAAAATCCAAAGTCTATCAGAATTGCATTCATTCCAATAAATGTTTTTCCCCTGGATCTTCAAGAATAGGACTTGGAAATATGGAAGTATAGATTAGCCAAATTGTTTTACTTGAGCATGACCCCAAAACTAAGGACTTATTAGCCAGCCCTACTCTGTTGTTTCTGATTTTGTGGTCATGGGCTCATTGATTCGAGTTGAAAAATAAATGCTGTGCTCATGGAATGGCATGCTTTGTGCACTACCGAAGAAAGAAAAGCCCCACTTGTATTCCATAGGCTTGGATCCGCAATGTGCAGCTGTTGCAAGTGCACATTATTCATTGTCTGTCCATTGGTTTCAAAAACAATGATTGATAGGCAGCTTAAACTTCTTGAATTCAACCATTATTGGGTTCAAATACACATTTAGATTTGTGAACAGCAATCCACAACCAGAATCCGTAAGGCGCTAATAGCTAAATGATAGCCCGTTGATGTGAATCACACTGCTGCTGTATGTGGATATCAATAATAAGTGATATTCGTATCGCCGTAGACTAAACCATTGCTGTCCTCCTTACCTCCAAGCGTTTATTCAAATTGGGTAATCTTTGCATGTCGACAGCAGTCTCATCATTGGTAGACATACTGTAGCTTGGACTGTAGCCTACAAAAGCCTATTCCTGCTCTTTTCCCGCGATCCATTAAACACATGTGGTGTGTCAGTGATCTCTGACTTGTGGTCAGACTCGCTCAGGTGGAACAAACTTAAACTTGCGCCTTTTTATCAACGCTGATTTGAATGTCATTGAGAAAACAGAGAATGGTCAAAGATCTTTTCGCAAACATCCTTTGAGTTTAAAAGTAATCCTCAAAGTAATCACCTAGTTTTTCAAAAGTATCTGTAATCTGATTACTGCATTTTTGCTTGTTACGTACCAGTTTTTTTTGTAATCCGTTACTCCCCAACCCTGTTAAAGACAAAGTAATATCATGAAATATAATTATGTCAAATATTATTATTATTTTACCACAGACCTTATTATAAAATATTTGATTTTATATCACAGATGAAATGCAGCAATTACATTCCTTTTTATTACTTATAAAGAGAAGGAAGGGAGGTAGGGGGATTGGGAGTTTCTTCAACCAAACCCATCTACATCCATCTATCCACTCTTGTCCCACACCCATATCCCTCCATCCAAGTGCCATCTGTCAACTTTCACTAAAAACCACACTTGAAGCAAATATAAACATTCAATTAAACCGATTTAATCAAAGGGCAGTTGAACAAGAGTGAGACAAGTTTAGCATGGGGGGGATACAGTACGCCTGGCAGCATGAGATTGGTGCCAACATCAAAACAACTTCCCCTAATGTATCCTTGATAGAAAGAGAGAGCGAGATATGTGTAGAGTCACATCGTCTCAGCGCAGTAGGGTACAGCAGGGTTAGAGAGATATGTGTAGAGGGTTAGAGAGATATGTGTAGAGGGTTAGAGAGATATGTGTAGAGTCACATTGTCTCAGCGCAGTAGGGTACAGCAGGGTTAGAGAGATATGTGTAGAGGGTTAGAGAGATATGTGTAGAGTCACATTGTCTCAGCGCAGTAGGGTACAGCAGGGTTAGAGAGATATGTGTAGAGGGTTAGAGAGATATGTGTAGAGGGTTAGAGAGATATGTGTAGAGTCACATTGTCTCAGCGCAGTAGGGTACAGCAGGGTTAGAGAGATATGTGTAGAGGGTTAGAGAGATATGTGTAGAGTCACATTGTCTCAGCGCAGTAGGGTACAGCAGGGTTAGAGAGATATGTGTAGAAGGTTAGAGAGATATGTGTAGAGGGTTAGAGAGATATGTGTAGAAGGTTAGAGAGATATGTGTAGAGGGTTAGAGAGATATGTGTAGAGTCACATTGTCTCAGCGCAGTAGGGTACAGCAGGGTTAGAGAGATACAGTGCCTTGCGAAAGTATTCAGCCCCCTTGAACTTTGCAACCTTTTGCCACATTTCAGGCTTCAAACATAAAGATATAAAACTGTATTTTTTTGTGAAGAATCAACAACAAGTGGGACACAATCATGAAGTGGAACGACATTTATTGGATATTTCAAACTTTTTTAACAAATCAAAAACTGAAAAATTGGGCGTGCAAAATTCGGAAATCAAAATAACGAAACGTAAACAGACCGTGACAGCACATTCACAAGAATTATCAATGTAAACTACAGACTTACTCTATGTACAGTACTAGGGGCTACTTTATTTCAAGTATCCAATTTCTACATTGAACCAGTTCTAAAATGACTTTACGAAACCCCTGCTCTCAGCCCTCTTCACTCCAGGAGAGGCTCAAACAGAACATATCTTTTTCTTTAGCGTGTGCCTGTTGGATGAATGTATGCCAACTAAAAAAAAATACAATGGACGCATCCTTACAGAAACATTTGTTTCACTACATCCCTTCTTGTAAACAAAGATACAACCAGAGACGCTGTATATAGTGACGAGATGGTCTTATTTCCACCAGAACAATGGGAGTCGTCCCAAAGGCTTAAGGCAGGCAATCTGCTTACTCTCAACCAGTGAGATGAGCAGACAGCTCCCAGACTGTAGCGAACACTAACCTCTAGTGGGGGGCCACGTCTGTAAGAAACTAGTATATACATTCGTCTTGTGCACATTGTTCACAGTATTTCATAATTTAATATCACAACTAAACTCAATACAGGTCAATAAGGACATATTGGTGTGCTGGTATTAGAACACGTTTGTTATCTTTGTGTTAAAAATGTCTCAATACAGCCACACACATCAGCAACAGAGGGCTCCGACTGCTTTTATACTGAACAAAAATATAAACGCAACATGTCAAGTGTTGGTCTCATGTTTCATGAGCTGAAAAAGATGGAAAAAGGCACACACTGCTGCTCATGCTCTCAGCTGATAATTATTTATAACATTTCGACCCTTAGGTCTTCATCAGGCATCCATATCCCAAGTGGTGGAAGGTAATTTTATATATATATATATATATATATATATATAGGGGCAGTACTCAGTAATCGACTTCCCAGCACCAATTGTATTGTGGACTTGGCTAAACTGATACTAACCTCACACTATTTTCGCTTCAGACTTTTTCCTCCAGACCAAAGGGACAGCGCTAGGGCTCCTAATTATTCAAACTTATCTAGGAATGTTTGAAAAACAGGTGGGGCTGAATCCAGACCTCAACTCTTTTCTCTCCAATATTCACCCAATTCAACATTTTTGTGATCTATACAGGCAACCAGGAAGAACTTTTGGAATTCCATGCTTATCTAAACGTTGAATGAACACCTTCATTTCACCATTAACTATCACCTATCACAAATCAATGTTCTTGATGTGATGGTTATTAAGGACAAAACTTCCCTCTCTACTGGAAACCTACGGACAGGAGTACCCTCAGAGGTGTCAGCTTTCATCCACGTCCACTTATTAAAAGTCTCCCTAAAAGTCAATTCAGTCGCATCAGAAGAATATGCAGCTTTGATGCTTCTCATCAGAAACAGACCACGAACCTCACACAAAAGTTTAAGAGGATACAAAGACAATTGGGAAAAACATGCCAATGATAATTTTGAAGTACCAACAGTTGGAAAGCCTTCAACCAAAAGTTAAATAAAAAGCAGAACATGTCCCATCATGCTTCACCCAACACTCACCATTGGGGAAGGCATTTAATGACGTTGTTAGGAAGCACTGGTACATTATTGCCGCTCACCCACAATCGAAACCCATTTTAAAATATCACCTAGGGTTTCACAAAATGTAGAGATATTGTCAGAGAACCGTTACTACTCGCAATGGGCCAGCCTGGTAAAGGTGGTGTCATGCTCTTGTGAATTTTGGGTAGAGCCTATATGACAGGTGTCACACATGTGGTTGGGCAGTCAACATTTATATACTCACATTCTGTCTTTGTAAAAATCCCCTTCATCCCCTAATGTTGACAATTTATTATGGATCCCAGAACATTTCCATACTCACGAAAAGCTTATTTCTCTCAAATGCTGTGCAGTCAAGTGAAATCCATTGATCACAGCACAATTCAATGATTTAAATTGACCGATTTTCTTCAATGAACTGTAACTCAGTCAAACCTTTGACATTTTTGCATTTATATTTTTGTTCAGTACATGTTACAGGGGAAGGGTGTGCCAGTCAGACAAGACGTAGAAGAGCCGCTCAGGTCAGGATGCCAGGTGGTTGCCTGTTGAGTGTCGCTGAGCAGGAGCGCTTCCCTTCATTGTACAGTACACATAGACTCAATAAACAACCAAGAGGCAGGAAAGAGAACGAGAGTAGAGTGAAAAGAGACAGGGGCTAATGTAGGAATACTGACCAGATCAGAGGCATTGTCGATGACTCAATATAATGAGCAATAATCAAAAAGTAAAAACATGCCAGAGTAATCTCCAGATTTTTTTTACATTACATTTATTCACAACATTGACATCCCTGTACAGGAAGCAATAAACTTGCATGACAATCGTTCACTATCAGTGGAGGCTGCTGAGGGGAGGACGGCTCATAAAATAGTTCAGTATGGAGTAAATGGAATCAAACAGCTTTTTTGGGGGAAGGGGGGGTTGTCATTCCATTAAGAGCCATCCTCCCTCAGCAGCCTTTATTGTTCACTGGGTCGTCATGTCTCATCATCATACATCTCAACAAAGACAATAGTGTGCAAAGTGAGTATTGCACCATAAAAAGTAAGTGAGACTTGTTCTACAGACTACATGTGTTTAAATGTGAAACTACAAATCAGACTGAATGGTTCATGGGGAAATAGTCCAGACTGATTCAGTATGGTGTACTAATCCTGGTCTCTTGCACAACCATCCTCAGACATGGATGCATAAGTTATAGATAAGATATGTCCACATCACACGTGTAATATACTAGGAATGGAAACTAGAAGTCGACACAGCGGCCCTTCCTCTCCCAGTCCCCGTAGCGCGTGGGTTCTGGGCCTCGGGGCCCCCCCTGCTCCTTAGTGGCTGGGTTCACATCATCAGGGAACTCTGGTAAATCAATGGGGAATGATTAGTGTGAGAGGTAATGGAGCATCCTAGAAGGTATCTGCAACCTGTTGCCTTATCTGTGACATAGTGAATATACAGTGCAGTCGGAAAGTATTCAGACCCCTTGACGTTTCCCACATTTTGTAAAAACTGAAATATCACATTTACACACACTACCGTTGAAAAGTTTGGGGTCACTTAGAAATGTCCTTGTTTTTGAAAGAAAAGCACATTTCTTGTCCATTAAAATAACACCAAATTGATCAGAAATAAGGTGTAGACATTGTTAATGTTGTAAATGACTATTGTAGCTGGAAATGGCTGATTTCTAATGGAAAATCTACATAGGCATACAGAGGCCCATTATCAGCAACCATCACACCTAATCCAAGTTTATCATTTAAAAAGGCTAATTGATCATTAGAAAACCCTTTTGCAATTATGTTAGCACAGATGAAAACTGTTATTCTGATTAAAGAAGCAATAAAGCTGGCCTTCTATAGACTAGTTGAGTATCTGGAGCATCAGCATAGAAAGAGGAGTGGGAGGCCCCGGTGCACAACTGAGCAAGAGGACAAGTACATTAGAGTGTCTAGTTTGAGAAAAAGACATCTCACAGGTCCTTAACTGGCAGCTTCGTTAAAAAGTACCCACAAAACACCAGTCTCAACATCAACAGTAAAGAGGTGATTCCAGGATGCTGGCCTTCTAGGCAGAGTTCCTCTGTCCAGTGTCTGTTCTTTTGCCCATCTTAATCTTTTATTGGCCAGTCTGAGATATGGCTTTTTCTTTGCAACTCTGCCTCAAAGGCCAGCATTGTGGACTCGCGTCTTCACTGTTGACGTTGAGACTGGTGTTTTGCGGGTACTATTTAATGAAGCTGCCAGCGAACATTAGACTCCGTCATTTTAGAGAATTTGGCAGTACATCCAACCAGCCTCATAACCGCAGAACACGTGGTGGTCACACCAGATGGTCACCCGATTATGACTGTTTTATGATCTACACTCCTACCTTTTTTTAAATGAAGGTATCTGTGACCATCGGATGCATACCTGTATTCCTAGTTATGTGAAATCCATAGTTTAGGGCCTAATTATTTAATTTCAATTGACTGCTTTCCTTATATGGACTGTAACTTGTTAAAATTGTCGTGTTCATATACGCAAAAAACAGTGTATTTGTCCTACTTTCAAGGGGATCCTTTATCTTCTCATCATTCATGTCAAAGCGGCCCTGGGGGGTTTTGGCCTTGCGCAGTGGCTCCTTGTCCTTAGCTGCTCCACTTGCTGTCCGCAAGCATCCTTTACACAAGAGAAACACATTACAGCTGAGGCATTAACCACTTCATACCTAACCGATACATTTGTGTTGATATTTTGAGATGATTTTTACAACATGAGATTATCGTTTAACAGGTGGCTTGAGAAGGGTATCAATCTCTTGGTGTAGATTTTCTAATCAAATGATGTATGCGAGTGTAGGAACCATTTCCTGACTTAAAATTAAAATAGTTCACCTAATTTCAGTTTGTGACAAAACAAGCTAGTATAGAGAATCATTGTACCAGGGCTGACAACTTTTGAAGAAAGCTTGGAGTGAGATTTGCCATGTGAATTTCATTGCCCGCTGGCACAACCCCTAGATGGAAAATGTTACTGTTTAAAGCTAATTTCCTGCAATTCTACGTATTGTGACATAGCTTAGGTGCAGAACCAGGGTGGATTTTGTTTTAAACACACAGAAAACAGGTCAGGTGTATTCAGGAGGCTTTGAACATTAAATGAACACACACAATTCAATGACTGCTACCTTGAGATTTTTTTTTCGGGGGGGGGGGGGTGAAATTTAAGGTAAAATTTTAATATCTATGGTCAATGGCAGTGAGTAACCAAATCAGGTTGCAGTCTCCTTGTCCATCGACTGCTTTCAAGGTATGGACACAATTTTTAAAATGTGGGTGAACTCTTTAAAAATAAGTCTGGAAGAAAATCCTGCTTGCTCTCCAGAAGGGTTGGCCTCCTTGTTACAACAATTCATTTCTCAAAAATCACCCAGCCTTCAAGAAAAATCAAATGAATACCAATATGCAGGAGGTTTATGCCTACGAGTTGAAGATCCTTGCGAAGGGTCAGAAACCTTCCGGTAAAATCAGGAAATTTTCCTTGGGATGTTAAATCCGTGAAATTACCCTTTCGCTTAAAATCATCCCAAAAAAGTTAGCTTATAACAGTGAACCTTTTTTTATGGGATACACAAGGCAATTCTAGATCATATGGCATATTTTGGATAAACTATCCCCAATTTAATGGAATTGCAACCCCCTGCATGCACAGTGCACTCTTCCATCACATGCGCAGTGCACTCTTCCATCACATGCGCAGTGCACTCTTCCATCACATGCGCAGTGCACTCTTCCATCACATGCGCAGTGCACTCTTCCATCACATGCGCAGTGCACTCTTCCATCACATGCGCAGTGCACTCTTCCATCACATGCGCAGTGCACTCTTCCATCACATGCGCAGTGCACTCTTCCATCACATGCGCAGTGCACTCTTCCATCACATGCGCAGTGCACTCTTCCATCACATGCGCAGTGCACTCTTCCATCACATGCGCAGTGCACTCTTCCATCACATGCGCAGTGCACTCTTCCATCACATGCGCAGTGCACTCTTCCATCACATGCGCAGTGCACTCTTCCATCACATGCGCAGTGCACTCTTCCATCACATCTTCCATCACATGCGCAGTGCACTCTTCCATCACATGCGCAGTGCACTCTTCCATTCCATCACATGCGCAGTGCACTCTTCCATCACATGCGCAGTGCACTCTTCCATCACATGCGCAGTGCACTCTTCCATCACATGCGCAGTGCACTCTTCCATCACATGCGCAGTGCACTCTTCCATCACATGCGCAGTGCACTCTTCCATCACATGTGCAGCTGATTCTCAAGATCTTGCACACTAATGAGATGCTATTGAGCTCACACTTCTACACTGTCTGAGCCAAGGACAACCTGCTTTCTGGGAAGTTTTGATTAATACCTGGGTGGGGTGAATACATTTTATATGACACACATTATTTTTTGTTAACTAATAAATAGTAGCCTACAGCAAAGTGTGTTTAAATAATTTCTAACTTGTTAACAATTTCTGCTAGTTAGTTTTTGCTACCATGTGGGTTTTAGCTTGCTTGAGCCTGCTAACTGAGGAGTGTTAATTCACAAAATATATAGCCTCATAATTCATTTTCAAAGACTCCAAGTAGGCATATAAGATTTAAAATATGTGACTTGTTTCAGGAAACTAGACATGTGTTGTGCGTCACTACTTCACAGGAGAGACATTTGAACATAAACGCTTTTTTCTTAATCAAAATGCTTTTTTGGCAGAAATGCCTTCTGGAACATTTGAGCTTTCATGTGCCTTAATAGCAAATGTGTATGCCATCTGTAAATACAAATAAAAAGGTTAAATTACAAGCCTAGTTGGTTTAGCCACAGAAAATGACAGCAAACTTCCCGCTAGCTATGATTGGCTGAGATAATGATTGGGCTGGACATCCCGAGAGGCATGTTCGGATTGGTCTGCCATGTAGCGCGCTTCTGGCTATAATATAAGCTGGTCAGTATGTGCAGGTAATCCTTTCTAACACTTTCTTGTTTAAAGATATCACATAGTAAAACTGCATAAGTGTTGTTCTCCACAGGACCGATTTTTGAAATCAGTGGAATTAGAATATGATAGTTAAGGAGATGATTGCAAATATGCAGACTGAGTCAGAAACAGAACACACAGAAGGCTGTTGGAAACACCTGTCTCCAGATTACATCTTCAAACTAAGGGGCAACCATGTCATCAGTAAGTCTAGCCAGCTACATTTTTAGATATTACACTTAATTGTCAGAATGTAATTTCCATTGCAAGTTAAAGTGTACTGTTTGCTAGCTAGCTAACATTAGCCAACTGGCTAGCTAGCTCATGTTACATGTATGATCTGTGTAGTAATATTATTCGTATCTCAGAGCCATTTGCATTTCTAGTTAGTCTAATGTTAGCTAGCTAACATTAAACATGGTTGGTTAGCTACCTGCAGATCCATGCAGGGTAGTAACGTTATGAGTTGGGATTATGGTTCATTGTTTAGCTAGCTAGCTACATGTCTAAACAATTCTCCGCTGTGCAAGTATCCATTTCAATAGAATGTTATGTCACTGCGACAACTGTCGATAGACGTAGCTGGTAAATTTGCTCTGGCTATCTACTCCAATTTCAGAGCACTCTTGTCGGAGTGTGCCAGAGCGCAGAACAAGTGACACGTTTACGAGCGCGTCACCCGGCATCAGTAAACGTTGGCAAAAAAAAAGCATAATTAAATTGTTGCCAGCAGCACAGCTGCAGTTACCAACGCTCTGGGTAACATAAAAAAGCCTAACCAGCTCTGCTAGGGCAAGTAAAATAGTCAGAGTGAGCGGTTCTCTCATTTGTGTATGGAAGTAGCTAGCAAGCTAGCCAACATTAGCTTGGGTACTAGTCTGCCGTTAGGTCAAAACGCTCAGATCAACCCTACTTTTCAGCCAGAGCGTCCAAAACGTTCCGAGGGGGAGACGCTCTGGATTTACGAATGGTCAAATTGACAACGTTCTGTGTTTATGAACACTCCAGATTAAATTAAATGTATAAACCAGATTTTAGTTTTAAGCGATGGGTGGGGCTAAAACTTAAGGGTGTGAACGACGCTGGATGGGTGTAGACAAAGAGCTCTCCAGTGGATACCAAAATATTAAAGGGCCATTTCCTCAAACGTGAGTTTATCAACTTTCATTTTCTCAAACGTTTATAAACTTTCAAAGCAGAATTACTTTCAAATTGTATCTCAACTGTAGTGTATGATATACCATTTTCTAGCTCTGAGTCTCTACTTTTATCCAATGTAAAAAAATATATATATATAAAAAATGTTGCTACATAAGACCGAATCGAGCCGGTCGGTCGCATGAGATTACACTGGCAAAATTGGGAAGGTCTGTAGTGACGCCTCTAGCCAGAGATGCAGTGCCTTAGGCCGCTGCACACACAGACTGTCCTACATTGCCGGGAAGAGTTTAAGAATTTAAGAGCTTGCAATCAAGCGTTTCACTGTACTAATTACACCTGCTGTATATTTTGCACGTGAAAAATAAACGTCGATGTTGATGTAGTTTACCTTTCTAGCCAGCAAGCATGCGCACATTGTGGCTAGCCGCTTTGAGAAACGACACTTCAAGTTAAGGCACGCACCTGTAAAAGCAGACTCCATGAATAACACTTTGGTCGCACGAAGAATCGATGTAGAAGCACATACGCGTAGTAGAGACATGTTCATTACCGTTAGCTAGATACACTGGCTTGATAAGAAAGGTCAAACAGGCATTTACACAACTTTATGGTGTTTTGGCAAGCATTAATGACGTCTGGAACGTCATCATATTGCGACAAAATGAACTCTGCAGTAACTACGTATGGACACCAGGGCGAGCCAAAGTAAAATGTGTGAGTCAATCAGGATGCAGTGCAAATCAGAATCCTTGGCACGACCATACCCTAAAACCTAACCTTAACCTCTACTCTTACCCCTTACCTAACTCTAACCTTAACTATTTCAAATGTTAACTGCAATTGGGTCAGAGTTGGGACGTCCTAAGGATCCCGGATAGCACCAACCATCAATCAGGCATTGGGATAAGATGCAGCCTTGTACACAACACAACCTAGCACCACTGGTATGTCCCTGTGTAAGTGCTTTCATCATCATGTCTTCTGGATGCAGAACGTGATATAACATAATTATGAATGTCTGTGGGAGAAGTCATGGGTCTATATGTTCTTCTCCTTATACATTGTATGCATGTGTGCATATGTGGAAAAAGAACATTTCTGTTGCCATGACTATTTGTGACACACACAGATTGAGGTTTCCCATGGGTTCTCTTGCTCTCCTTGGATGCTTTATCACTAAAAACAGTGAAGTGTGGAAGAAGTATGGTGTAACCTATCAATCCACCGATCAGTGGTCCAGAGGAGATGAGAAAATAAAGCCTTGTTAAAAATTGGGATACAACTTTGGCATTCTTTTATGGACAATATTTAGTCTCTTGTTATATTTTAAACAAGATAACTATTCGGTTAGAAGAGCCAAACATTTTTCAAATACAAAGCCATGAAGACAAATACGACAAATGATACAAAATCATTTAATACAAATTTGTAACGTACAAATTGCCCTACTCTGTTCATGACTATGATTAAACAGTGATTGCAGGATAACGTCTGCAATAAACTATTTATTTTACATGCAGCTCGAAATTAAAAAGAACCTTGCTCCATTCATACATGTTCAATTCAGAGACATAGGCTACACAATGATTTATGGCTTTACATGGTACAGTGATTCATCTGGGTCTAGACACAAGAGATTATACTGTAGCTAATTTGACTCATACAGTCCTATTCATAAATCAATAGGATTTATTGCAAATGAACTGTAGCAATGTTCATGAAGGACATGACACAGATCGGTTTATTGCAATTTACGTTTTAACTTCTTAATTGATGATGTTCAGGATATGCTGCTTTGTTTCCCTGGTGGTGAATGAAAAATGCATGGGCTGAGTTATACATTACTGTAGTATAAACAGGAGACTAAGCTGTAAACGCAGCGTTAACGCTCATTGGTAGTGTGTAGTGATGAATGCATTGCAACATTATAGATTATAGAGAAGCAAAGCCCAATAAAATCAAATAGAGGACATGTTTAGAAATATCCATACATCATACAGTATGTTACAAAAAGGGTGCAGAATAATAGCAAAATAAGAACTGAGGAATATTTGTGGCTGTGTCACTAATATTGTTTGATTGTAGTTAAAAGGTGGAATTGTGGCAGAGAAAACAAGCAGTAAATGCTCACTTGGTCGAAATGCAATAACATGTTAAGACAGTTCTGAAATGCACAAAGGACATGTATTTGATTGCATAAACCAAGCCTAAATAATTTTCATTTAATGAAAAAAAAAAAAATAAGAATACTGATTTTTTTTAAATGAGAAGACTGAGAACACGAAAGAAATGCAAGGTGTTGCCTAAACCCTCACTCTAATCTGCCGCTCACTGTGCTTGTTCACTTCTTTGAAACGTATCTGCCATTTTGACCACCTTTTTCCCTTGAGGGCTTTGAAACAACTGAAAGCCAGCATGCTTGCTTGGTTTAGGAATTTCAGGAGTTTTGGAAAAGCCACTTAAGTGATGCTGCAGTGCTGATATTTCTGAGTAGAAGGGGAAATTCTACCCTACATTCCTTTTTGACCATGGGGAGAGAGGCCCTGGACTAACTCACTCTCACACACACACACACACACACACACACACACACACACACACACACACACACACACACACACACACACACACACACACACACACACACACACACACACACACACACACACACACACACACACACACACACACACACACACAGAGCTGCATAAGTTCAGCATCACACACACACTTTACAGTTCAAAGAGTGTTACACTAACACACAAGTACAGAGCCACATACTCCATAATGTAGATTCACATTAATCATTATCATGCAACCAGTATCATTCACTTGCTGGAAACACCATTATAAAGGTCTGGTATTGACTAATAGGGCAGATATATACGAGGGATAGTTCCTATCGTCAAAGAGAGTTCTGGCCTCAGTTTTCCCAGACACAGCGATGTAATTCCTTCCATGCACTCCAAAATGCATGATGACCATTGGTTTAAAACAAAATATGACAAAAACACAAAGCACAACACTGCTGTAGTAATTATTTAAAAATATTTTATATGGCCTTATAACTCTTGCCTGTCATCATATGTATAAATGGATCACCAGAACTGAAATTATTAAAGGACTATAGCCTAAAGTACAAGAAAATTGAACAAATAACACCTTTTTTTACAGGCATAATTCAGCTGTTTACCTGGTTTTATTAAGAAATTATAGGCTAATAGTAACAATGGATACGGTACCTACCAAAAAAATAATAACTTCAACAAACTCAAGGCAATATTAATATTTCTACCGTCGTGCTTGTTTGAAAGATAAAAACAAGAACTAATATTGGATAATGAATTAGTAAAATATTTAGATAACGAATTTCTAAGCAAATACCAGGTAAATAGCAGACTGCAATAAAATTTCATCCAACTGAATAAGTGCTTGAGTGATGTGGTAAATGGTAAAAAGATAATTACTCATTTATAAGTGAGAAACTTCATGAGATGGTAAATTGTCAAATATTGTCACTGCTTCTTCCCTGCACAGAGAGAAAGGGGTTGCGTCTAGTCAACTGCTGAAACCTCATTTATAACCATTGTTATCAACATAAACATTGTTATGAGACACAGATAGGCTACTGAATGTATGCCACCGAATCGATACATTTTTCTTGAATTAGGCCTGTTCCTCAAATGATCAGGTATGAATATCTATACGTTTTCCTGTAAGAGAAAGTGCTAAAATAAGTGCTCACTTATTGTTGACTTATATCAAGGTATATCTATAGGCTTAGTCCATAATTAGGACTGGATTATGTTTTACTGAAAATGTTAAATAAAATCTTCTGAAATTAAACCACGTAAAAACAGGCAGATAAACTGAAACTCAAAAACCCATTGCTATTGAGCTCATGTCGTGGCTTAAGTTCACGGACACTATCAACTTAAACTTTTTTCGAGGCAATGTCATAAATCCGGTCCTCGTGAGTAATATTTTTTCAAGTCGTCTTCATGATCTTAAAAAGTTGTTCACTATATTACTACAATCGCTTTAGGGAAAATAAGGGAAAATAAAAGCGGTCAGAGTTTGTTATTCGCAGGCGGACACGCTGCTGAATTTGGCGGTGTTTTCAGTCCAGGGCTGGAGGTTCTGAAGCGCAAACAGGGAGCTGTTATGCAGGCAGAGCGGGTCCGGGTTTGCCGGTTGGTTTATCGTTTTCTGAAAAGCCTCCTGTTGGAGTTGCATGAGGATCCGGTTGGCTTGCTGTCGCTCTGCTTCTCTCTCCTCCGCTGTCTGGCGCCTGGAACACCGGAGACACGAGAGAGACACTGTGAGGCATCAGAGGGAAATTATATCCAAAAAAGCCTGCGTCGTATATGTACAGGCCTTGAGGCCTAAATCACATTTTGACACATAGTGAATGTCTTCTGGATTAATTTGAACACGTTTAGTCAATCATGATTAGCCTAGATTATAGCACATTGTTTAACAAAATTAGCATGGAGGCAAAATTGCTTGCTTACGCATTATTAACATGTTGGCTAAAAGCTGATATCCAAGTACAAATAGTCCACAATGTTCGACATTTTTCTCAGCCAACAATAGTCTATGTGGAAATAAATACAGTTTGGCAATTAATTTGTCTTCGTTTTATGGCATAAATCTTTCTTTAGATTTTTCTGTAATGTTCTCCCATTGACTGAATACTTATTATTAGGCCTAGACTATATACCATAATATTAATCGTTGATTGATATGTTATTTTTACATTTTTAAAATCCAATCTCCAGAGACGTATAAAACTGCTTCAGTAGACTACGGAAAACATCTTCCATCTTAATGCGTAAAAGACGTGGCCAAATTGGCCTTCCACTTTTACCCACGATATGTTTAATCTGAAAATAGCTTTAACAAAGACCTTAGAAATAAATATTTTCGTCTGAAATGACATTATTTCGCAAGATTAAAAAAAACGTTAACTTTTACAAGAGTAGTCATATGCTAAGATAATCATGATCCTACTTTTGTGGGATAGGATATAGTTAGTTGCCACAGAATGTAACTCATTATAAGACTGACTTTGTCTTTTCCGTGACTGTTGCAAGACAACATTAATTAACTCAATGCAACGGTTTAGATCCGAAAACTTCAATTGTAAAATACAATTTACGACCTGGGGTAGACAAAGAGGTGGGGCGATTGGATTTTGTAAATATTTGTTATCAAATGCACACAATTAATGAATGTCATATAATAGATAAAGACATCATTTTCTATGCGTTATTATATTAAAGTTCATATTCGTAAAACATCACCCAGATGTGTAGACCTTTTGCTATTTTTATTGGGTTTGTAGCATTCTTGGAGTGTAAATAAATTGCCCATTCTATACATAAAAGCACCAACAGACCTAAAACACACACATACACGCGCGCACGCACACACAGACAAACAAACTACGACATTCAGCGCTGGAGCGTACACTACGTTAAATGTGGCCTATACAGATAATCATCAGTAATCTCACCTCCATTTTGTTCGTCTGTTCTGGAACCATGTTTTGACTTGCGCGTCAGTCATCTTGAGGGCCTTAGCCAAAGCCGCTCGCTCTGCGGAAGCCAGGTACTTCTGTCGGTGAAAGCGTTTCTCCAGCTCGCAGATCTGCAGGCGGGTAAAAGACGTCCGGGGCTTTTTCTTCTTTGGGGGCGTTCGGTTCTGGTACGGGTGACCTACACGGCGTGTTACAGTGAGGGGTGAAAGCGCCACTGGATTGGGAGACGGATAGATGGGGGCAAAAGCAAGCGGCAAAATCAGAAAGAGAGCAGCAAAAGAGCCGCGAAGCAAGTTCAAGAAACGTCAGACATGGAGGGGAGATCTATAGCTCGCAGGGAAAATTAAAGGGTTAAAAAGCCGGAACGTGACACAAAGAAGCGCAAATTCATTATGAAATGTCAAATTCCTAGACCAAACATCCTATTGTTAACACTCTAAAATGATACATGCAGCCCCGAATTATATAAGTGGTTATATTGCTTGCTTCATATATGGCACCCCTAAAGGTTCTACATAGAACCCTTCTGAACCCCAGCGGTTCTTCTTCACAACCAAAATGTGTGTATTATTTTTGCATTATTATTGCTAGGTATTACTGCACTGTTGGAGCTAGAAACACAAGCATTTCGCTGCACCATCGATAACATATGCAAATCTGTGTACGTGACCAATAAAATTGGATTTGATTCGAAAATTGGTTCCTTATAGAATCCTTGGGTTTCATATAGGGTTCTAAATGGAACCCTTTTGGTTCTATCCAGAAACGTTGTTTCTAAGAGTGTAGGCATGAAGTTAACTTTTAATATGTCAGTTTGAAGGAAAATGTTCATGTTAAATCATGGAGCGATAAGAAGCAAAAATGTGTAAGTGTTAGCCTATACGTTGTTGTAGCAATTTGGGAAATGTAATTTAGGCTATTTCGATAGCATGTCTTAGGCTATGTTATCTAAGTCACTGTTATTTGTAGGTGCTTCTTATGAGCTCTAAAGGCCGAGTAAAATAAGTCAAAGCCATTGGTGTTCATCAACTAAAATTGTCTCATGAAATTACACAGCGTGTTAAGCAGTAGCCTAGCATATGATTTATTATCGATGATTTCAGAGCTGAGTTCACCAGGAACAATTACTAGGCTACGGACCAACATCAGGAACATAGCATGACCGGGATTGTCTCACAATAAACATGGCAACGCCATTCATATTGCTATTTAATTTCCAGACAACCAACCACATGTTATGTGCATTAGAGGTGGTCTACCTGTGAACCTGTCTTTGGTGTATCTTCGGTTGCTCTCCATCCAAGGGAAGGTAAATCCCGTCAGGTTGTTCATCGAGCCTGGTATCGTGGACATACCACCGGGGATGGTCGAGTGTCCACTGTTCAGAGGCCGGTGCGCGGGCACACGGATGACTCCAGCCGCGTTAACGTTATTCCCACTGACGTTCATCCCCATGTTCATGTTATAGGTGCCGCTCAGATTGGTTACCCCATATGCGTTGCTGTTATATCCAGAGTTGTTGCCGGTGAAGTTACCCGTCATGGTGTTGTAGGCAGTGCTGACAACGCAGCCGAGTCCATAGTCCGAGTCGGGCATCCAGCCCTGATCCACATTGTTGAGGATGTGGTCGATCCCAAAGCTGATGGGCTCCGCGTGAGTGTGCTGGAGATGCGCTCCAATATGATCCATGGCCTCCTCGAGCCCCCCGCGAGGTACAGAGGTGCTCCACGCGGTGCGCCTTATCTTGGAGCTTAAAAACGTATTCTGCTCTCGCTCCAGTCGTTATCTAATAAGTGTGGGTGCATGTGTGTGAGTGTGTACGTGTTTGTATGTGTGCGTGCGTGAGTGTATGTGTGTGACGCTAAACTAAAAGCGATTGTCTGTTTTTTTCTTCCTTTTTGGCTCAGGCAGCCTTGCCGGCTGGAGTAAGAGAGCATCAATCAAAGTGCCAAATAGGCAGAGCGAGATTAAGACCCAATTTTAGGCCTCGAGACTCAATTGGCTAAAGACACTACGGAGAGGCCACAAGCTCCTTCAGTGAAAGCTGCGCGCCTTCTCTATGGACTCGTGGCACACTTCATAAACACCAGGCGGAGTCTTGTGAAAGTAGGCAATGTTTATATTCTGTAGCCTATTCATTTCACCTCATGGTACAGTACATTTTTACAACATCAATTACAAAACTGTTTTACAAACCTCAAAGTAACCTAAGGTAAATAGGTGCGTGGTCAGCTCCGTGCAAACAGTGAAAGTGTTTAACGTGTTTCGAGAGCTGCGCCCATCCATCCATCCATCCATCCATCCATCCATCCATCCATCATAAATAAATAAATGGGTATAGGTCTCTGTGTTCAACTTATTTCAGGTAGGCTTAATGAAAGGTCTCCAATTGACAGTGGTTCTCGGGAACACAATTGAACTGGAGACAAATCTACGTCCATGGTCAAGCAAATACGCAACATTACGCACAATAAAACTCCATTCGGTTATAATTGGGGAAAAACATCAACAAATAGCCTATTTTGTTTTGCTACAAGGACAAGATGAGGAAGTAAATCGATTAATAACATACTAAACCTTTAGTTAACTGCATATCATAATGAATTTCAAACATACCTGCAATGTGCTCATATTTTATATAAAACGTATTAATGGAATAGACCCATGCGTAATTCCAAAGTTATTCAATTCACTTGTGAATTGTGGGCTCATCTCTTGATTCTATATGTAATTAAAATACAATACTGCCAAATAGATCCGTGCCATATACAGCCGGAAGGAGTTGATTGGGCTTTCAGGGGAAAAGAGAGATCACATAGGTCAATTCATGATAAGCATATCACGTTCTCAACTCCTATAATGATCTCCTATAATTACCCCATTATGTATTTATGTTTCCTATAGTGGCATCATTACAAAACTAATGTTTTTTTAATTAGCCATTGACTGAGTGTGCGTGTGTCAATACTCCCCCCCCTCGCATATTTCGGGAAATAAAATAAAAATAGTATAAACCATTTGACTACAAACTCGGTATTTTTAATGAAACAAATCCACTGTTTTATTCAATCTGTATACGTCATTAATGATCAATGGCTTTGTATTATGTATTCAATAACATTCAAGTTAAAATGAATACGTATTGGCTGCCTGTAGCATATCTAAATAAAATCCCAATAAATTATCAAAGCGAGTTTTTGGAATGCGTTATTAATCTACACCTAATAAATGTTTATAAACGAAAATTCAACAAACAAAAACATACACTTTAAAACAATTAAATGAAAATGAAACAATATGGGTCATTGATTTTTCTCTCCTCTCGAAAGCTTCAGGGACGTGATTATTTAACCGAGAGCATTAAAGTATTCGTATTTGATCTCCAGATTCTCACTGGCCTATTGACCAACATTAACGTTTAATGGCTCGCGGTGCTCCCAAACTTATGTGGTTTTCCAACTCGTTAAAACGTGGACTAGGCTAATAACGAACGTTGAGGACTTTCAGGGAGAGGTAAATAATTCAAATGAAATGCAATAGTCTAATAATGCAGTCACGGAGGACTGCACGCTTTTCTTTTTTCTTTTGAGAAAGTGTGTGTATAGGAAAATCTTGCCTGAATCTGTCCATTTAATAGGCACTATGATAAGGCTTATTATAATTCATCGCTATGGTGGTGTAAATGATTAGCGGTTATCATGCACAGTGGGCCATGGGTCTTGTGTGTGTGTGTGTTTGTTTGCCTGTGTTTGTCTGTCTGTGTGTGTGCGCGCGCGCGCGCGTCATACACTTCCAATCCAACTAGGAGTAAAAGTGGCAGCAGCATTTGATCAAACTCGATTATTGAGTGGCGACCTCCAATAGCAGCCCCGGTGTCGGTGTGGGGTTTGGCAAAACTTGTCTTTAGAGACATTTAGCGTATTGATTTCTTACCACTTTAAGTAGCCTATGCTCGACAGTGCACTAATCCCAGCGCGTTAGGCTACATTAGCATATCCTAATAAATTAAGCCATATAGCCTATAATGGGTTATTAAGGCCAATTTTCAGATTTGTTTTTAGTTCTGCTGCTTTATCGTATGAGGACAGTCTCGTGGTGGTATGTGGTCCTCTATCCGGATGTTGTGTTTCTTTCCCCCTGTGGTTGTATCAGAGTATATCGTCTTTCTGACTCTACCTGCGCAGTCCTTGATCCCTAACCCCGACCTCTCTGGCGCCAAATCCATCACCTCACCCTCTCATGCATGCACTTAACGAGAAGGCTCGCCTGAGTCAAGCGCACGTGGCCAAGAATGGCACAGTTTGGGTGAGCGCTCTGTTCCCGCATACACGAAAATTAAACCATCCCTCTCTCCCCAATCTTTTCTGTCCCGCACCGCCAACTGTGGTGTAGACGTGGACATTTCAATTGATTGTATCAGAATGAATAACACAGCGCAGCAGCCACATTCTCAAAGAAGCCAGATAAAACATTGCATGGACATGTTGTATCTCATATCGACACACAGAACAGCCGTCAAATACAACCAATGCCTCGAGCCAAACTTATTTCAGTGCCTACGTGCTTGTGCACCCGGATATCCACAAAAATAGGCCTACCCTATTGAACAATTATTTTATACACAGATCATCTAAACAAGCTGAACAAATACAATGTAAACACATTCATTTCACATATTCATTGTAGAATAAGGCTGTAACATAACAAAATGTGAAAAAAGTTAATAAGGGGTCTGAACACTTTGTGTCATACTTTGACATTATTTTCATACTTTCACCAACCAGCTCTCACAGTCTCTCCTCAGAATTAGATGTTCATCCACGTTTCTCAATCAAAAAACTTTTCAAAGTTGTTCCAAATGTCAAATATTGACTTGTATCTGCTGTTGACCTGGCTGACTTTGACTGCATTTGATTAGTTGGTAGAGTAAAAATGTGTAATGCAATTCCTAATAGACTTAACACCTTCACTTGGGTGAATTAGGCCTAATTGATTCCTTGGCATAGGTCTACATGAGCTTTTTTAAACTGATATGAGCTGAGTGTCCCTGTGATCGTTGCTGGTCAAGTGTGCACTATTTCATACAGTCTTTGAATGACTTAGGTTGATGTACTCCGCTCTTACCCATGATCTGAAGGGCTGAAATAAGTTCTGAAATAACAGTTTTCAACGGGATAAGTGAACTATCATCCTGTTTGTTTAGTAACACAGGGAAATGGCCGCCACCATAGGGATCTCACACGCCAGACACTGCTATCCCCGCAAACCCTCCACTTCCTCCCGAGCACACACACACACACACACACACACACACACACACACACACACACACACACACACACACACACACACACACACACACACACACACACACACACACACACACACACATATATATGAGACATGGGATTCACACACAGGAAAAACATGAGGAAAAAGATGGGCATGTTTTGATTCACACCGCTGCAGGCAGACTGATCCATCAGAGTTAGATGCACATTACCTACACAAACTATTTTGTTTTGAACACTGTCTAATGGTCTAATTGACAAGGGGAACTCTCCCAGGGTGTATTCATTCTCAGAGTGCACATAAGGACATTTCGTTTTCTCCGTGAAAAGTCGTGTTTAAAAGCATAAACTCAGACTAACCATTTACTACTTGTGAGGAGGAAAACACAAGAGAAGAGCGCCCGGAGGTGAGAGCATGGAGCCAGTGGATAAGCTATGTTGTGTTTGTGTGTGGTGCTTGGGGTGGGGGTGTATGTGGTGTGAGTGGAGGAGAGTTGCTACAGTCCAGGCCATAGGTGTAGCCACATGAAAGTGATGACCTCATACAGTCTGTCAACACACACACACACACACACGCAGACTAAAATCTCAGAGCGATGGAACAAACCGTTTTTTTCACCTATTTTCTTCAAACAGGACCAGAATTTCATAATTGTAAAACACAGAGTAGCTCACATTTCCATGTCTTGCAGAACACAAGGTTGACTCTTTCCTCTGCCTTGTGTGATTGACCGGTCCCTTATCTGAACGTCAGCAACTTCCAGAAAAGCCCATTTTCAAGTGATGGATGGGACCCAGTCAGAGAGAGAGACAGAGAGAAAGAAAGTAGAAAAACATAAAGCAACCATGGACACTGGAGTGAGTTGCCTTCAGCTAGTTGGACACAGATGCACCTTATTTTAATGACAGCCATCCATGATAACTTAAAGGAGAATAATTTTTTATGTAAATGGAATGTTATGGAAGGGTCCAGACACTGTGATTTCACATGTTTTTGAGAAACTTACCCCAGCCATAAATTCACTTCCTCATCCTCGTTGTGCAATATTGGGGCACTGAAAACACATTTAAAAAAAAATGCTAAATAAAATTCCTAAATGTGTCCTTTTAGAAACGGAAGTGTTCTCAGTGTAGTGATGCAGGTCTTTAGATATTGTACACATGAAATTGTGTCATTCTGAACTTTATCCGCAATGTTATATTCCATTTTGTGGGACTCCTGCTGTTTCCCATATCCAGCTGTTCCATTGTCTGTGTAGCCTGCTGTTAGAATGTATGGAGAGCGTTCGCTCGAGTGGCAACAAAATGGAATATAACTTTGCGAATAAAGTTCAGAATGTCACACTTTTATGTGTACAACATCTAAAGAACTGCATCACTACACTGAGAACACTTCCATTTCTAAAAGGACGCATTTGGGTGTTTTTTGGAGCCTTTGTGTTTTGAGGAATTGGATAGCTGGGGTAAGTTTCTCAAAACATGTGAAATCACAATAAGTGTCTGGACCTTTCTAAATTGAACAAAAATATAAATGCAACATGTAAAGTGCTGGTCCGATGTTTCATGAGCTAAAATAAAAGATCCCAGAAATGTTCCATACACACAAAAAGCTTATTTCTCAAATAATCCCTGGCCAAGTCATACCAAAGACTGTAAAATGAGACCGATGCGTCTCTGCTTGGCATTCAGCATTAAGAAGATAGATTGGGGGTAAGGCCTTGCGATAGACTAGCTTCCTGTCAAGGGCCTGTACTTGTACATCAAGCTGCCTCAATCTACAGAAACAGGAGATAGGCTCCTGCTCCTATGAGCCAAGGCTTGTGCAAGGCCACGTACTGATAATATGGACCAGTATCTTGTTAGGTTAATTTCTGGAAGGACAAATTATATTTTAGATAGTGTCATCATCAATTCATTTTCATTCACTTTGGAGGAGAAAAGTCACCAGAACTGACTTTTTCACAATCGTTCAAAAAATTATAATATTACAAGGGGCATGCCAATTGTGGTGATGAGTACACAAATAGAATAATGGGTTATGACATTTAAATTAAGTTAAAGCGGGGTTTGGTGGTGACTTTCTGAACTGTTATAGTTAGACCAAAAGTTTAAAGTAATACAGCAATTATTGGTAGTTCAGTTCTGTTTGGGATATATTGATCAGGAAAAGATCCCTCAAATGTTCCATTCGCACAAAAAGCTTATTTCTCTCAACATTTGTTTACATCCTTGTTAGTGAGCATTTCTCCTTTGCCAAGATAATCCATCTACCTGACAGGTGTTATCAAGGCTCAGGCTAAGACCCAGATGCAGACACAGGAGGTGTATAGTACGAGTCTCAGAGTTTATAGTAGTACAAGGGGCAGGCAAAAGGTAAGTCAAGGCAGGCAAAGAGTCGTAATCCAAATCAGAATCAGGCAGGCAGGACAGCAGGCAGGCAGGCAGGCAGGCAGGCAGGCAGGTAGGTAGGTAGGCAGGCAGGCAGGTAGGTAGGTAGGTAGGTACAAAAAGTAGCACCACAGGAAAAACTTGACAAGACAAACTGGCAACAGACAAACAGAAAACACAGGTATAAATACACAGGGGATAATAAGGGGAGATGGGAGACACCTGGTGGGGGGTGGAGACAAGCACAAAGACAGGTGAAACAGATCAGTGTGTGACAGGTGTGGCATATCAAGAAGCTGAATAAACAGCATGAGCATTACAGCATGCTGGGGACAATAAAAGTCCATTTCAAAATGCGCAGTTCTGTCACCCAACACAATGCCACAGATGTCTCAAGTTTTGAGGGATTGTGTGAGTGGCATGCTGACTGCAGTAATGTAGTAATGTCCAAAAGAGCTGTATGGCGTTGTGTGGGTGAGCGGTTGTGTACAGAGTGCCCCATGGTTGCGGCGGGATTATGGTATGGGCAGGCATAAGCTACAGACAGCGAAAACAATGACATTTTGTTTGATGGCAATTTGAATGCACAGAGATAACGTGATGAGATCCTGAGGTCCATTGTCGTGCCATTCATCCGCCATCATCACCTCATGTTTCAGCATGATAATGCACAGCCCCATGTCGTAAGGATCTGTAAACAATTCGTGGAAGCTGAAAATGTCCCAGTTCTTCCATGTCCTGCATACTCACAAGACATGTCACCCATTGAGCATGTTTGGGATCCTCTGGATTGACGTTTACGACAGCGTGTTCCAGTTCCAGCGAATATCCAGAAACTTCGCACAGCCATTGAAGAGGAGTGGGACAACATTCCACAGGCCACAATCAACAGCCTGATCAACTCTATGCGAAGGAGATGTGTTGCGCTGCATAAGGCAACTGGTGGTCTAACCAGATAATGACTGGCTTTCTGATCCGCACCCCTACCTTTTTTAAAGGTATCTGTGACCAACATATGTGGTGGCAGGGTAGCCTAGTGGTTAGAGTGTTGGACTAGTAACCGGAATATTGCAAGTTCAAACCCCCGAGCTGACAAGGTACAAATCTGTTGTTCTGCCCCTGAACAAGGCAGCCATTGCTAGGCTGTCATTGAAAGTAAGAATTTGTTCTTAACTGACTAGTTAAATGAAGGTTAAATAAAAAATATCTGTATTTCCATTCATGTGAAATCCATAGATTAGGTCCTAATTGACTGATTTCCTTAAATTAACTGTAACTCAGTAGATTCTTTGAAATTGTTGCGTTTGTATTTTTGTTCTGTGTATATTTACATCAAAAATAAGGTTGGATTCACTGACCCCATGCCTTTCCCATACAAGGCCTCATGTCACTCAGGTTCATTGAGTTTAACCCCTCAGGGGGGATTGATGGTCAGGGTGAGAGTAGTGGTCCTTCTGTAGCTCAGTTGGTAGAGCATGGCGCTTGTAACGCCAGGGTAGTGGGTTCAATTCCCGGGACCACCCATACGTAGAATGTATGCACACATGACTGTAAGTCGCTTTGGATAAAAGCGTCTGCTAAATGGCATATATTATATTATAAGTGACTCAGGAATAGAAGGCAAAGATCAGGGAAAAGGACAGGGAATGTTTGGCCTGAATGCTTGGAACGGAAGCAGGGACTCCACGTTTGGTTTTATGGACACACCATCAAATATAAAAAAGGGCTTATTCTGAACTTTGACGTTGTATGGTGGATGCTGGCTATGTGCTGCACTGTGTGAATGTATACTGAGGAAAATACAAAGACATGGATCCATCAATCAATCTCATGACCAATCTGTCCAATAATGTGCAATCAAGAGGAGTCATTCATACATTTTAAAATGAAACCTCAATACATGTTTTGGACGCATATGTTCCAAATTCAAAATCATGTGTATGGCTGCCCCCGATGGCTAAGTTGGTTGACACATGGTACTGGCAAACACAAAGGCTGTGGGTTCAGTTGAACCCTATGTCGTGTTGGATAAAATGTGTATAACTTCTGCTTTGATGGCTAACGCATAGTGCAGGAGCTACTTGAGATATTCATCCCAGCAAACCCAAATTGGTTCTGTGAAAGTTCTAACAACATTTGTTCGGTCGCGGAATGTTCTCATAACACAAAAACTGCCCAGTCGTGCTGATGATTATAAAATGTTTGCGTGATGTTGCAAAAATGTTCCTCGGACACATTTAATCTGTTCTTTACAGGTTCCCAGAATGTTTCATTAGGCTGTAGGAACAGGTTCCCAGAATGTTTCATTAGGCTGTAGGAACAGGTTCCCAGAATGTTTCATTAGGCTGTAGGAACAGGTTCCCAAAACACAAAATATGCTCACATGTGATGCCATTCATACAATGATTAACTATAGTTGCACAAGACATTCCTATAATGTTGTAAGAATGTTGACAGGACACCTTAAATTTAAGTTTGACCTAATATTACCACAACATTCTCAGCATGCAAATTTGTAGCTCATTTGGCAGTTTTTCTCCACATTTATTGACAATTCACATTTGAGAACTGTATTCTAGGTGATACAATGAGAGATGGCATTTTAAATGCATTTATAGGACATTTGAACAGCATTTCATTATACAAACACAACTGTATGTTTTGCATTTCATATGTTGACAATATGCACATGTGGGGTTTGAAGCTGCAACGTAAGGTTCCCTTGACAGGTCTTTTATCCTCTGCACCACCAGGGAAGTTCTCTCACATCTATTTTTTTCTCTCAATATATAGCCATGGTCAATCAGGAATTCCTTTTTAGCCTTCTAACGCACAGTTCAGATGTCAAATTTATGGCGAGTCGAACTGAATAGAAATTAAAAGCATGGTTAAGCACTTTGCTTGACCTACCGATTGGTTTCTTACAACCACCGTCAACACGGTATCAGACTTCCTTGTTGGTTTTGGGTCGAATTCTGGCAAAAGAGCGACTTCTCACAGAAGTGCTCTACTTGCGAGGAGTATTTCTGTTGTGGATGTGGTAGAGAAGTAACCTTTGTCTTTACTTTTTTAAATGTATTTTTACATGCAATTAACATATATTAACATGCATGATCATTTCTCTCAACAGTGGGAGAACTGCTCTGGCGTGCTGCTTTAATACCAACTTGTTTCAAGCAGACCACCATAGTCCCCGTGCCCAATAATGCCAAAGTAACCTGCCTAAATGACTATCGCACGGTAGCACTCACATCTATAGCCATGAAATGCTTTGAAAGGCTGGTCATGGTTCATATCAGCACCATCATCCCAGACACCCTGGACCCACTCCAATTAGCATACCGCCCAAACAGATCCACAGATGACGCAATCTCTATTGCACTCCACAATGCCCTCACCCACCTTGACAAAAGGAATACTTATGTAAGAATGCTGTTCATTGACAGCTTAGCATTCAACACCATAGTCTCCTCCAAGCTCATCACCAAGCTCAGGACCCTGGAACTGAACAGCCCCCTCTGCAACTGGATCCTGGACTTCAGGCAGTGAGGGCAGGTAATCATCCATCACACTGACCATCGCCATGGGGGCCCCTCAGGGGTGTGTACTTAGTCCTCTCCTGTACATCCTGTTCACCCACAATTGGGTTTACGCGCATGGCTCCATGACGTGTTAGGACTGATCACCAAAGCCGATGAGGCAGCCTATAGGGAGGAGCTCTGAGACCTGGCAGTGTGGTGCCAGGACAACAACCTCTCCATCAACTTCAGCAAGACAAAGGAGCTGATCGTGGACTACAGAGGGACCAAAAAATGGTCAAATACTCGAACCACCCAAGCCATAGACTGTTCTCTCTGCTACCGCAAGTGGTACCAGTGGACAAGTCTGGAACCAACAGGACCGTGAACAGCTTCTACCCATAAGCTACTAAACAAGACGTCTAAATAACTAATCAAATAGCTACCCTGGACTACCTATATTGACCCTTTTTTGATCTACCTCTCTTACACGGACTCTGGGCACACACACTGGACTCTACACTCACACATACTTACACTGACACCCCAACACACACACTACATATGCTCACACCACACACACACTCTCACAACATACGCTGCTGCTCAGTCTTATCTAGCCAGTTGCCAAGTCACGAAGCATGTGACAATTTTATTTTATTTTATCGTCAGAAGTCCGAGGTGCAATCTACTGTTTCACACGGCACTCTATCCCCGCTCTTCTAAAGAGAAAGTGACCTATTTTTTTAGTTTAGGGAGGCGACAGAGCGCGGTTTAATCTAGAGCTTAAGACACACAGTAACTAACCCAGGGAAATACTGGTAACTGGGTTATTCACCATCACTTCATCCCAGTGGAGGATGCTTGGGGAGGACAGCTCATAATGTCTAGAATGGAGTGTAATCACTGGAATGGGGTGGCAGGTAGCCTAGCGGCTAAGAGAGCTGAGCCAGTCATTTATAGGTTGCTGTTTGAATCAGTCAACAACACTACCGTTGAAAAGTTTATTTAGAAATGTCCTGGTTTTTGAATGAAACACATTTTTTGTCCATTAAATTGATCCAAAATGCAGTGTAGACATTGTTAATGTTGTAAATGACTATTGGAGCTGGGGGCAGTCCAGCAATTGGTAGGGGGGGGCAGTCACCAGTGCTAAGCTACGGTTCATCTCTTCTCTGGCCTGGGTCTGGCCACAAAACTTATCTTGTGATGTGGATGAAGTACTCTTGCCAAAAATTGAGGGAAGTATCTCCTAGCATGGCGTATCCAACCTTGGACAGAGGCAACCTCTATGTCCCCACATGCGTCCTCCATTGCCTGGTAAAGCGGCATGTGGGCATAGGGTTGGCGATCATACACTTTCCAGCGCTAGGCTGAGAAGAATTCCTCTATGGGATTTAGAAAAGGTGAATATGGGGGTAGGTACAAAACTACAAATTGTGGATGAGTGGCAAACCAGTTTTGGACCATAACAGCCCGGTGAACACTAATATTGTCCCATAAAACCACAAATCTAGCAGGCTCCTGATCTGGACCAGGGACAAGCATTGTGTAAATTGCATCTAGAAAAGTGAGCATATGGCCGGTGTTGTACAGACCCAGTGTGACATTGTGATGGAGGACCCCGTTTTGAGTGACGGCAGCACACAGTTATTACCACCACGCTGTCCAGGGACATTTGTAATTGCCCTCTGTCCTATAACATTTATTCAACGGCGCCTGGTTTTGGTGAGGTTGAAGCCAACCTCATCCACATAAATACATTCATGGCGAATTACATGGGCATCCAGCTCCAATACTCTGTAACAGACAAAAGGATATACAGTTGAATAAATATGGTATGTCTGAAGTACTGGTAGTTTTTGCATACATACCTCTACAAAGTCATGTTGCATATTCTTGAGCAAGAGGACAAGTACATTAGAGTGTCTAGTTTGAGAAACAGACGCCTCACAAGTCCTCAACTGGCAGTTTCATTAAATAGTACTCATGAAACACCAGTCTCAACGGCAGCAGTGAACAGGTGACTCTGGGATGCTGGCCTTCTAGGCAGTTGCCAGAGTTGCCATAAAGCCATATCTCAGACTGTCCAATTAAAACATTGGACAGGAACTCTGCCTAGAAGGCAATATCTCACATGGAATAGACTTCAATAGCCTTCACTTTACTTAGTTTTTGGGGGGGCCATTTTAATTGAAACCAATCACAGTAAGGTACTTGATTGTCACCCAGTACTGATTTGAAATTGAGATTAAAAAAACAGCTGCATTGGACCTTTAAAATCAATGAAATATTATTGCGTTGAATCTGGATTTGTTTTGATATATGAATCATCATTTTTCAGAGTGGGTTTTGCATACATTTGTATGTTCTGAGCCTGTGTTACGAATCCCTTTTGGCCCGACAGTCTAGGGGGGGATGGTAATGAGACCCGTAACATAACTCATGCAAATTGTGACAAAGTAAAAGTGTGAACGAAATAACCACGACAACAAATCTACCGTCAAACTCCAGGTTTATTTATAAACACACAGTAATGGGGGGGGGGGGGGCAGGAAAAGGGGCTGAGCTGGACCCAAGGAAAGAAACAGTAAATATACAAAAACACCCCTAAGCTAGACTAGCCTACTTTAACAACAGATAACTAACTAACCAAAAATACAGTGGGTGGTCCGCCCAGTTCTAACTAATGTATTTAACAAAGTTCACCTACGGGTAGTGTATGCCCATGGGCGACTTGTCTTAGTTTCCCCCTTTTCCCACCAGCAACAAACAAACACCATAACCAACAACAATACTCACAGGTGATGACAAAGTGCTATGGAGGTGCTCAAACAAAAGAGAGGTTAAGACCTAACGAGAGCGTGAAACAGAGACCTACAGACATGGCATTTACAGAGAGATTGAGCTCTAGAGCAAACAAATGATGGGGTTTTTAAACCATGGGGAAGGAACTGTGATAGGGTAGGAAATAGGAGGTGTGTCTTCTGATTGATGATTGATTGTTGACTGATTGGAGAGTGATGATTTTCACCTGTGAGGGGAGAAGGAGAGAAAAGAACACAGGATACATACATACACACACACACACACACACACACAGGATACCTGTATCTGTAACAGCCTGTATTTAAGAAGCATTTCAATACACAAGAATACAAGTTATTTAAAGGAAGATCAATCCAACTCAAATCACATTTCATAAGTTTTTCAAAACGTGATGAAGAAAGTTTGAATGTAAACATAATTTTTAAAATCAAAATGCATTAAATCCATAAATACGAATACAATCGTTAAATTACGAGCCTACTTGGTTTAGCCACAAAAACTGTTTTAAATTTAGCAGGCACTATCGATAGATCAGTTGGAAAAAGTGATGGGCTACTTTCTGCACACGTAATGGTCAGTGTGAACTGGAGTGACTTGACACATACTTAGCTAGATGTGGCTGGGGGGGTTAAAGCATTTCCTTCACATGACCCATCAATTTAGACATGTGTGTCAGGTAAGAGTCATCTAATAAGGATAAAATATTTATTACATTCTGCTTTTGATCTTGCTACAATGCAGTAACCACTTCACTGTACCATTTACCCTGCTGTATCCTGTGCATGTGACAAATAAACCTGGATTTTATTCAAGATAGCGTGTGTTTACCACATGGCCTCATGTGAATCCTTAAAGAGATGGGTGGGACTAAGGGTTAAGAGGGTGTGAACGGTGCTGATTGGGGTGTTGACAAAGAAGAACTCTCCAGTAGGTGTATTTGTATTTGTATTTATTATGGATCATCATAATACTCTTCCTGGGGTCTGGGCCGTACTCCACTACCACATATCACAAAATCCATGTGTATGTGTGTTTAGTGCATATGTTATCATGTGTATATGTCTGTGCCTATGTTTGTGTTGCTTCAAAGTCCCCGCTGTTCCATAAAGGTGTATTTTTATCCATTTTTAAATCTGATTCTACTGCTTGCATGTGGAATAGAGTTCCATGTAGTCATGGCACTATGTAGTACTGTGCGGCTCCTATAGTCTGTTCTGGACTTGGGGACTGTGAAAGGACCTCTGGTGGCATGTCTTGTTGGGTATGCATGGGTGTCTGAGCTGTGTGCTAGTCATTTAAACAGACAGTTCGGTGCTTTCAACAGGTTTTACCTCTCACAAATACAGTCCTCTCCCATACTCCCTGTTCACTCATGACTGTACAACCAGGCATGACTACAAAACCATCATCACTAGGGCCAAGTTTCCTGCCATCCAGGATCTCTATACCAGGCGGTGTCAGAGGAAGGCTCAAAAAATTGTCAAAGACTCCAGCCACCCTAGTCATAGACTGTTCTCACCTAAATGTACATAATTACCTCAATTACCTCAAAACCGGTGCCCCCGCACATTGATACATTGACTCTGTACCGGTACCCCCTGTATATAGCTCCGCTAATGTTATTTACTGCTGCTCTCTAATTATTTGTTATTCTTATCTCTTACTTTTTGGTGGGTCTTTTTTCTTACAACTGCATTGTTGGCTAAGGGCTTGTAAGAAAGCATTTCACTGTAAGGTCTACACCTGTTGTTTTTGGAGCATGTGACAAATACAATTTGATTTGTATTTGTATTTGTATTTTGTATTTGTATTAACCCGAAAACTTCCGGGTTGGAGCGAGTGGTCGCATCGGCACTTCGCTCCCGCAGGTAGTATAACTTTTTCATTACATTTCATTACATTTCATTATAGCACAACGGTTTGATTTGTTTAATCTTAGCAATTTCTTCTTAGCTAGCTACAAAGCCGTCTTTGTATCAAAGATAATTGCGTATTATCGTATTTCGCCGTCCTAACGTAGTCTTCACTAGCCAGCTAGCTAACGTCCACTGATTAGCTGCACTGTAGAAACTATTACACTCAACTGAACGACTTGATTAGTGTAGTGTTAGCTAGCTACATAGCTGTCTTTGCTGTCTTCGTATCCAAGATAATTGTGTAGTTTAGAGTGTGTAGTCTTAGAGTGATTATCTTAATTTACCGAGGTTAGCTAGCCAGCTATTTGTCGTCCTTAATGTAGGAGACTCTGCTAGCTAGCCGACAGCTAGCCAACGTCTACCGAATAGACTCACAACCCGGTCGCATTCACAGGTAGTATCACATTTTCATTTCATTTCATTACAGTACAACGGTTTGATTTGTTTGATCGTAGCTAGCTACATAGTTAGCTACATAGCCGTCTTTGTATCAAAGATAATTGTGTAGTCTAGAGCGATTTTCTAGGTTAGTTAGCCAGCTATTATCGTTCTTTTAACGCAACGTAACGTAAACAACACTGCTAGCTAGCTAGCCCCCGAATAGCAGCACTGCAGAAACTATTACACTCAACGGAACGACTTGATTAGTGTAGTGTCAACAACACACCCACTGCCAGCTAGCCTACTTCAGCAGTACTGTATCATTTTAATCATTTTAGTCAATAAGATTCTTGCTACGTAAGCTTAACTTTCTGAACATTCGAGACGTGTAGTCCACTTGTCATTCCAATCTCCTTTGCATTAGCGTAGCCTCTTCTGTAGCCTGTCAACTATGTGTCTGTCTATCCCTGTTCTCTCCTCTCTGCACAGACCATACAAACGCTCCACACCGCGTGGCCGCGGCCACCCTAATCTGGTGGTCCCAGCGCGCACGACCCACGTGGAGTTCCAGGTCTCCGGTAGCCCCTGGAACTGCCGATCTGCGGTCAACAAGGCAGAGTTCATCTCAGCCTATGCCTCCCTCCAGTCCCTCGATTTCTTGGCACTGACGGAAACATGGATCACCACAGACAACACTGCTACTCCTACTGCTCTCTCTTCGTCCGCCCACGTGTTCTCGCACACCCCGAGAGCTTCTGGTCAGCGGGGTGGTGGCACCGGGATCCTCATCTCTCCCAAGTGGTCATTCTCTCTTTCTCCCCTTACCCATCTGTCTATCGCCTCCTTTGAATTCCATGCTGTCACAGTTACCAGCCCTTTCAAGCTTAACATCCTTATCATTTATCGCCCTCCAGGTTCCCTCGGAGAGTTCATCAATGAGCTTGATGCCTTGATAAGCTCCTTTCCTGAGGACGGCTCACCTCTCACAGTTCTAGGCGACTTTAACCTCCCCAAGTCTACCTTTGACTCATTCCTCTCTGCCTCCTTCTTTCCACTCCTCTCCTCTTTTGACCTCACCCTCTCACCTTCCCCCCCCCTACTCACAAGGCAGGCAATACGCTCGACCTCATCTTTACTAGATGCTGTTCTTCCACTAACCTCATTGCAACTCACCTCCAAGTCTCCGACCACTACCTTGTATCCTTTTCCCTCTCGCTCTCATCCAACACCTCCCACACTGCCCCTACTCGGATGGTATCGCGCCGTCCCAACCTTCGTTCTCTCTCCCCCGCTACTCTCTCCTCTTCCATCCTATCATATCTTCCCTCTGCTCAAACCTTCTCCAACCTATCTCCTGACTCTGCCTCCTCAACCCTCCTCTCCTCCCTCTCTGCATCCTTTGACTCTCTATGTCCCCTATCCTCCAGGCCGGCTCGGTCCTCCCCTCCCGCTCCATGGCTCGATGACTCATTACGAGCTCACAGAACAGGGCTCCGGGCAGCTGAGCGGAAATGGAGGAAAACTCGCCTCCCTGCGGACCTGGCATCCTTTCACTCCCTCCTCTCTACATTTTCCTCCTCTGTCTCTGCTGCTAAAGCCACTTTCTACCACTCTAAATTCCAAGCATCTGCCTCTATCCCTAGGAAGCTCTTTGCCACCTTCTCCTCCCTCCTGAATCCTCCTCCCCCTCCCCCCCCCTCCTCCCTCTCTGCAGATGATTTCGTCAACCATTTTGAAAAGAAGGTCGACGACATCCGATCCTCGTTTGCTAAGTTAAACGACACCGCTGGTTCTGCTCACACTGCCCTACCCTGTGCTCTGACCTCTTTCTCCCCTCTCTCTCCAGATGAAATCTCACGTCTTGTGACGGCCGGCCGCCCAACAACCTGCCCGCTTGACCCTATCCCCTCCTCTCTTCTCCAGACCATTTCCGGAGACCTTCTCCCTTACCTCACCTCGCTCATCAACTCATCCCTGACCGCTGGCTACGTCCCTTCCATCTTCAAGAGAGCGAGAGTTGCACCCCTTCTGAAAAAACCTACACTCGATCCCTCCGATGTCAACAATTACAGACCAGTATCCCTTCTTTCTTTTCTCTCCAAAACTCTTGATCGTGCCGTCCTTGGCCAGCTCTCCCGCTATCTCTCTCTGAATGACCTTCTTGATCCAAATCAGTCAGGTTTCAAGACTAGTCATTCAACTGAGACTGCTCTCCTCTGTATCACGGAGGCGCTCCGCACTGCTAAAGCTAACTCTCTCTCCTCTGCTCTCATCCTTCTAGATCTATCGGCTGCCTTCGATACTGTGAACCATCAGATCCTCCTCTCCACCCTCTCCGAGTTGGGCATCTCCGGCACGGCCCACGCTTGGATTGCGTCCTACCTGACAGGTCGCTCCTATTGGCGTCTGTCTCCTCACCTGACCACTGGTGTCCCCCAGGGCTGTTCTACCTCGTTCTCGCAACACCAAGACTTGGCTGCTCTTCCTCCCATTGGGAAGGACTGCCCGTTCCATGATGTCTGGCCATCATCAGTGTTGACAACTCCACTGTGTCCTCCTCCCAGAGCGCTATGAGAACCAACTCCACTGTGTCCTCCTCCCAGAGCGCTGAACCTCGTGATCCTGGACAACACCCTGTCGTTCTCAACCAACATCAAGGCGGTGGCCCGTTCCTGTAGGTTCATGCTCTACAACATCCGCAGAGTACGACCCTGCCTCACACAGGAAGCAGCGCAGGTCCTAATCCAGGCACTTGTCATCTCCCGTCTGGATTACTGCAACTCGCTGTTGGCTGGGCTCCCTGCCTGTGCCATTAAACCCCTTCAACTCATCCAGAACGCCGCAGCCCGTCTGGTGTTCAACCTTCCCAAGTTCTCTCACGTCACCACGCTCCTCCGTTCTCTCCACTGGCTTCCAGTTGAAGCTCGCATCCGCTACAAGACCATGGTGCTTGCCTACGGAGCTGTGAGGGGAACGGCACCTCAGTACCTCCAGGCTCTGATCAGGCCCTACACCCAAACAAGGGCACTGCGTTCATCCACCTCTGGCCTGCTAGCCTCCCTACCACTGAGGAAGTACAGCTCCAGCTCAGCCCAGTCAAAACTGTTCGCTGCTCTGGCCCCCCAATGGTGGAACAAACTCCCTCACGACGCCAGGACAGCGGAGTCAATCACCACCTTCCGGAGACACCTGAAACCCCACCTCTTTAAGGAATACCTAGGATAGGATAAGTAATCCCTCTCACCCCCCCCCCCCTTTAAGATTTAGATGCACTATTGTAAAGTGACTGTTCCACTGGATGTCATAAGGTGACTTACAAATTGGTGCATTTGTAAGTCGCTCTGGAAAGAGCGTCTGCTAAATGACTTAAATGTAAATGTAAAAATGTAAAGTCAATCTTTCCGCCACTTTGAGCCATGAGAGATTGAGATGCATATGATTAATATTAGCTCTCTGTGTACATCCAAGGCACAGCTGTGTTGCCCTGTTCTGAGCCAATAGCAATTTACCTACGTCCCTCTTTGTGGCACCTGAACACACGACTGAACAGTAGTCCAGGTGCGACAAAACTAGAGCCTGAAGGTAGAGCTGAAGGTAGAGCAGTGCTTTATTATGGGCAGACTTGTCCCCTTAGCTACTGTTGTTTCAATATGTTTTGACCATGATAGTTTACAATCCAGGGTTACTCCAAGCGGTTTAGTCACCGGAACTTGCTCAATTTCCATTTTATTCATTACAATATTTGGTTGAGGTTTAAGGTTCAGTGAATGATTTGTCCCATATTTAGGACTAACTTATTTCTTGCCACCCATTCTGAAACTAAATGCAGCTCTTTGTTAAGTGTTGCAGTAATTTCCGTCGCTGTAGTAGCTGACGTGTATAGTGTTGAGTCATCTGCATACATAGACACACTGGCTTTACTTAAAGTGGCATGTCATTAGTAAAGATTGAAAAAAGTAAGGGGCCTAGATAGCTGCTCTGGGGAATTCCTGATTCTACCTGGATTATGTTGGAGAGGCTCCCATTAAAGAAGTGTTCTGTTAGACATGTAACTCTTTATCCACAATATAGCAGATTGTGCAAAGCCATAACACATACAGTACCAGTCAAAAGTTTGGACAAACCTATTCATTCTACATTGTAGAATAATAGTGAAGACATCAACACTATGAAGTAACACATATGGAATCATGTATCTCAGCAAAAAAATGAACGTCCTCTCACTATCAACTGCATTGATTTTCAGCAAACTTAACATGTGTAAATATGTGTACGAACATAACAAGATTCAACAACTGAGACATAAACTGAACAAATTCCACAGACATGTGACTAACAGAAATGAAATAATGTGTCCCTGAACAAAGGATGGGTCAAAATCAAAAGTATCCGTCAGTATCCGGTGTGGCCACGAGCTGAATGAAGTACTGCAGTGCATCTCCTACTCATGGACTGCACCAGAGTTTCCCATTCTTTACTGTGAGATGTTACCCCACTCTTCCACCAAGGCACCTGCAAGTCCCCGGACATTTCTGGGGGGAACGGCCCTAGCCCTCGCCCTTCGATCCAACAGGTCCCAGAAGTGCTCAATGGGATTGAGATCCGGGCTCTTCGCTGGCAATGGCAGAACACTGACATTCCTGTCTTCCAGGAAATCACGCGCAGAACGAGCACTATGGCTGGTGGCATTGCCATGCTGGAGGGTCATGTCAGGATGAGCCTGCAGGAAGGGTACCACATGAGGGAGGAGGATGTCTTCCCTGTAACACACAACGTTGAGATTGCCTGTAATGACAACAAGCTCAGTCCGATGATGCTGTGACACACCGCCCCAGACCCTGACAGACTTTCCACCTCCAAATCGATCCCGCTCCAGAGCACTGGCCTCAGTGTAATGCTCATTCCTTCAACGATAAATGCGAATCCGACCATCACCCCTGGTGAGACAAAACCGCGACTCGTCAGTGAAGAGCACTTTTTGCCAGTCCTGTCTGGTCCAGCAACAGTGGGTTTGTGGGTCCCATAGGCAACGTAGTTGCCGATGATGTCTGGTGAGGACCTGCCTTACAACAGGCCTACAAGCCCTCAGTACAGACAGTCTGAGCACTGATGGAGGGATTACGCATTCCTAGTGTAACTCGGCAGCTGTTGTTGCCATCCTGCACCTGTCCCGCAGGTGTGATGTTCGGATATACCGATTCTGTTCAGGTGTTGTTACACATGGTCTGCCACTGCGAGGATGATCAGCTGTCCGTCCTGTCTCACAGTATGGACATTGCAATTTATTGCACTGGCCACATCTGCAGTCCTCATGCCTCCTTGCAGCATGCCTAAGGCACGTTCACCCAGATGAGCAGGGACCCTGGGCATCTTTCTTATGGTGTTTTTCAGAGTTAGTAGAAAGGCCTCTTTAGTGTCCTAAGTTTTCATAACTGTGACTTTAATTGCCTACCGTCCGTCTGTAAGCTGTTCCACAGGTGCATGTTCATTAATTGTGTATGGTTCATTGAACAAGCATGGGAAACAGTGTCTAAACCCTTTACAATAAAGATCTGTTAAGTTATTTGGATTTTTACGAATTATCTTTGAAACACAGGGTCCTGAAAAAGGGACATTTCTTTTTTTGCTGAGTTTAGTTACCAAATAAGTGTTAAACAAATCAAAATCTATTTTATATTCGTGATTCTTCAAAGTAGCCAGCTTTTGCCTTGACGAACAGCTTTGCACACCCTTGGCATTCTCTGAACCAGCTTCATGAGGTAGTCATGAGGTAGTCACCTGGAATGCATTTCAATTAACAGGTGTGCCTTCTTAAAACTTCTTACGGCTGAAATCGCATTAACGGGATCGATTTGACAACAGCCAGTGAAAGTGCAGGGAGCCAAATTTAAACAACAGAAATAATAATAATTAAAATTCCTCAAACATACAAATATTATACACCATTTTAAAGATAAACTTGTTGTTAATCCCACCACAGTGTCCGATTTCACACGAAAGCACACCATCTGATTATGTTAGGTCAGCGCCTAGTCACAGAAAAACACAGCAAATTTCCAGCCAAAAAGTCACAAAAAGCAGAAATAGAGATAGAATTAATCACTAACCTTTGATGATCTTCATCAGATGGCACTCAAAGGACTTCATGTTACACAATACATGTATGTTTTGTTTGATAAAGTTCATATTTATATCCAAAAATCTAAGTTTACATTGGCACGTTATGTTCAGTAATGTTTTGCCTCCAAAACATCCAGTGATTTTGCAGAGCCCCATCAATTTACAGGAATACTCATCATAAACGTTGATAAAAGATACAAGTGTTATGCATATAATTAAAAATATACTTTTCCTTAATGCAACCACTGTGTCAGATTTCAAAAAAGCTTTATGGCAAAAGCACACCATGCGATAATCTGAGTACAGTGCTTAGCCACCATACAGATACCTGCCATGTTGTGGAGTCAACAAAAGTCAGAAATAGCACTATAAATATTCACTTACCTTTAATGATCTTCATCGGAATGCACTCCCAGGAATCCCAGTTCCACAATAAATGTTTGTTTTGTTCGATAAAGTCCATCGTATATGTCCAAATATCTCCTTTTCGTTCACGTGTTTAGTCCAGTAATCCAATTGCACAACACGCGAGCACTAAGTCCAGACGAACAGTCAAAAAAGTTATACTACAGTTCGTAGAAACATGTCAAATGATGTATAGAATCAATCTTTAGGATGTTTTTATCCTAAATCATCAATAATGTTTCAACCGGACAATAACTTTGTCTTTAGTAATTAAAAGGAACAGAGCTTGCTCTCATGGTCGCGCGCATGACTTAGCTCATGGCATTCTGCCAGACACCTGGTTCAAACAGTTCTTATTCGCTCCCCCTTCACAGTAGAAGCCTGAAACAAGGTTCTAAAAACTGTTGACATCCAGTGGAAGCCTTAGGAAGTTCAATCAGACCAAATTTACACTGTATCTTGGATAGGCAAAGACTTGAAAACCTACAAACATCAGATTTCCCACTTCCTGGTTGGATTTGTTTCTCAGGGTTTTGCCTGCCATATGATTTCTGTTATACTCACAAACATATATCAAACCGGTTTAGAAACTTCAGAGTGTTTTCTATCCAAATCTACTAATACTATTAATTTATTAATATGAATATCTTAGCTTCTGGGCCTGAGTAGCAGGCAGTTTACTCTGGGCACCTTGTTCATCCAAGCTACTCAATCATGCCCCCCAGCCATAAGAAGTTACAATTTAATTTGTCAAATGTATTTCCTTCTAAATGTGTTTGAGACAATCAGTTGTGTTGGGACAAGGTAGAGGTGGTATACAGAAGATAGCCCAATTTTGTAAAAAACCAAGTCCATATTATGGCAAGAACAGCTCAAATTGGCAACGAGAAACGACAGTCCATCATTACTTTAAGACATGAAGGTCAGTGAATACAGAACATTTCAAGAACTTGTGCAGTTGCAAAAACCATCAAGCTCTACGATGACACTGGCTCTCAAGAGGATCACCACAGGAAAGGAAGACCCAGAGTTACCTCTGCTGCATGGGATCATTAAAGTTCATTAAAGGTAACTGCACCTCAGATTGCAGACCAATTAAATGCTTCACAAGGAACAGACACATCTCAACATCAACTTTTCAGAGGAGACCGCATGAGTCAGGCTGTCACGACTCCCGCCGAAGTTGGCTCCCCCGCCTGTTCCGGTGGTGCTCGGCGGTCGTCGTCACCAGCCTACTAGCCGCCTCCCTTTACTTTTCGGTTAGTTTTGTCTCATTTGTTACATCTGTTCCTATTTTGATGTTCACGTTGTGTCGTTGGTGTTGTTTGTGCTCTGGACCGTGTTGTTGTTTTGGGTTGGTCAGTGTTTTGCGCCATGCGTGTTTGGGCATGTACTTTTGGTGCCACATTAAAGTGCATCTTTCCCCTGGACCTCTCTGCTCTCTGCGCCTGATTCCTCTCTACACACCTAGCCAGCCGTGACACAGCCTTCATGGTCGAATTGCTGCAAAGAAATCACTACTAAAGGACACCAGTAAGTTGAAGAGGATTGCTTGGGCCAAGAAACACGAGCAATGGACCGGTGGAAATCTGTCCTTTGGCCTGATGAGTACAAATTAGAGATTTTTGGTTCCAACCGCCGTGTCTTTATGAGATGCAGAATATGTTATGCAGGTGAGTGAGGATCCAAAAGTGACTTAACAGAAACTGAGTTTATTAAAGTCCAAATAGAGATAACATAATCCTCAATCCTTTACAGGAAATGTCCAAACGGGGAAAACAGAAATCCTCTAGTTGTTGAGGGGAATTGCAGGATAAGTGGCAACAGACTGCAGGTCCCTTCGGGTAGGCACGGGCCGTAGCGGACAGAGACACCTGCTCACACGCAGCATCTGATGATAAGGCAAAACACGACAGGACGGAACAAGAACACAGCAAACAGCAAACAGCAAACAAGAATCCGACAAGGACAGAGGCAGAAACCGAGAGAGAAATAGAGACCTAATCAGAGGGCAAAATAGGGGACAGGTGTGAGAGAGTAAACGAGGTCGTTAGGAGAATGAGGAACAGCTGGGAGCAGGAACGGAACGATAGAGAGATAGAGGGAAAGAAACCTAATAAGACCAGCAGGGGGAAACGAATAGAAGAGAAAGCACAGGGACAAGACATGACAATATATGACAATACATGACAGAATAGGTCAACGGATAATCTCTGCATGTGTGGTTCACACCGTGAAGCATGGAGGAGGAGGTGTGATGGTTTGTGTGTGGTTTGCTGGTGACACTGTCAATTCAAGGCACACTTAACCAGCATGGCTACCACAGCATTCTGCACCGATACGCCATCCATCTGGTTTGTGCTTAGTGGGACTATCATTTCTTTGTCAACAGGACAATGACCCAACACACCTCCAGGCTGTGTATGGGCTATTTGACCAAGAAGGAGAGTGATGGAGTACTGCATCAGATGACCTGGACTCTATAATCACCCAACCTCAAACCAATTAAGATGGTTTGGGTTGAGTTGGACCGCAGAGTGAAGGAAAATCAGCCAACAAGTGCTCAGCATATGTGGGAACTCCTTCAAGACTGTTGGAAAAGCATTCCTCATGAAACTGATTGAGAGAATGCCAAGAGTTTGCAAAGCTATCAAGACAAAGGGTGGCTACTTTGTAGAATCAAACATATGTGTCACGCCCTGGCCTTAGTTGTCTTTGTTTCCTTTATTATTTTGGTTAGACCAGGGTGTGACATGGGGGATGTATGGTTTTTGTCTCATCTAGGTTCTTTGGACTGTCTAGGGTTTTTTGTAGATTTATGGGGTTGTGTTCATTCTAGGCCTTTATGTAAGTCTATGGTTGCCTAGATTGGTTCTCAATCAGAGGCAGGTGTTTATCAAAGTCTCTGATTGGGAACCATATTTAGGCAGCCATGTTCTTTGGGTATTTTGTGGGTGATTGTTTCCTGTGTCAGTGTTTGTGCCACACGGGACTGTTTCGTTGCCAGTTCACTTTATTATTTTGTATTTGTGTTCATGTTTAGTTTTTCTTATTAAAAATCATGGACACCTACCACGTTGCGTATTGGTCCGATCCTTGTTTCACCTCTTCAGAGGAAGAGGATTAAATCTGCTGTGACAATATGAAATACATTTGGATGTATTTAACAATTTTTTGGTTACTACATGATTCCATATGTTTTACTTCATAGTCTTCACTATTATTATGCAATGTAGAAAATAGTACAAATAAAGAAAAACCCTTGCAAACCCTTTTGACTGGTACTGTACGTTCTTCCAGCAGCAGACAATGATCGATAATGTCAAAAGCCGCACTGAAGTCTAAGAAAACAGCCCCAACAATCTTTTTATCCTCATTTTTCTCAGCCAAACATCAGTCATTTGTTGAAGGGCTGTGCTTGTTGAATGTCCTTCCCTATAAGCGTGTTGAAGGTCTGTTGTCAATTTGTTTACTGTAAAATAGCATTGTGTCTGGTCAAACACACGTTTTTACAAAACTTTACTAAGGGTTGGTAACAGGCTGATTGGTCGGCTATTTGAGCCAGTAAAGGGGGCTTTACTATTCTTAGGTAGCGGAATGACTTTTGTTCCCCTCCTGGCCCGAGGGCATACACTTTCTAGTAGGCTTAAAATGAAGATATGGCCAATAGGAGGGGCAATATCGTCCCCCTATTATCCTCAGTAATTTTCCATCCAACATATCAGACCCCGGTGGCTTGTTATTGTTGATAGACAACAATAATTATTTTTTTTCTGTCTCAGCCTCCAGTATTTATGCTGCAGTAGTTTATGGCCCTAGGACCATGCCTCAGGACTACCTGACATGATGACTCATTGCTGTCCCCATTCCACCTGGCCGTGCTGCTGCTCCAGTTTCAACTGTTCTGCCTTATTATTATTGGACCATGCTGGTCATTTATGAACATTTGACCATCTTGGCCATGTTCTGTTATAATCTCCACCCGGCACAGCCAGAAGAGGACTGGCCACCCCACATAGCCTGGTTCCTCTCGAGGTTTCTTCCTAGGTTTTGGCCTTTCTATGGAGTTTTTCATAGCTACCGTGCTTCTACACCTGCATTGCTTGCTGTTTGGGGTTTTAGGCTGGGTTTCTGTACAGCATTTTGAGATATCAGCTGATGTACGAAGGGCTATATAAATACATTTTATTTGATTTGATTTTTTCACCTCTTCCACACTCACTTTGTGGAATTCAAAATTACAATTTTTGTGATTCATAATTTGGTCAGATATACTTGGATGTGTAGTGTCAGCATTTGTTGCTGGCATGTCAGGTTTGCTAGTCTTGCCATTATCAGTCGGATTTGTAATGAATGAGCCACCTGATTCAATGAATGATGGAGCTGAGTTTTCCTTTTTTCCAAAAATGTAATTGAAGGTGCTCCAAAGCTTTTTACTATCATTCTTTGTCATTTATCTTTGTTTCATAGTGTAGTTTCTTCTTCTTTTTATTCAGTTTCATCACATGATTTCTCCATTTGCAGTACCTTTCCCAATCAGTTGTGCAGTCAGACCTATTTTCCATTCTTTTTACCTCACCCCTCTCAACCATAACATTTTTTAATTCCATCATCATTTTTAATTCCTCATCATCAGTTTTTACAGTCATTTTCTTAATGGGTGCATGCTTATTAGTAACTGGAATAAGCAATTTCATAAATGTGTCAAGTGCAAGTGCAGTCTGTTTGCTCCTCATTACACACCACGGGCCAACAAATTGCTTTACTGGGAAGCTTAGCAGAAGTAGATATTCTCATGTTATTTATGTTAGTGCAGGGTGAGCTGCACACAGTGGACTTCCTACTAGGACACACTGCCTCAGTGCTAACATAATAAATCTGGTTTGTAGGCACATGATTGCTGTATACAATAGCTGCCGGATCAGCCGTGGCATTCAGGGCAGTTAGAGGGACATAAATGAAGTTACTTACACTGTGTCTACCAACGCCCCCAGTATAATATACATTTGCTAAAGCATTATGATGACTCAGTGACACAACGGTAGGGATTACCTGAGCTTGGGTCATAGATTTTTAAAAACATTTTAACTAGGCAAGTTAAGAAATAATTCATAATGGCAGCCTACCGGGGAACAGTGGGTTAACTGCCTTGTTCAGGGGCAGAACAACAGATGTTTACCTTGTCATCTCAGGGATTTGATCCAGAAACTTTTCAGTTACTGGCTTAACGCTCTAACCAGTAGGCTACCTGTCGCCCCGGATTTAGTCAGTGTCTCAACGCAGCCTCATAACGCTATGAAAGGATCCAGGAACCCAAATAATTTGGGTGGATCCCATCCTCCTTATAAAAAGTGTTTTGTTTCCAAAAGGTATCGAAATTGTCAAGAAAAGTCACACCCACTGAGCTGCAATAATCACATAACCAGTTGTGAAGAGAAAGAATTCTTCTGAAATCAAATAAAATTTTATTTGTCACATACACATGGTTAGCAGATGTTAATGCGAGTGTAGCGAAATGCTTGTGCTTCTATTTCCGACAATGCATTCAATGCCACAATTCAGAAAGGGCACAGGGCAAGATATGATGGGTCTTTTATTAGTGTCTAGCAGAGAGTCAATAAGATCTTTGAAATCCAGTTTCAACTGTTCAGAGCTAATGTCATAACGTCATTAAAACCCACATGCACTACGATAGAATCGATGACCATATCCTGGCATAGTACAGCTCAATAATGTAATTTTCTCAAGCTCCAGGATAGGACATTGTTTTTGCACCAGGGACAGTCACACTTCTTACCATGGAGCCGCCCAAAATCACGACTGGAGAGAAGGACGAGGAAATCCGCCTATTCCCACGCTTCACAGGATGGTGCAGGCCTCCGATAGTTGGAGAAGCCCCGCTCCATCCAGCGCAGGAATGGAAGGTTGCTGACATCGTCTTCGAAATTGTGGGGGAAGATGTAGGAGTAGGCACAGAGGCCGCAGACACAGGATACAGCGGATACAAACCCCCAGCGACAAAGGTGCAGGAAGATCAGGCTCCAGGGCGACGAAACTATTGGTTGGTTTGTATCCGCTCAGGGACTCTCGTTGGGACTGTAGACCGCGTTGTGGGAGGCCACTGACTTCGGCTCCCACGCCTCGTGACATGCGACCATCGTTGATTGCCGTGCTCCTCTTGCTGTGCTCCTTCGGCTCCATTATAAAATGGGGGAGGAGAGGCAGGAGATGGCTCCCCTGGCGAATGAACTCCGGGACACCGTCCAGTTGGATAACGACAAACGACAAGACGGAGATGCATCCAACGTGCACGTAGAAAAGGTCAACATTTCACTCTGCGTTTTCTCCCATTTCTAACGTAGGCTGGCGACCTGCGTGATCAGGAAAGCCACCTAAAGCCTATAATCCTCTGCAAGCAAACAATTGCCGCATTGGAAGCCTGAATGATCCAGTTTAGTAGAAACAGCTCCTACAGCGCTGGAACCGTTCATTTACTTCTCCAGACAAAGAGAACTCCATTGGAAAACTCATCTGGGCCTAACATAGCTTTATGGCTAACTTAGCAGCTAGGTGTGAGGCTTTTTCAAGCAGACTTTAACCTGTCAGTTAAGCGGGATACCAAAACATTCAAGGGACATTTTCTCAACTTTCAAAGCAGAATTAACGTGTAGAAAAACACACAATTTCAAATTTTGCAACATAAGACCGAATCGAGACGGTCGGTCACATATGAAGAGTATGGGATATTTTTAATAACTCAGAAATTGTGTTGTGTACTGATTGACCATGTTAGACTGAAAAAAACGGAAATACCACAGCTGTCCCCTGGTGATGCAGAGGGTTAATGATCTGTCTGCAGAGCTGAAGATTGCAGCTTCAACCCCACATACTCTTAAACCATGTATCTTTTGAAAGAATTTGTGAAATTGAGGCTCAGAAAAATTCACTAAAAGAGAGAATGTCTTTGTGTCCATATTTATAAATCCAGTCTAACTGTAAAAAAAATGTAACATTGTGTAAAAATGTACTGTTCAACTTTTAAAAAACGCACCTTATATAATTCCTACTTTGAGATGCTTGATTTGGTTGCCATGGCTATATACGGAAAAACTCAGATGCAAGAGAGCTTCCCTGATGGAGCAGAGGATAAAAGACCTCGCTTGGAGAACATACTTTGCAGCTTCAAACCCACATGTGCAGCTTGTCAACATATGAAGTGTAAAAGATGTGATCTTGTTTTTATGATTAAACGCTATTCAAATGTCCTATGAATTAAATAACATGCAGATTTTCAACATATGAAATGTAAAAATGTCTTTCTATGATTCAATGCTGTTCAAATATCCTATGAATAAAATTAAAATACCATATATGTAACAGATATTCCCCTAGCTGTGCTCAGTGTCCTTTGTCTTCCAGAATCTCCTCCCAAGTCCAGTTCTCCAAATATCGCTGCCTCTCCTGCTGCTGCCCGTTACCATGCTGCTTGGTCCTCTGGTGGTGGGTGTTTCTGTAATGGATGTCGTCTGGAGATAGAGAGGAGGACCAAGGTGCAGCGTGATAAGTGTTCATGTCTTTTTAATAAACAAACTGAACACTGGAACAAAACAATAAACGATGTGAACAAAACGGAACAGTACCGTGTGGCCCAAACACTCACACTGAAACAAACACCCACAAACCAAAAGTGAAACCCAGGCTACCTAAGTATGATTCTCAATCAGAGACAACTATCGACACCTGCCTCTGATTGAGAACCATACTAGGCCGAACACAAAAAGAAGAATAAAATAACAGAACTATGGTCAGAACGAGACAATATGTCTCGGTCACTTACAATACAGTCCTCAAATGTGAATTGCCATTATATCTGGAGAAAACATAATGGTAATGCATTCCAATCTGCTTTCTTATGCTTTAAGGAGCTACAAATTTGCATGCTGAGAAATTTGTGGTAATATTGAGTCAAACTTAAATATAACATTTTCTAAATATTCTTGAAATTTGCTGAGTAAAATGTGTATTGTGTGAACATCAATGCAATATTATGTTTAACATAAAACAAATATGCTATGAATGTCATAAAAACGTACGTATTTTGGAAATTGTGGAACATTCTGCATCATTGTGGGATTGTTCTGTGCAACCTTCATGAATATCACAATAATATTCTTGCAACATCCCAAATAACTCCCACAACTTAATTAAATGTTCCGGGAGCCGTTAAAGAACTTAGACCAGGTGTCAACATTCTTACAACATAAACCTTTTATTGCAAGCGGGCTAAATAAGAGTCACACAGAATGACTTTTGGTCATTTTTAACAAATTCATTTTGAAACAAAAGTATACACCTCGAAAACATGGACATGTGATAAAAAACACATTAATAATAAAATAAAGACACCTGTCAGATATAAAGTTGAAGGCCTCCTGAGCGGCTCCTGAGTGGCCCATGGGGCGTTGGACATTTGGCCCAGCGTCGACCGGGTTACGGGAGGGTTTGGCTGGCAGGGATGTCCTTGTCGCATCGCACTCTAGCGACTCCTGTGGCAGGCTGGGTGCATACACGGTCGCCAGGTATACAGTACAGTGTTTCCTCCAACACACTGGTGTGTCTGGCTTCCGGGTTAAGCAGGCATACATCAAAAAACACAACTGTTTGAAGTAGGAACACCAGATTTTGATCTGTGTTTTTTAAATGACCTTTATTAATGATGAAAAGATGAAAAATATGAATAACATTCCACCCATGGGGCCAAAGAGGGCACTTTTGGTATTGACTGCAGGAAAGGGCTACGGGAATATCCTGTGCAAACTAACTTAAACGTTGAATGAATGTCATACAGTATTTTGTGTTTTGGGAACCTATCTCTTGTCATATCCCCACAATGTTCCCTCAACCTAAAGAAATGTTTTATGAGCTTTTAAAGAATAGAAAAACATTTGTTCAGGGAAAGTTATTGTAATATCAGGTGAATGTTTTTTTGCACCCTAAAATTAACATAACATTGTATAATCATCCGCACAATTGGGCAGTTTTTGTGTTTTGGGAACAAATATTGTGGGATGTCCCCAAAATGTTCCCGCAACAGAATAAAAAAATCTGGGAACCTTTAAAGAACAGACTAAATGTGTTCTGGGAAAGTTCTTGTAACATCAGGTGAATGTTTATTCAACCCGAAAAGAAACGGTCTACAGTCATCCACACAACTGGACAGTTTTTGGGTAATGAGAACATTTACCCCAACCTAATGTATGTTTAGGGAACTTTCGCTGAACCAATTTTGGAGGTGTGCAGGTGTAATATGCAGAAATCGCTCTGACATTTCCTGGTTGCTAAAATTCGAATAGTTCCCCTAATTTCAGTTTATGTGGCGAAACAAGCAAGTATCGTGTAGAGAACCGTTGTACCATCTAAACCATGATTAAATATATTTTCCATAACAATTTTTATTTTATTTTCAGCTCTTTGAAGCTGGTGTACAAAATCAAAAGTAAAAGACGCAAAAACGAAATTTATGAACGGGAAGCATAGAAAGAGCGCACATAGAACAGATCTACCACTTCTCTGACTTGCTTGCAATGTGAATGACGGATCTATAACTCACATTTCTACGTGAATTTGGTTGGGTCACCCAAAAAGTTACATATTACAGCTTTAATGGGAATCTTAGCTAATGTTCTGGGAATGTTCCCGGTTTGCTGGGATGGTTCTGAACAGGCCTCTCATGTACATGTGAGAGTGGGCTTCACCACGGGTTAGTGGCTTAGAGAGCAGGGAACTATGAGACCATGCCACACTGTGTTGTGTCTTCCTGGCTAATTGCTCAATTCAACTCCTATGAAGGATCTGTCTAAATTGAACAAAATAATGAATTGGTCATAATTTCTTCATTCTGCTGACATTCAGAGAATATCCAGACACCAATGGCACTGATAAGACACAGCACTGATTAAGTCACACTTATCTGAGTGGTAATGAATGAGGGAAACAAGTGCCATGAGAGGGTCAGACAGATGGAGACAACAACAGAGCACATAATATAATCTGGGACACAATCTGTCACTGCACCTTATGTGAAGTCTACCATTTAACAGCAAACGCAATCTAGCATCGTGTTCATTGTGGATATCATCTATAATACACAATACACAGCCCATTAGTAGACTATCTGTGAATGTTATCTGCTGCCTAAGTGTAACTCTGAGGTGTGGTTTGGCAGAGGCAGAGCATACTGTTCGAGGACGTACACAGTCTCTGTGCTTGTTTATGGCACATGACGTTTGGAGGTAGTTTGGAGGTGTGTGTGCGCCTGTAGTAGCTGCTGGGATCACTCAAGAGGAATAGGCTGTAGATTTATAGCCCGACTCCCCTCACGCACACACACATCCTGTTCCTGGCCAGCAGCTGGACTCTGTCTGGCCAAACGGTAGCCCCTGTCAGAGCTGACAGTCCAGCCCCTCCCCACCCCCATTGCATCGTGGGTGCCTCCCCTCCCGTTCCGTTGAACGGTGGGTCGAGTGTGCCCTTCCTGTTGTCTGCGTTTGATTTGGGAAGATGAGTGGGACATTCCCGCTTCCCTTTCCTATCCCACATGGCCAGCTGGGAGATGCTGAATCCTCAGAGACAGATGGAATCATCTGACTGGCTACTGGTCAGAATGTTTAAGGATAGTTTCATACATATATTTATGACCCTATTGCTATAAGAAGAGGTGATAACCCTTCATTTATCCCTGACTAGGTACCTAGTGTAAAAAAAAACAGCAAATAACAGAGAGGGCTACATAAGAAACTAGCCAGACCCTTTATTGTAAATCTATGACTATTCAATCAAAAGTCTAAACATTAAGAAAATGACTGTAAAAAAATCCCTTTGGATTTTAATAATTTTATGGTTGAGAGGGATGAGGCAAAAGGTATGGCAAATGAGTCTGGCAGAACAACCCGATTGGCAAACGTAATGGAATAAAAAGAAGAAACTATACTATGAAACAAAGATGAGTGATAGTAAAACACTTTGGAGCACCTTCAATTACATTTTTGGCAAAAAGGCAAACTCAGCTCCATCATTCATTGAATCAGATGGCTCATTCATCACAAAACCCACAGATATTGCCAGCTACTTTAATGATTTTTTCATTGGCAAGTTTAGCAAACTTTGGCGTAACATGCCAGCAACAAACGCTGACACGACACATCCAAGTATATCTGACCAAATTATGAAAGACAAGCATCGTAATTTTGAATTCCCGTATAGTGAGTGTGGAAGAGGTGAAAAAAGTATTGTTGTCTCTCAACAATGACAAGTTACTGGGGTCTGACAATTTGGATGGAAAATGACTGAGAATAATATCGGTCGATATTGGCACTCCTATTTGCCATATCTTAAATGTATATCTTTAAATGTATATCTTAAATCATTCACAAACCCTAAACCTCAACTAAACCTCAACTTCTTGTAATGAATAATGTGGAAATTGAGCAAGTTGATGTGATTAAACTGCTTGGAGTAACCCTGAATTGTAAACTGTCATGGTCAAAACATATTGATACAACAGAAGCTAAGATGGGGAGAAGCGCTGCTCTGCCTTTTTAACAGCACTTTCAACAAGGCAGGTCCTATTGGCTCTAGTTGTGTCGCACCTGGACTACTGTTCAGTCGTGTGGTCAGGTGCCACAAAGAGGGACTTGTGAAAATTACAATTGGCTCAGAACAGGGCAGCACGGCTGGCCCTTAAATGTACATGGAGAGCTATTAATGACATGCATGTCAATCTCTCAGGGCTCAAATTGGAGGAGTGATTGACTTCATCACTACTTGTTTTTGTAAGAAGTGTTGACATGCTGAATGCACCGTGCTGTCTGTTTAAACTACTAGCACACAGCTCTGATCGCCTGTGAATACGGGGTGGAAGGTAGCCTTGTGGTTAGAGCGTTGGACTACTACAAGGTAAAAATCTGTCATTCTTGCCCTTGAACAAGGCAGTTAACTCACTGTTCCTAGGCTGTCATTTAAAATAAGAATTTGTTCTTAACTCACTTGCCTAGTTAAATAAAGGTAAAAAAAATATACCCCACAAGACATGGGGTCTCTTCACAACCCCCAAGTCAAGAACAGAGGAGGTGCACAGTACTACATAGAGCCAGGACTACATGGAACTCTACTACACATCAGGTAGTTCATGCGGACAGTAGAATCAGATAAAAATGCACCTTATGGAACAGCAGGGACTGTGAAGAGACACACATGCTAGCACACACACTCTACTCACATGTTCATTGTTGTATCATTGGTGGTATTATACATTTGATATCCCATGAATAGTAGCTGCTGCCTTGGCTATGGGAGATCCCTAATAGATACATACACAAATATAAAACTGCAACGAAAAAGTACAAATAAATCTTCCCAGTCAGATGTTCATTTTTTCACACTGTAAACATTGTGTTTTTGTGCATACATTAATACTGCAGTAGCTTTGGAGTGAACACACGCACAACCAGACTGCAGATCTTTCAGCCAGCCCACACACACACGAAGATATACACTTACACACACACACCCACGCACAGAAACACTAACTTGTCGTCACAGTGATTTGGACAGGTAGGATGTTTCACTGTTTGCCGGTTTGGCCTCATTGCACGGCCCTCCCAATTACACAGCAACGTATACCAAAACAAACAAGCATCCAGCCCAAACACACACAGCCACACCCGCACAAACACACACACACACAGACTGCCTGGTGCCTGTGTTGCCCCAGGGGCCCTTGGCTAGCTTAAAGGCTGCCCTGATAGGGCTGCAGGGTCTCTCTAGTCACACTTAGTGGGAGGATGAGCTGCAACAACTGATCCATGCCTCAGCCCTCAGCCTCCCTTATCCAAAACACTATTACAGACCTGTCTGAGTCCGGCTCAGATCCTATCCCTCACTTCATTAAAACACTGCTGTCTGCATTCCTCTGTCTGTGTTTCTGTCTGTTTCTGTCTGTGTGTCTGTTTCTGTCTGTCTGTTTCTGTATGTCTTTGCCAATATGTTTAGCTGCCTGCTTTCTGCCTTTCTGTCTGTCTATCCATCTCTCTGTCTATATGCGTGTGTTTGAAAGAGAGAAAAAGAGACAGTAGAAAGTGTGTGCAGACAGAGAGAAAAAGAGACAGTAGAAGTGAGTGCAGACAGAGAAAAAGAGACAGTAGAAAGTGTGTGCAGACAGAGAGAAAAAGAAACAGTAGAAAGTGCGTGCAGACAGAGAGAAAAAGAGACAGTAGAAAGTGTGTGCAGACAAAGAGAAAGAGACAGCAGAATGTGTGTGCAGACAGAGAGAAAAAGAGACAGTAGAAAGTGTGTGCAGACAGAGAGAAAAAGAGACAGTAGAAAGTGTGTGCAGAGAGAGAGAAAGAGACAGTAGAAAGTGCGTCCAGACAGAGAGAAAAAGAGACAGTAGAACGTGTGTGCAGACAGAGAGAAAGAGACAGTAGAAAGTGCATGCAGGCAGAGAAAAAAAGAGACAGTAGAAAGTGTGTGCCGGCAGAGAGAAAAAGAGACAGTAGAAAGAAAGTGTGTGCAGACAGAGAGAAAAAGAGACAGTAGAAAGTGCATGCAGACAGAAAGAAAAAGAGACAGTAGAAAGTGCGTGCAGACAGAGAGAAAATTAGACAATAGAAAGTGCGTGCAGACAGAGAAAAAAAGAGACAGTAGGAAGTGAGTGCAGACAGAGAAAAAGAGACAGTAGGAAGTGAGTGCAGACAGAGAGAAAGAGACAGTAGAAAGTGTGTGCAGACAGAGAGAAAAAGAGACAGTAGAAAGTGCGTGCAGACAGAGAGAAAAAGTGACAGTAGAAAGTGTGTGCAGACAGAGAGAAAAAGAGACAGTAGAAAGTGTGTGCAGACAAAGAGAAAGAGACAGTAGAAAGTGCGTGTAGACAAAGCGAAAAAGAGGCAGTAGAAAGTGCGTGCAGACAGGGAGAAAAAGATACAGTAGAAAGTGCGTGCAGACAGAGAGAAAAAGTGACACTAGAAAGTGTGTGCAGACAGAGAGAAAGAGACAGTAGAAAGTGCGTGCAGACAGAGAGAAAGAGACAGTAGAAAGTGCGTGCAGACAAAGAGAAAAAGAGACAGTAGAAAGTGCGTGCAGACAGAGAGAAAAAGTGACAGTAGAAAGTGTGTGCAGACAGAGAGAAAAAGAGACAGTAGAAAGTGAGTGCAGACAGAGAAAAAGAGACAGTAGAAAGTGTGTGCCGACAGAGGGAAAAAGGGACAGTAGAAAGTGTGTGCAGACAAAGAGAAAGAGACAGTAGAAAGTGCGTGCGGACAGAGGGAAAAGACACAGTAGAAATTGCGTGCAGACAGAGGAAAAATAGACAGTAGAAAGTGCATGCAGACAGAGAGAAAAAGAGACAGTAGAAAGTGTGTGCAGACAAAGAGAAAGAGACAGTAGAAAGTGCGTGCAGACAGAGCGAAAAGACACAGTAGAAAGTGTGTGCAGACAGAGAGAAAAAGAGACAGTAGAAAGTGCGTGCAGACAGAGAGAAAGAGACAGTAGAAATTGCGTGCAGACAGAGGAAAAATAGACAGTAGAAAGTGCGTGCAGACAGAGAGAAAAAGAGACAGTAGAAAGTGTGTGCAGACAAAGAGAAAGAGACAGTAGAAAGTGCGTGCAGACAGAGAGAAAGAGACAGTAGAAAGTGCGTGCAGACAAAGAGAAAAAGAGACAGTAGAAAGTGCGTGCAGACAGAGAGAAAAAGTGACAGTAGAAAGTGTGTGCAGACAGAGAGAAAAAGAGACAGTAGAAAGTGTGTGCAGACAAAGAGAAAGAGACAGTAGAAAGTGCGTGCAGACAGAGGGAAAAGACACAGTAGAAAGTGTGTGCAGACAGAGAGAAAAAGAGACATTAGAAAGTGCGTGCCGACAGAGAGAAAGAGACAGTAGAAATTGCGTGCAGACAGAGGAAAAGAGACAGTAGAACGTGCGTGCAGACAGAGAGAAAAAGAGACAGTAGAAAGTGTGTGCAGACAAAGAGAAATAGATAGTAGAAAGTGCGTGCAGACAGAGAAAAAGAGACAGTAGAAAGTGCGTGCAGACAGAGAGAAAGAGACAGTAGAAATTGCGTGCAGACAGAGGAAAAATAGACAGTAGAAAGTGCGTGCAGACAGAGAGAAAAAGAGACAGTAGAAAGTGAGTGCAGACAGAGAGAAAGAGACAGTAGAATGTGTGTGCAGACAGAGAGAAAAAGAGACAGTAGAAAGTGTGTGCAGACAGAGAGAAAAAAGAGACAGTAGAAAGTGTGTGCAGACAGGGGAAAAATACACAGTAGAAAGTGCGTGTGGACAGAGAGAAAGAGAGACAGTAGAAAGTGCTTGAAGACAAAGAGAAAAAGAGACAGTAGAAAGTGCATGCAGACAAAGAAAAAGAGACAGTAGAAAGTGCGTGCAGACAGAGAGAAAATTAGACAGTAGAAAGTGCGTGCAGACAGAGAGAAAAAGTGACAGTAGAATGTGTGTGCAGACAGAGTGAAAGAGACAGTAGAAAGTGCGTGTAGACAAAGCGAAAAAGAGGCAGTAGAAAGTGCGTGCAGACAGGGAGAAAAAGAAACAGTAGAAAGTGCGTGCAGACAGAGAGAAAATTAGACAGTAGAAAGTGCGTGCAGACAAAGAGAAAAAGAGACAGTAGAAAATGTGTGCAGACAAAGAGAAAGAGACAGTAGAAAGTGCGTGCAGACAAAGCGAAAAAGAGGCAGTAGAAAGTGCGTGCAGACAGGGAGAAAAAGAAACAGTAGAAAGTGCGTGCAGACAGAGAGAAAAAGTGACACTAGAAAGTGTGTGCAGACAGAGAGAAAGAGACAGTAGAAAGTGCGTGCAGACAGAGAGAAAAAGACAGTAGAAAGTGCGTGCAGACAAAGAGAAAAAGAGACAGTAGAAAGTGCGTGCAGACAGAGAGAAAAAGTGACAGTAGAAAGTGTGTGCAGACAGAGAGAAAAAGAGACAGTAGAAAGTGAGTGCAGACAGAGAGAAAAAGAGACAGTAGATAGTGTGTGCAGACAGAGCAAAAGAGACAGTAGAAAGTGTGTGCAGACAGAGAAAAAAAGAGACAGTAGAAAGTGAGTGCAGACAGAGAAAAATAGACAGTAGAAAGTGCGTGCAGACAGAGAGAAAGAGACAGAAGAAAGTGCATGCAGACAAAGAGAAAGAGACAGTAGAAAGTGTGTGTGGACAGAGAGAAAGAGAGACAGTAGAAAGTGCTTGAAGACAAAGAGAAAAAGACAGTAGAAAGTGCATGCAGACAGAAAGAAAAAGAGACAGTAGAAAGTGCGTGCAGACAGAGAGAAAATTAGACAGTAGAAAGTGCGTGCAGACAGAGAAAAAGAGACAGTAGGAAGTGAGTGCAGACAGAGAAAAAGAGACAGTAGGAAGTGAGTGCAGACAGAGAGAAAGAGACAGTAGAAAGTGTGTGCAGACAGAGTGAAAAAGTGACAGTAGAAAATGTGTGCAGACAGGGAGAAAGAGATACAGTAGAAAGTGCGTGCAGACAGAGAGAAAAAGTGACACTAGAAAGTGTGTGCAGACAGAGAGAAAGAGACAGTAGAAAGTGCGTGCAGACAGAGAGAAAGAAACAGTAAAAAGTGCGTGCAGACAAAGAGAAAAAGACACAGTAGAAAGTGTGTGCAGACAGAGAGAAAAAGTGACAGTAGAAAGTGTGTGCAGACAGAGAGAAAAAGAGACAGTAGAAAGTGTGTGCAGACAGAGCAAAAGAGACAGTAGAAAGTGTGTGCAGACAGAGAAAAAGAGACAGTAGAAAGTGAGTGCAGACAGAGTAAAATAGACAGTAGAAAGTGCGTGCAGACAGAGAGATAGAGACAGTAGAAAGTGCATGCAAACAGAGAGAAAAAGAGACAGTAGAAAGTGCATGCAGGCAGAGAAAAAAAGATACAGTAGAAAGTGCGTGCTGACAGAGGGAAAAGGGGACAGTAGAAAGTGTGTGCAGACAGAGGGAAAAGACACAGTAGAAAGTGTGTGCAGACTGAGAGAAAAACAGACAGTAGAAAGTGCGTGCAGACAGAGAGAAAGAGACAGTAGAAAGTGCATGCAGACAGAGGAAAAGAGACAGTAGAAAGTGCATGCAGGCAGAGAAAAAAAGAGACAGTAGAAAGTGTGTGCAGACAAAGAGAAATAGATAGTAGAAAGTGCGTGCAGACAGAGAAAAAGAGACAGTAGAAAGTGCGTGCAGACAGAGAGAAAGAGACAGTAGAAATTGCGTGCAGACAGAGGAAAAATAGACAGTAGAAAGTGCGTGCAGACAGAGAGAAAAAGAGACAGTAGAAAGTGAGTGCAGACAGAGAGAAAGAGACAGTAGAATGTGTGTGCAGACAGAGAGAAAAAGAGACAGTAGAAAGTGTGTGCAGACAGAGAGAAAAAAGAGACAGTAGAAAGTGTGTGCAGACAGGGGAAAAATACACAGTAGAAAGTGCGTGTGGACAGAGAGAAAGAGAGACAGTAGAAAGTGCTTGAAGACAAAGAGAAAAAGAGACAGTAGAAAGTGCATGCAGACAAAGAAAAAGAGACAGTAGAAAGTGCGTGCAGACAGAGACAGTAGAAAGTGCGTGCAGACAGAAAAAAAGTGACAGTAGAATGTGTGTGCAGACAGAGAAAAGAGACAGTAGAAAGTGCGTGTAGACAGAAAAAGAGAAAAAGAGACAGGGAGAAAAAGAAACAGTAGAAAGTGCGTGCAGACAGAGAGAAAATTAGACAGTAGAAAGTGCGTGCAGACAAAGAGAAAAAGAGACAGTAGAAAATGTGTGCAGACAAAGAGAAAGAGACAGTAGAAAGTGCGTGCAGACAAAGCGAAAAGAGGCAGTAGAAAGTGCGTGCAGACAGAGAGAAAAAGAAACAGTAGAAAGTGCGTGCAGACAGAGAGAAAAAGTGACACTAGAAAGTGTGTGCAGACAGAGAGAAAGAGACAGTAGAAAGTGCGTGCAGACAGAGAGAAAAAGACAGTAGAAAGTGCGTGCAGACAAAGAGAAAAAGAGACAGTAGAAAGTGCGTGCAGACAGAGAGAAAAAGTGACAGTAGAAAGTGTGTGCAGACAGAGAGAAAAAGAGACAGTAGAAAGTGCATGCAGACAAAGAAAAAGAGACAGTAGAAAGTGCGTGCAGACAGAGAGAAAATTAGACAGTAGAAAGTGCGTGCAGACAGAGAGAAAAAGTGACAGTAGAATGTGTGTGCAGACAGAGTAAAGAGACAGTGAAAGTGCAGACAGAGAGAAAGAGACAGTAGAAAGTGCAGTGCAGACAGGGAGAAACAGTAGAAAGTGCGTGCAGACAGAGAGAAAATTAGACAGTAGAAAGTGCGTGCAGACAAAGAGAAAAAGAGACAGTAGAAAATGTGTGCAGACAAAGAGAAAGAGACAGTAGAAAGTGCGTGCAGACAAAGCGAAAAAGAGGCAGTAGAAAGTGCGTGCAGACAGGGAGAAAAAGAAACAGTAGAAAGTGCGTGCAGACAGAGAGAAAAAGTGACACTAGAAAGTGTGTGCAGACAGAGAGAAAGAGACAGTAGAAAGTGCGTGCAGACAGAGAGAAAAAGACAGTAGAAAGTGCGTGCAGACAAAGAGAAAAAGAGACAGTAGAAAGTGCGTGCAGACAGAGAAAAAAGTGACAGTAGAAAGTGTGTGCAGACAGAGAGAAAAAGAGACAGTAGAAAGTGAGTGCAGACAGAGAGAAAAAGAGACAGTAGATAGTGTGTGCAGACAGAGCAAAAGAGACAGTAGAAAGTGTGTGCAGACAGAGAAAAAAGAGACAGTAGAAAGTGAGTGCAGACAGAGAAAAATAGACAGTAGAAAGTGCGTGCAGACAGAGAGAAAGAGACAGAAGAAAGTGCATGCAGACAAAGAGAAAGAGACAGTAGAAAGTGTGTGTGGACAGAGAGAAAGAGAGACAGTAGAAAGTGCTTGAAGACAAAGAGAAAAAGACAGTAGAAAGTGCATGCAGACAGAAAGAAAAAGAGACAGTAGAAAGTGCGTGCAGACAGAGAGAAAATTAGACAGTAGAAAGTGCGTGCAGACAGAGAAAAAGAGACAGTAGGAAGTGAGTGCAGACAGAGAAAAAGAGACAGTAGGAAGTGAGTGCAGACAGAGAGAAAGAGACAGTAGAAAGTGTGTGCAGACAGAGTGAAAAAGTGACAGTAGAAAATGTGTGCAGACAGGGAGAAAGAGATACAGTAGAAAGTGCGTGCAGACAGAGAGAAAAAGTGACACTAGAAAGTGTGTGCAGACAGAGAGAAAGAGACAGTAGAAAGTGCGTGCAGACAGAGAGAAAAGAAACAGTAAAAAGTGCGTGCAGACAAAGAGAAAAAGACAGTAGAAAGTGTGTGCAGACAGAGAAAAAAGTGACAGTAGAAAGTGTGTGCAGACAGAGAGAAAAAGAGACAGTAGAAAGTGTGTGCAGACAGAGCAAAAGAGACAGTAGAAAGTGTGTGCAGACAGAGAAAAAGAGACAGTAGAAAGTGAGTGCAGACAGAGAAAATAGAAGTAAAAGTGCGTGCAGACAGAGAGATAGAGACAGTGAAAGTGCATGAAACAGAGAGAAAAAGAGACAGTAGAAAGTGCATGCAGACAGAGAAAAAAGAGACAGTAGAAAGTGCGTGCTGACAGAGGAAAAGGGGACAGTAGAAAGTGTGTGCAGACAGAGGGAAAAGACACAGTAGAAAGTGTGTGCAGACTGAGAGAAAACAGACAGTAGAAAGTGCGTGCAGACAGAGAGAAAGAGACAGTAGAAAGTGCATGCAGACAGAGGAAAGAGACAGTAGAAAGTGCATGCAGACAGAGAAAAAAAGAGACAGTAGAAAGTGTGTGCAGACAAAGAGAAATAGATAGTAGAAAGTGCGTGCAGACAGAGAAAAAGAGACAGTAGAAAGTGCGTGCAGACAGAGAGAAAGAGACAGTAGAAATTGCGTGCAGACAGAGGAAAAATAGACAGTAGAAAGTGCGTGCAGACAGAGAGAAAAAGAGACAGTAGAAAGTGAGTGCAGACAGAGAGAAAGAGACAGTAGAATGTGTGTGCAGACAGAGAGAAAAAGAGACAGTAGAAAGTGTGTGCAGACAGAGAGAAAAAGACACAGTAGAAAGTGTGTGCAGACAGGGGAAAAATGACACAGTAGAAAGTGCGTGTGGACAGAGAGAAAGAGAGACAGTAGAAAGTGCTTGAAGACAAAGAGAAAAAGAGACAGTAGAAAGTGCATGCAGACAAAGAAAAAGAGACAGTAGAAAGTGCGTGCAGACAGAGAGAAAATTAGACAGTAGAAAGTGCGTGCAGACAGAGAGAAAAAGTGACAGTAGAAAGTGTGTGCAGACAGAGTGAAAGAGACAGTAGAAAGTGCGTGTAGACAAAGCGAAAAGAGGCAGTAGAAAGTGCGTGCAGACAGGGAGAAAAAGAAACAGTAGAAAGTGCAGACAGAGAGAAAATTAGACAGTAGAAAGTGCGTGCAGACAAAGAGAAAAGAGACAGTAGAAAATGTGTGCAGACAAAGAGAAAGAGACAGTAGAAAGTGCGTGCAGACAAAGCGAAAAAGAGGCAGTAGAAAGTGCGTGCAGACAGGGAGAAAAAGAAACAGTAGAAAGTGCGTGCAGACAGAGAGAAAAAGTGACACTAGAAAGTGTGTGCAGACAGAGAGAAAGAGACAGTAGAAAGTGCGTGCAGACAGAGAGAAAAGACAGTAGAAAGTGCGTGCAGACAAAGAGAAAAAGAGACAGTAGAAAGTGCGTGCAGACAGAGAGAAAAAGTGACAGTAGAAAGTGTGTGCAGACAGAGAGAAAAAGAGACAGTAGAAAGTGAGTGCAGACAGAGAGAAAAAGAGACAGTAGATAGTGTGTGCAGACAGAGCAAAAGAGACAGTAGAAAGTGTGTGCAGACAGAGAAAAAAAAAGAGACAGTAGAAAGTGAGTGCAGACAGAGAAAAATAGACAGTAGAAAGTGCGTGCAGACAGAGAGAAAGAGACAGAAGAAAGTGCATGCAGACAAAGAGAAAGAGACAGTAGAAAGTGTGTGTGGACAGAGAGAAAGAGAGACAGTAGAAAGTGCTTGAAGACAAAGAGAAAAAGACAGTAGAAAGTGCATGCAGACAGAAAGAAAAAGAGACAGTAGAAAGTGCGTGCAGACAGAGAGAAAATTAGACAGTAGAAAGTGCGTGCAGACAGAGAAAAAGAGACAGTAGGAAGTGAGTGCAGACAGAGAAAAAGAGACAGTAGGAAGTGAGTGCAGACAGAGAGAAAGAGACAGTAGAAAGTGTGTGCAGACAGAGTGAAAAAGTGACAGTAGAAAATGTGTGCAGACAGGGAGAAAGAGATACAGTAGAAAGTGCGTGCAGACAGAGAGAAAAAGTGACACTAGAAAGTGTGTGCAGACAGAGAGAAAGAGACAGTAGAAAGTGTGTGCAGACAGAGAGAAAAAGTGACAGTAGAAAGTGTGTGCAGACAGAGAGAAAAAGAGACAGTAGAAAGTGTGTGCAGACAGAGCAAAAGAGACAGTAGAAAGTGTGTGCAGACAGAGAAAAAGAGACAGTAGAAAGTGAGTGCAGACAGAGTAAAATAGACAGTAGAAAGTGCGTGCAGACAGAGAGATAGAGACAGTAGAAAGTGCATGCAAACAGAGAGAAAAAGAGACAGTAGAAAGTGCATGCAGGCAGAGAAAAAAAGATACAGTAGAAAGTGCGTGCTGACAGAGGGAAAAGGGGACAGTAGAAAGTGTGTGCAGACAGAGGGAAAAGACACAGTAGAAAGTGTGTGCAGACTGAGAGAAAAACAGACAGTAGAAAGTGCGTGCAGACAGAGAGAAAGAGACAGTAGAAAGTGCATGCAGACAGAGAGAAAAAGAGACAGTAGAAAGTGCATGCAGGCAGAGAAAAAAAGATACAGTAGAAAGTGCGTGCTGACAGAGGGAAAAAGGGACAGTAGAAAGTGTGTGCAGACAGAGGGAAAAGACACAGTAGAAAGTGTGTGCAGACTGAGAGAAAAAGAGACAGTAGAAAGTGTGTGCAGACTGAGAGAAAAAGAGACAGTAGAAAGTGCGTGCAGACAGAGAGAAAGAGACAGTAGAAATTGCGTGCAGACAGACTAAAAATAGACAGTAGAAAGTGCGTGCAGACAGAGAGGAAAAGAGACAGTAGAAAGTGTGTGCAGACAAAGAGAAATAGACAGTAGAAAGTGCGTGCAGACAGAGAGAAAGAGACAGTAGAAAGTGTGTTCAGACAGAGAGAAAAAGAGACAGTAGAAATTGCGTGCAGACAGAGAGAAAAAGAGACAGTAGAAAGTGCGTGCAGACAGAGAGAAAGAGACAGTAGAAAGTGCGTGCAGACAGAGAGAAAAAGAGACAGTAGAAAGTGCATGCAGACAGAGAGAAAAAGAGACAGTAGAAAGTGCATGCAGGCAGAGAAAAAAAGATACAGTAGAAAGTGCGTGCTGACAGAGGGAAAAAGGGACAGTAGAAAGTGTGTGCAGACAGAGGGAAAAGACACAGTAGAAAGTGTGTGCAGACTGAGAGAAAAAGAGACAGTAGAAAGTGCGTGCAGACAGAGAAAAAGAGACAGTAGAAAGTGCATTCAGACAGAGAGAAAAAGAGACAGTAGAAAGTGCATGCAGGCAGAGAAAAAAAGATACAGTAGAAAGTGCGTGCTGACAGAGAGAAAAAGGGACAGTAGAAAGTGTGTGCAGACTGAGAGAAAAAGAGACAGTAGAAAGTGCGTGCAGACAGAGAGAAAGAGACAGTAGAAATTGCGTGCAGACAGACGAAAAATAGACAGTAGAAAGTGCGTGCAGACAGAGAGGAAAAGAGACAGTAGAAAGTGTGTACAGACAAAGAGAAATAGACAGTAGAAAGTGCGTGCAGACAGAGAGAAAGAGTGACAGTAGAAATTGCGTGCAGACAGAGAGAAAAAGAGACAGTAGAAAGTGCGTGCAGACAGAGAGAAAATTAGACAGTAGAAAGTGCGTGCAGACAGAGAAAAAGAGACAGTAGGAAGTGAGTGCAGACAGAGAAAAAGAGACAGTAGGAAGTGAGTGCAGACAGAGAGAAAGAGACAGTAGAAAGTGCGTGCAGACAGGGAGAGAAAGAGACAGTAGAAAGTGCGTGCAGACAGGGAGAAAAAGATACAGTAGAAAGTGGGTGCAGACAGAGAGAAAAAGTGACACTAGAAAGTGTGTGCAGACAGAGAGAAAGAGACAGTAGAAAGTGTGTGCAGACAGAGAGAAAGAGACAGTAGAAAGTGAGTGCAGACAGAGAAAAAGAGACAGTAGAAAGTGTGTGCCGACAGAGGGAAAAAGGGACAGTAGAAAGTGTGTGCAGACAAAGAGAAAGAGACAGTAGAAAGTGCGTGCGGACAGAGGGAAAAGACACAGTAGAAAGTGTGTGCAGACAGAGAGAAAAAGAGACAGTAGAAAGTGCGTGCAGACAGAGAGAAAGAGACAGTAGAAATTGCGTGCAGACAGAGGAAAAATAGACAGTAGAAAGTGCGTGTAGACAGAGAGAAAAAGAGACAGTAGAAAGTGTGTGCAGACAAAGAGAAAGAGACAGTAGAAAGTGCGTGCAGACAGAGGGAAAAGACACAGTAGAAAGTGTGTGCAGACAGAGAGAAAAAGAGACATTAGAAAGTGCGTGCCGACAGAGAGAAAGAGACAGTAGAAATTGCGTGCAGACAGAGGAAAATAGACAGTAGAACGTGCGTGCAGACAGAGAGAAAAAGAGACAGTAGAAAGTGTGTGCAGACAAAGAGAAATAGACAGTAGAAAGTGCGTGCAGACAGAGACAAAGAGACAGTAGAAAGTGCGTGCAGACAGAGAGAAAGAGACAGTAGAAATTGCGTGCAGACAGAGGAAAAATAGACAGTAGAAAGTGCGTGCAGACAGAGAGAAAAAGAGACAGTAGAAAGTGTGTGCAGACAAAGAGAAATAGACAGTAGAAAGTGCGTGCAGACAGAGAGAAAGAGACAGTAGAAAGTGCGTGCAGTCAGAGAGAAAGAGACAGTAGAAAGTGTGTGCAGACAGAGAAAAAGAGACAGTAGGAAGTGAGTGCAGACAGAGAGAAAGAGACAGTAGAAAGTGCGTGCAGACAGGGAGAGAAAGAGACAGTAGAAAGTGCGTGCAGACAGGGAGAAAAAGATACAGTAGAAAGTGCGTGCAGACAGAGACAAAAAGTGACACTAGAAAGTGTGTGCAGACAGAGAGAAAGAGACAGTAGAAAGTGTGTGCAGACAGAGAGAAAGAGACAGTAGAAAGTGAGTGCAGACAGAGAAAAAGAGACAGTAGAAAGTGTGTGCCGACAGAGGGAAAAAGGGACAGTAGAAAGTGTGTGCAGACAAAGAGAAAGAGACAGTAGAAAGTGCGTGCGGACAGAGGGAAAAGACACAGTAGAAAGTGTGTGCAGACAGAGAGAAAAAGAGACAGTAGAAAGTGCGTGCAGACAGAGAGAAAGAGACAGTAGAAATTGCGTGCAGACAGAGGAAAAATAGACAGTAGAAAGTGCGTGCAGACAGAGAGAAAAAGAGACAGTAGAAAGTGTGTGCAGACAAAGAGAAAGAGACAGTAGAAAGTGCGTGCAGACAGAGGGAAAAGACACAGTAGAAAGTGTGTGCAGACAGAGAGAAAAAGAGACATTAGAAAGTGCGTGCCGACAGAGAGAAAGAGACAGTAGAAATTGCGTGCAGACAGAGGAAAATAGACAGTAGAACGTGCGTGCAGACAGAGAGAAAAAGAGACAGTAGAAAGTGAGTGCAGACAGAGAGAAAGAGACAGTAGAATGTGTGTGCAGACAGAGAGAAAAAGAGACAGTAGAAAGTGTGTGCAGACAGAGAGAAAAAAGAGACAGTAGAAAGTGTGTGCAGACAGGGGAAAAATACACAGTAGAAAGTGCGTGTGGACAGAGAGAAAGAGAGACAGTAGAAAGTGCTTGAAGACAAAGAGAAAAAGAGACAGTAGAAAGTGCATGTAGACATAAAGAAAAAGAGACAGTAGAAAGTGCGTGCAGACAGAGAGAAAATTAGACAGTAGAAAGTGCGTGCAGACAGAGAGAAAAAGTGACAGTAGAATGTGTGTGCAGACAGAGTGAAAGAGACAGTAGAAAGTGCGTGTAGACAAAGCGAAAAAGAGGCAGTAGAAAGTGCGTGCAGACAGGGAGAAAAAGAGACAGTAGAAAGTGCATGTAGACAAAGCGAAAAAGAGACAGTAGAAAGTGCGTGCAGACAGAGAGAAAATTAGACAGTAGAAAGTGCGTGCAGACAAAGAGAAAAAGAGACAGTAGAAAATGTGTGCAGACAAAGAGAAAGAGACCGTAGAAAGTGCGTGTAGACAAAGCGAAAAAGAGGCAGTAGAAAGTGCGTGCAGACAGGGAGAAAAAGAAACAGTAGAAAGTGCGTGCAGACAGAGAGAAAAAGTGACACTAGAAAGTGTGTGCAGACAGAGAGAAAGAGACAGTAGAAAGTGCGTGCAGACAGAGAGAAAAAGACAGTAGAAAGTGCGTGCAGACAAAGAGAAAAAGAGACAGTAGAAAGTGCGTGCAGACAGAGAGAAAAAGTGACAGTAGAAAGTGTGTGCAGACAGAGAGAAAAAGAGACAGTAGAAAGTGAGTGCAGACAGAGAGAAAAAGAGACAGTAGAAAGTGTGTGCAGACAGAGCAAAAGAGACAGTAGAAAGTGTGTGCAGACAGAGAAAAAAAGAGACAGTAGAAAGTGAGTGCAGACAGAGAAAAATAGACAGTAGAAAGTGCGTGCAGACAGAGAGAAAGAGACAGAAGAAAGTGCATGCAGACAAAGAGAAAGAGACAGTAGAAAGTGCGTGCAGACAGAGAGAAAGAGACAGTAGAAAGTGCGTCCAGACAGAGAGAAAAAGAGACAGTAGAAAGTGCATGCAGGCAGAGAAAAAAAGAGACAGTAGAAAGTGTGTGCCGGCAGAGAGAAAAAGAGACAGTAGAAAGAAAGTGCGTGCAGTCAGAGAGAAAAGGAGACAGTAGCAAGTGCGTGCAGACAGAGAGAAAAAGAGACAGTAGAAAGTGTGTGCAGACAGAGAGAAAAAGAGACAGTAGAAAGTGAGTGCAGACAGAGAGAAAGAGACAGTAGAAAGTGTGTGCAGACAGAGAGAAAAAGAGACAGTAGAAAGTGTGTGTGGACAGAGAGAAAGAGAGACAGTAGAAAGTGCTTGAAGACAAAGAGAAAAAGACAGTAGAAAGTGCATGCAGACAGAAAGAAAAAGAGACAGTAGAAAGTGCGTGCAGACAGAGAGAAAATTAGACAGTAGAAAGTGCGTGCAGACAGAGAAAAAGAGACAGTAGGAAGTGAGTGCAGACAGAGAAAAAGAGACAGTAGGAAGTGAGTGCAGACAGAGAGAAAGAGACAGTAGAAAGTGTGTGCAGACAGAGAGAAAAAGTGACAGTAGAAAATGTGTGCAGACAGGGAGAAAGAGATACAGTAGAAAGTGCGTGCAGACAGAGAGAAAAAGTGACAGTAGAAAGTGTGTGCAGACAGAGAGAAAGAGACAGTAGAAAGTGCGTGCAGACAGAGAGAAAGAAACAGTAAAAAGTGCGTGCAGACAAAGAGAAAAAGACACAGTAGAAAGTGTGTGCAGACAGAGAGAAAAAGTGACAGTAGAAAGTGTGTGCAGACAGAGAGAAAAAGAGACAGTAGAAAGTGTGTGCAGACAGAGCAAAAGAGACAGTAGAAAGTGTGTGCAGACAGAGAAAAAGAGACAGTAGAAAGTGAGTGCAGACAGAGTAAAATAGACAGTAGAAAGTGCGTGCAGACAGAGAGAAAGAGACAGTAGAAAGTGCATGCAAACAGAGAGAAAAAGAGACAGTAGAAAGTGCATGCAGGCAGAGAAAAAAAGTGACAGTAGAAAGTGTGTGCAGACAGAGAGAAAAGGGGACAGTAGAAAGTGAGTGCAGACAGAGAGAAAAGAGACAGTAGAAAGTGTGTGCAGACAGAGCAAAAGAGACAGTAGAAAGTGTGTGCAGACAGAGAAAAAAAGAGACAGTAGAAAGTGAGTGCAGACAGAGAAAAATAGACAGTAGAAAGTGCGTGCAGACAGAGAGAAAGAGACAGAAGAAAGTGCATGCAGACAAAGAGAAAGAGACAGTAGAAAGTGCGTGCAGACAGAGAGAAAGAGACAGTAGAAAGTGCGTCCAGACAGAGAGAAAAAGAGACAGTAGAAAGTGCATGCAGGCAGAGAAAAAAAGAGACAGTAGAAAGTGTGTGCCGGCAGAGAGAAAAAGAGACAGTAGAAAGAAAGTGCGTGCAGTCAGAGAGAAAAAGAGACAGTAGCAAGTGCGTGCAGACAGAGAGAAAAAGAGACAGTAGAAAGTGTGTGCAGACAGAGAGAAAAAGAGACAGTAGAAAGTGAGAGCAGACAGAGAGAAAGAGACAGTAGAATGTGTGTGCAGACAGAGAGAAAAAGAGACAGTAGAAAGTGTGTGCAGACAGAGAGAAAAAGAGACAGTAGAAAGTGTGTGTGGACAGAGAGAAAGAGAGACAGTAGAAAGTGCTTGAAGACAAAGAGAAAAAGACAGTAGAAAGTGCATGCAGACAGAAAGAAAAAGAGACAGTAGAAAGTGCGTGCAGACAGAGAGAAAATTAGACAGTAGAAAGTGCGTGCAGACAGAGAAAAAGAGACAGTAGGAAGTGAGTGCAGACAGAGAAAAAGAGACAGTAGGAAGTGAGTGCAGACAGAGAGAAAGAGACAGTAGAAAGTGTGTGCAGACAGAGAGAAAAAGTGACAGTAGAAAATGTGTGCAGACAGGGAGAAAGAGATACAGTAGAAAGTGCGTGCAGACAGAGAGAAAAAGTGACAGTAGAAAGTGTGTGCAGACAGAGAGAAAGAGACAGTAGAAAGTGCGTGCAGACAGAGAGAAAGAAACAGTAAAAAGTGCGTGCAGACAAAGAGAAAAAGACACAGTAGAAAGTGTGTGCAGACAGAGAGAAAAAGTGACAGTAGAAAGTGTGTGCAGACAGAGAGAAAAAGAGACAGTAGAAAGTGTGTGCAGACAGAGCAAAAGAGACAGTAGAAAGTGTGTGCAGACAGAGAAAAAGAGACAGTAGAAAGTGAGTGCAGACAGAGTAAAATAGACAGTAGAAAGTGCGTGCAGACAGAGAGAAAGAGACAGTAGAAAGTGCATGCAAACAGAGAGAAAAAAGAGACAGTAGAAAGTGCATGCAGGCAGAGAAAAAAGATACAGTAGAAAGTGCGTGCTGACAGAGGGAAAAGGGGACAGTAGAAAGTGTGTGCAGACAGAGGGAAAAGACACAGTAGAAAGTGTTTGCTGACTGAGAGAAATAGAGACAGTAGAAAGTGCGTGCAGACAGAGAGAAAGAGACAGTAGAAAGTGCATGCAGACAGAGAGAAAAAGAGACAGTAGAAAGTGCATGCAGGCAGAGAAAAAAAGATACAGTAGAAAGTGCGTGCTGACAGAGGGAAAAAGGGACAGTAGAAAGTGTGTGCAGACTGAGAGAAAAAGAGACAGTAGAAAGTGCGTGCAGACAGAGAGAAAGAGACAGTAGAAATTGCGTGCAGACAGACTAAAAATAGACAGTAGAAAGTGCGTGCAGACAGAGAGGAAAAGAGACAGTAGAAAGTGTGTGCAGACAAAGAGAAATAGACAGTAGAAAGTGCGTGCAGACAGAGAGAAAGAGACAGTAGAAAGTGTGTTCAGACAGAGAGAAAAAGAGACAGTAGAAATTGCGTGCAGACAGAGAGAAAAAGAGACAGTAGAAAGTGCGTGCAGACAGAGAGAAAGAGACAGTAGAAAGTGCGTGCAGACAGAGAGAAAAAGAGACAGTAGAAAGTGCATGCAGACAGAGAGAAAAAGAGACAGTAGAAAGTGCATGCAGGCAGAGAAAAAAAGATACAGTAGAAAGTGCGTGCTGACAGAGGGAAAAAGGGACAGTAGAAAGTGTGTGCAGACAGAGGGAAAAGACACAGTAGAAAGTGTGTGCAGACTGAGAGAAAAAGAGACAGTAGAAAGTGCGTGCAGACAGAGAGAAAGAGACAGTAGAAAGTGCATTCAGACAGAGAGAAAAAGAGACAGTAGAAAGTGCATGCAGGCAGAGAAAAGAAGATACAGTAGAAAGTGCGTGCTGACAGAGGGAAAAAGGGACAGTAGAAAGTGTGTGCAGACTGAGAGAAAAAGAGACAGTAGAAAGTGCGTGCAGACAGAGAGAAAGAGACAGTAGAAATTGCGTGCAGACAGACGAAAAATAGACAGTAGAAAGTGCGTGCAGACAGAGAGGAAAAGAGACAGTAGAAAGTGTGTACAGACAAAGAGAAATAGACAGTAGAAAGTGCGTGCAGACAGAGAGAAAGAGTGACAGTAGAAAGTGTGTTCAGACAGAGAGAAAAAGAGACAGTAGAAATTGCGTGCAGACAGAGAGAAAAAGAGACAGTAGAAAGTGCGTGCAGACAGAGAGAAAGAGACAGTAGAAAGTGCGTGCAGACAGAGAGAAAAAGAGACAGTAGAAAGTGCGTGCAGACAGAGAGAAAATTAGACAGTAGAAAGTGCGTGCAGACAGAGAAAAAGAGACAGTAGGAAGTGAGTGCAGACAGAGAAAAAGAGACAGTAGGAAGTGAGTGCAGACAGAGAGAAAGAGACAGTAGAAAGTGCGTGCAGACAGGGAGAAAAAGATACAGTAGAAAGTGCGTGCAGACAGAGAAAAAAAGAGACAGTAGAAAGTGCGTGCAGACAGAGAGAAAGAGACAGTAGAAATTGCGTGCAGACAGAGGAAAAATAGACAGTAGAAAGTGCATGCAGACAGAGAGAAAAAGAGACAGTAGAAAGTGTGTGCAGACAAAGAGAAATAGACAGTAGGAAGTGCGTGCAGACAGAGAGAAAGAGACAGTAGAAAGTGCGTGCAGTCAGAGAGAAAGAGACAGTAGAAAGTGTGTGCAGTCAGAGAAAAAGAGACAGTAGAAAGTGCGTGCTGACAGAGGGAAAAAGGGACAGTAGAAAGTGTGTGCAGACTGAGAGAAAAAGAGACAGTAGAAAGTGCGTGCAGACAGAGAGAAAGAGACAGTAGAAATTGCGTGCAGACAGACGAAAAATAGACAGTAGAAAGTGCGTGCAGACAGAGAGGAAAAGAGACAGTAGAAAGTGTGTACAGACAAAGAGAAAGAGGACAGAGAAAGTGTGTTCAGACAGAGAGAAAATTAGACAGTAGAAAGTGCGTGCAGACAGAGAAAAAAGAGACAGTAGGAAGTGAGTGCAGACAGGAGAAAAAGATACAGTAGAAAGTGCGTGCAGACAGAGAGAAAGAGACAGTAGAAAGTGCGTGCAGACAGAGAGAAAAAGATACAGTAGAAAGTGCGTGCAGACAGAGAAAAAAGAGACAGTAGAAAGTGCGTGCAGACAGAGAGAAAGAGACAGTAGAAATTGCGTGCAGACAGAGGAAAAATAGACAGTAGAAAGTGCGTGCAGACAGAGAGAAAAAGAGACAGTAGAAAGTGTGTGCAGACAAAGAGAAATAGACAGTAGGAAGTGCGTGCAGACAGAGAGAAAGAGACAGTAGAAAGTGTGTTCAGACAGAGAGAAAAAGAGATAGTAGAAAGTGCGTGCAGACAGAGAGAAAGAGACAGTAGAAAGTGCGTGCAGTCAGAGAGAAAGAGACAGTAGAAAGTGTGTGCAGTCAGAGAAAAAGAGACAGTAGAAAGTGCGTGCAGACAGAGAGAAAAAAAGACAGTAGAAAGCGCGTGCAGACAGAGAGAAAAAGACTCAGTTGAAAGTGTGTGCAGACAAAGAGAAAGAGACAGTAGAAAGTGTGTGCAGAGAGAAAAAGAGACAGTAGAAAGTGCGTGCAGACAAAGAGAAAGAGACAGTAGAAAGTGTGTGCAGACAGAGAGAAAAGGGGACAGTAGAAAGTGAGTGCAGACAGAGAGAAAAAGAGACAGTAGAAAGTGTGTGCAGACAGAGCAAAAGAGACAGTAGAAAGTGTGTGCAGACAGAGAAAAAAAGAGACAGTAGAAAGTGAGTGCAGACAGAGAAAAATAGACAGTAGAAAGTGCGTGCAGACAGAGAGAAAAGAGACAGAAGAAAGTGCATGCAGACAAAGAGAAAGAGACAGTAGAAAGTGCGTGCAGACAGAGAGAAAGAGACAGTAGAAAGTGCGTCCAGACAGAGAGAAAAAGAGACAGTAGAAAGTGCATGCAGGCAGAGAAAAAAAGAGACAGTAGAAAGTGTGTGCCGGCAGAGAGAAAAAGAGACAGTAGAAAGAAAGTGCGTGCAGTCAGAGAGAAAAAGAGACAGTAGCAAGTGCGTGCAGACAGAGAGAAAAAGAGACAGTAGAAAGTGTGTGCAGACAGAGAGAAAAGAGACAGTAGAAAGTGAGAGCAGACAGAGAGAAAGAGACAGTAGAATGTGTGTGCAGACAGAGAGAAAAGAGACAGTAGAAAGTGTGTGCAGACAGAGAGAAAAAGAGACAGTAGAAAGTGTGTGTGACAGAGAGAAAGAGAGACAGTAGAAAGTGCTTGAAGACAAAGAGAAAAAGACAGTAGAAAGTGCATGCAGACAGAAAGAAAAAGAGACAGTAGAAAGTGCGTGCAGACAGAGAGAAAATTAGACAGTAGAAAGTGCGTGCAGACAGAGAAAAAGAGACAGTAGGAAGTGAGTGCAGACAGAGAAAAAGAGACAGTAGGAAGTGAGTGCAGACAGAGAGAAAGAGACAGTAGAAAGTGTGTGCAGACAGAGAGAAAAAGTGACAGTAGAAAATGTGTGCAGACAGGGAGAAAGAGATACAGTAGAAAGTGCGTGCAGACAGAGAGAAAAAGTGACAGTAGAAAGTGTGTGCAGACAGAGAGAAAGAGACAGTAGAAAGTGCGTGCAGACAGAGAGAAAGAAACAGTAAAAAGTGCGTGCAGACAAAGAGAAAAAGACACAGTAGAAAGTGTGTGCAGACAGAGAGAAAAAGTGACAGTAGAAAGTGTGTGCAGACAGAGAGAAAAAGAGACAGTAGAAAGTGTGTGCAGACAGAGCAAAAGAGACAGTAGAAAGTGTGTGCAGACAGAGAAAAAGAGACAGTAGAAAGTGAGTGCAGACAGAGTAAAATAGACAGTAGAAAGTGCGTGCAGACAGAGAGAAAGAGACAGTAGAAAGTGCATGCAAACAGAGAGAAAAAGAGACAGTAGAAAGTGCATGCAGGCAGAGAAAAAAAGATACAGTAGAAAGTGCGTGCTGACAGAGGGAAAAGGGGACAGTAGAAAGTGTGTGCAGACAGAGGGAAAAGACACAGTAGAAAGTGTTTGCTGACTGAGAGAAATAGAGACAGTAGAAAGTGCGTGCAGACAGAGAGAAAGAGACAGTAGAAAGTGCATGCAGACAGAGAGAAAAAGAGACAGTAGAAAGTGCATGCAGGCAGAGAAAAAAAGATACAGTAGAAAGTGCGTGCTGACAGAGGGAAAAAGGGACAGTAGAAAGTGTGTGCAGACTGAGAGAAAAAGAGACAGTAGAAAGTGCGTGCAGACAGAGAGAAAGAGACAGTAGAAATTGCGTGCAGACAGACTAAAAATAGACAGTAGAAAGTGCGTGCAGACAGAGAGAAAAGAGACAGTAGAAAGTGTGTGCAGACAAAGAGAAATAGACAGTAGAAAGTGCGTGCAGACAGAGAGAAAGAGACAGTAGAAAGTGTGTTCAGACAGAGAGAAAAAGAGACAGTAGAAATTGCGTGCAGACAGAGAGAAAAAGAGACAGTAGAAAGTGCGTGCAGACAGAGAGAAAGAGACAGTAGAAAGTGCGTGCAGACAGAGAGAAAAAGAGACAGTAGAAAGTGCATGCAGACAGAGAGAAAAAGAGACAGTAGAAAGTGCATGCAGGCAGAGAAAAAAAGATACAGTAGAAAGTGCGTGCTGACAGAGGGAAAAAGGGACAGTAGAAAGTGTGTGCAGACAGAGGGAAAAGACACAGTAGAAAGTGTGTGCAGACTGAGAGAAAAAGAGACAGTAGAAAGTGCGTGCAGACAGAGAGAAAGAGACAGTAGAAAGTGCATTCAGACAGAGAGAAAAAGAGACAGTAGAAAGTGCATGCAGGCAGAGAAAAGAAGATACAGTAGAAAGTGCGTGCTGACAGAGGGAAAAAGGGACAGTAGAAAGTGTGTGCAGACTGAGAGAAAAAGAGACAGTAGAAAGTGCGTGCAGACAGAGAGAAAGAGACAGTAGAAATTGCGTGCAGACAGACGAAAAATAGACAGTAGAAAGTGCAGACAGAGAGGAAAAGAGACAGTAGAAAGTGTGTACAGACAAAGAGAAATAGACAGTAGAAAGTGCGTGCAGACAGAGAGAAAGAGTGACAGTAGAAAGTGTGTTCAGACAGAGAGAAAAAGAGACAGTAGAAATTGCGTGCAGACAGAGAGAAAAAGAGACAGTAGAAAGTGCGTGCAGACAGAGAGAAAGAGACAGTAGAAAGTGCGTGCAGACAGAGAGAAAAAGAGACAGTAGAAAGTGCGTGCAGACAGAGAGAAAATTAGACAGTAGAAAGTGCGTGCAGACAGAGAAAAAGAGACAGTAGGAAGTGAGTGCAGACAGAGAAAAGAGACAGTAGGAAGTGAGTGCAGACAGAGAGAAAGAGACAGTAGAAAGTGCGTGCAGACAGGGAGAAAAAGATACAGTAGAAAGTGCGTGCAGACAGAGAAAAAAGAGACAGTAGAAAGTGCGTGCAGACAGAGAGAAAGAGACAGTAGAAATTGCGTGCAGACAGAGGAAAAATAGACAGTAGAAAGTGCATGCAGACAAAGAGAAAAAGAGACAGTAGAAAGTGTGTGCAGACAAAGAGAAATAGACAGTAGGAAGTGCGTGCAGACAGAGAGAAAGAGACAGTAGAAAGTGCGTGCAGTCAGAGAGAAAGAGACAGTAGAAAGTGTGTGCAGTCAGAGAAAAAGAGACAGTAGAAAGTGCGTGCTGACAGAGGGAAAAAGGGACAGTAGAAAGTGTGTGCAGACTGAGAGAAAAAGAGACAGTAGAAAGTGCGTGCAGACAGAGAGAAAGAGACAGTAGAAATTGCGTGCAGACAGACGAAAAATAGACAGTAGAAAGTGCGTGCAGACAGAGAGGAAAAGAGACAGTAGAAAGTGTGTACAGACAAAGAGAAAGAGTGACAGTAGAAAGTGTGTTCAGACAGAGAGAAAATTAGACAGTAGAAAGTGCGTGCAGACAGAGAAAAAGAGACAGTAGGAAGTGAGTGCAGACAGGGAGAAAAAGATACAGTAGAAAGTGCGTGCAGACAGAGAGAAAGAGACAGTAGAAAGTGCGTGCAGACAGAGAGAAAAAGATACAGTAGAAAGTGCGTGCAGACAGAGAAAAAAAGAGACAGTAGAAAGTGCGTGCAGACAGAGAGAAAGAGACAGTAGAAATTGCGTGCAGACAGAGGAAAAATAGACAGTAGAAAGTGCGTGCAGACAGAGAGAAAAAGAGACAGTAGAAAGTGTGTGCAGACAAAGAGAAATAGACAGTAGGAAGTGCGTGCAGACAGAGAGAAAGAGACAGTAGAAAGTGTGTTCAGACAGAGAGAAAAAGAGATAGTAGAAAGTGCGTGCAGACAGAGAGAAAGAGACAGTAGAAAGTGCGTGCAGTCAGAGAGAAAGAGACAGTAGAAAGTGTGTGCAGTCAGAGAAAAAGAGACAGTAGAAAGTGCGTGCAGACAGAGAGAAAAAAAGACAGTAGAAAGCGCGTGCAGACAGAGAGAAAAAGACTCAGTTGAAAGTGTGTGCAGACAAAGAGAAAGAGACAGTAGAAAGTGTGTGCAGAGAGAAAAAGAGACAGTAGAAAGTGCGTGCAGACAAAGAGAAAGAGACAGTAGAAAGTGCGTGCAGACAGAGAGAAAGAGACAGTAGAAAGTGCGTCCAGACAGAGAGAAAAAGAGACAGTAGAAAGTGCATGCAGGCAGAGAAAAAAAGAGACAGTAGAAAGTGTGTGCCGGCAGAGAGAAAAAGAGACAGTAGAAAGAAAGTGTGTGCAGACAGAGAGAAAAAGAGACATTAGAAAGTGCGTGCAGTCAGAGAGAAAAAGAGACAGTAGAAAGTGCGTGCAGACAGAGAGAAAAAGAGACAGTAGAAAGTGTGTGCAGACAGAGAGAAAAAGAGACAGTAGAAAGTGAGTGCAGACAGAGAGAAAGAGACAGTAGAATGTGTGTGCAGACAGAGAGAAAAAGAGACAGTAGAAAGTGTGTCCAGACAGAGAGAAAAAGAAAAGACACAGTAGAAAGTGCGTGCGGACAGAGAGAAAGAGAGACAGTAGAAAGTGCTTGAAGACAAAGAGAAAAAGAGACAGTAGAAAGTGCATGCAGACAGAAAGAAAAAGAGACAGTAGAAAGTGCGTGCAGACAGAGAGAAAATTAGACAGTAGAAAGTGCGTTCAGACAGAGAGAAAAAGAGACAGTAGAAAGTGTGTGCAGACAAAGAGAAAGAGACAGTAGAAAGTGCGTGCATACAGAGGGAAAAGACACAGTAGAAAGTGTGTGCAGACAGAGAGAAAAAGAGACAGTAGAAAGTGCGTGCAGACAGAGAGAAAGAGACAGTAGAAATTGCGTGCAGACAGAGGAAAAATAGACAGTAGAAAGTGCGTGCAGTCAGAGAAAAAGAGACAGTAGAAAGTGCGTGCTGACAGAGGGAAAAAGGGACAGTAGAAAGTGTGTGCAGACTGAGAGAAAAAGAGACAGTAGAAAGTGCGTGCAGACAGAGAGAAAGAGACAGTAGAAATTGCGTGCAGACAGACGAAAAATAGACAGTAGAAAGTGCGTGCAGACAGAGAGGAAAAGAGACAGTAGAAAGTGTGTACAGACAAAGAGAAAGAGTGACAGTAGAAAGTGTGTTCAGACAGAGAGAAAAAGAGACAGTAGAAATTGCGTGCAGACAGAGAGAAAAAGAGACAGTAGAAAGTGCGTGCAGACAGAGAGAAAGAGACAGTAGAAAGTGCGTGCAGACAGAGAGAAAAAGAGACAGTAGAAAGTGCGTGCAGACAGAGAGAAAATTAGACAGTAGAAAGTGCGTGCAGACAGAGAAAAAGAGACAGTAGGAAGTGAGTGCAGACAGAGAAAAAGAGACAGTAGGAAGTGAGTGCAGACAGAGAGAAAGAGACAGTAGAAAGTGCGTGCAGACAGGGAGAAAAAGATACAGTAGAAAGTGCGTGCAGACAGAGAAAAAAAGAGACAGTAGAAAGTGCGTGCAGACAGAGAGAAAGAGACAGTAGAAATTGCGTGCAGACAGAGGAAAAATAGACAGTAGAAAGTGCGTGCAGACAGAGAGAAAAAGAGACAGTAGAAAGTGTGTGCAGACAAAGAGAAATAGACAGTAGGAAGTGCGTGCAGACAGAGAGAAAGAGACAGTAGAAAGTGTGTTCAGACAGAGAGAAAAAGAGATAGTAGAAAGTGCGTGCAGACAGAGAGAAAGAGACAGTAGAAAGTGCGTGCAGTCAGAGAGAAAGAGACAGTAGAAAGTGTGTGCAGTCAGAGAAAAAGAGACAGTAGAAAGTGCGTGCAGACAGAGAGAAAAAAAGACAGTAGAAAGCGCGTGCAGACAGAGAGAAAAAGACTCAGTTGAAAGTGTGTGCAGACAAAGAGAAAGAGACAGTAGAAAGTGTGTGCAGAGAGAAAAAGAGACAGTAGAAAGTGCGTGCAGACAAAGAGAAAGAGACAGTAGAAAGTGCGTGCAGACAGAGAGAAAGAGACAGTAGAAAGTGCGTCCAGACAGAGAGAAAAAGAGACAGTAGAAAGTGCATGCAGGCAGAGAAAAAAAGAGACAGTAGAAAGTGTGTGCCGGCAGAGAGAAAAAGAGACAGTAGAAAGAAAGTGTGTGCAGACAGAGAGAAAAAGAGACATTAGAAAGTGCGTGCAGTCAGAGAGAAAAAGAGACAGTAGAAAGTGCGTGCAGACAGAGAGAAAAAGAGACAGTAGAAAGTGTGTGCAGACAGAGAGAAAAAGAGACAGTAGAAAGTGAGTGCAGACAGAGAGAAAGAGACAGTAGAATGTGTGTGCAGACAGAGAGAAAAAGAGACAGTAGAAAGTGTGTCCAGACAGAGAGAAAAAGAAAAGACACAGTAGAAAGTGCGTGTGGACAGAGAGAAAGAGAGACAGTAGAAAGTGCTTGAAGACAAAGAGAAAAAGAGACAGTAGAAAGTGCATGCAGACAGAAAGAAAAAGAGACAGTAGAAAGTGCGTGCAGACAGAGAGAAAATTAGACAGTAGAAAGTGCGTTCAGACAGAGAGAGAAAGAGACAGTAGAATGTGTGTGCAGACAGAGAGAAAAAGAGACAGTAGAAAGTGTGTGCAGACAGGGGAAAAAAGACACAGTAGAAAGTGCGTGTGGACAGAGAGAAAGAGAGACAGTAGAAAGTGCTTGAAGACAAAGAGAAAAAGAGACAGTAGAAAGTGCATGCAGACAGAAAGAAAAAGAGACAGTAGAAAGTGCGTGCAGACAGAGAGAAAATTAGACAGTAGAAAGTGCGTGCAGACAGAGAAAAAGAGACAGTAGGAAGTGAGTGCAGACAGAGAAAAAGAGACAGTAGGAAGTGAGTGCAGACAGAGAGAAAATTAGACAGTAGAAAGTGCGTGCAGACAAAGAGAAAAAGAGACAGTAGAAAATGTGTGCAGACAAAGAGAAAGAGACAGTAGAAAGTGCGTGTAGACAAAGAAAAAGAGGCAAAAGTGCGTGCAGACAGTAGAAAAAGTGACACTAGAAAGTGTGTGCAGACAGAGAGAAAGAGACAGTAGAAAGTGTGTGCAGACAGAGAGAAAAAGACAGTAGAAAGTGCGTGCAGACAAAGAGAAAAAGAGACAGTAGAAAGTGCGTGCAGACAGAGAGAAAAAGTGACAGTAGAAAGTGTGTGCAGACAGAGAGAAAAAGAGACAGTAGAAAGTGAGTGCAGACAGAGAGAAAAAGGGACAGTAGAAAGTGTGTGCAGACAGAGAAAAAGAGACAGTAGAAAGTGTGTGCAGACAGAGAGAAAAAGAGACAGTAGAAAGTGCATGCAGGCAGAGAAAAAAAGAGACAGTAGAAAGTGTGTGCAGGCAGAGAAAAAAGAGACAGTAGAAAGAAAGTGCGTGCAGTCAGAGAAAAAAGAGACAGTAGCAAGTGCGTGCAGACAGAGAGAAAAAGAGACAGTAGAAAGTGTGTGCAGACAGAGAGAAAAAGAGACAGTAGAAAGTGAGTGCAGACAGAGAGAAAGAGACAGTAGAATGTGTGTGCAGACAGAGAGAAAAAGAGACAGTAGAAAGTGTGTGCAGACAGAGAGAGAAAGAGACAGTAGAAAGTGCGTGCAGTCAGAGAGAAAGAGACAGTAGAAAGTGTGTGCAGTCAGAGAAAAAGAGACAGTAGAAAGTGCGTGCAGACAGAGAGAAAAATAGACAGTAGAAAGCGCGTGCAGACAGAGAGAAAAAGACTCAGTTGAAAGTGTGTGCAGACAAAGAGAAAGAGACAGTAGAAAGTGTGTGCAGAGAGAAAAAGAGACAGTAGAAAGTGCGTGCAGACAAAGAGAAAGAGACAGTAGAAAGTGCGTGCAGACAGAGAGAAAGAGACAGTAGAAAGTGCGTCCAGACAGAGAGAAAAAGAGACAGTAGAAAGTGCATGCAGACAGAGAGAAAAAGAGACAGTAGAATGTGTGTGCAGACAGAGAGAAAAAGAGACAGTAGAAAGTGCGTGCCGGCAGAGAGAAAAAGAGACAGTAGAAAGAAAGTGTGTGCAGACAGAGAGAAAAAGAGACATTAGAAAGTGCGTGCAGTCAGAGAGAAAAAGAGACAGTAGAAAGTGCGTGCAGACAGAGAGAAAAAGAGACAGAGACAGTAGAAAGTGTGTGCAGACAGAGAGAAAAAGAGACAGTAGAAAGTGAGTGCAGACAGAGAGAAAGAGACAGTAGAATGTGTGTGCAGACAGAGAGAAAAAGAGACAGTAGAAAGTGTGTGCAGACAGAGAGAAAAGAGACAGTAGAAAGTGTGTGCAGACAGGGGAAAAAAGACACAGTAGAAAGTGCGTGTGGACAGAGAGAAAGAGAGACAGTAGAAAGTGCTTGAAGACAAAGAGAAAAAGAGACAGTAGAAAGTGCATGCAGACAGAAAGAAAAAGAGACAGTAGAAAGTGCGTGCAGACAGAGAGAAAATTAGACAGTAGAAAGTGCGTGCAGACAGAGAGAAAAAGTGACAGTAGAAAGTGTGTGCAGACAGAGAGAAAGAGACAGTAGAAAGTGCGTGTAGACAAAGCGAAAAAGAGGCAGTAGAAAGTGCGTGCAGACAGGGAGAAAAAGAAACAGTAGAAAGTGCGTGCAGACAGAGAGAAAATTAGACAGTAGAAAGTGCGTGCAGACAAAGAGAAAAAGAGACAGTAGAAAATGTGTGCAGACAAAGAGAAAGAGACAGTAGAAAGTGCGTGTAGACAAAGCGAAAAAGAGGCAGTAGAAAGTGCGTGCAGACAGAGAGAAAAAGTGACACTAGAAAGTGTGTGCAGACAGAGAGAAAGAGACAGTAGAAAGTGTGTGCAGACAGAGAGAAAAAGACAGTAGAAAGTGCGTGCAGACAAAGAGAAAAAGAGACAGTAGAAAGTGCGTGCAGACAGAGAGAAAAAGTGACAGTAGAAAGTGTGTGCAGACAGAGAGAAAAAGAGACAGTAGAAAGTGAGTGCAGACAGAGAGAAAAAGGGACAGTAGAAAGTGTGTGCAGACAGAGAAAAAGAGACAGTAGAAAGTGTGTGCAGACAGAGAAAAAGAGACAGTAGAAAGTGAGTGCAGACAGAGAAAAATAGACAGTAGAAAGTGCGTGCAGACAGAGAGAAAGAGACAGTAGAAAGTGCGTCCAGACAGAGAGAAAAAGAGACAGTAGAAAGTGCATGCAGGCAGAGAAAAAAAGAGACAGTAGAAAGTGTGTGCCGGCAGAGAGAAAAAGAGACAGTAGAAAGAAAGTGCGTGCAGTCAGAGAGAAAAAGAGACAGTAGCAAGTGCGTGCAGACAGAGAGAAAAAGAGACAGTAGAAAGTGTGCAGACAGAGAGAAAAAGAGACAGTAGAAAGTGAGTGCAGACAGAGAGAAAGAGACAGTAGAATGTGTGTGCAGACAGAGAGAAAAAGAGACAGTAGAAAGTGTGTGCAGACAGAGAGAAAAAGAGACAGTAGAAAGTGTGTGCAGACAGGGGAAAAAAGACACAGTAGAAAGTGCGTGTGGACAGAGAGAAAGAAAGACAGTAGAAAGTGCTTGAAGACAAAGAGAAAAAGACAGTAGAAAGTGCATGCAGACAGAAAGAAAAAGAGACAGTAGAAAGTGCGTGCAGACAGAGAAAAATTAGACAGTAGAAAGTGCGTGCAGACAGAGAAAAAGAGACAGTAGGAAGTGAGTGCAGACAGAGAAAAAGAGACAGTAGGAAGTGAGTGCAGACAGAGAGAAAGAGACAGTAGAAAGTGCGTGCAGACAGAGAGAAAAAGAGACAGTAGAAAGAGCGTGCAGACAGAGGGAAAAAGTGACAGTAGAAAATGTGTGCAGACAGGGAGAAAGAGATACAGTAGAAAGTGCGTGCAGACAGAGAGAAAAAGTGACACTAGAAAGTGTGTGCAGACAGAGAGAAAGAGACAGTAGAAAGTGTGTGCAGACAGAGAGAAAAAGAGACAGTAGAAAGAGCGTGCAGACAGAGAGAAAAAGTGACAGTAGAAAATGTGTGCAGACAGGGAGAAAGAGATACAGTAGAAAGTGCGTGCAGACAGAGAGAAAAAGTGACACTAGAAAGTGTGTGCAGACAGAGAGAAAGAGACAGTAGAAAGTGTGTGCAGACAGAGAGAAAGAGAGACAGTAGAAAGTGTGTGCAGACAGAGCAAAAGAGACAGTAGAAAGTGTGTGCAGACAGAGAAAAAGAGAGACAGTAGAAAGTGAGTGCAGACAGAGAAAAATAGACAGTAGAAAGTGCGTGCAGACAGAGAAAAGAGACAGTAGAAAGTGCATGCAGACAGAGAGAATAGAGACAGTAGAAAGTGCATGCAGGCAGAGAAAAAAAGATACAGTAGAAAGAGGGAAAAAGGGACAGTAGAAAGTGTGTGCAGACAGAGGGAAAAGACACAGTAGAAAGTGTGTGCAGACTGAGAGAAAAAGAGACAGTAGAAAGTGCGTGCAGACAGAGAGAAAGGGACAGTAGAAATTGCGTGCAGACAGAGGAAAAATAGACAGTAGAAAGTGCGTGCAGACAGAGAGGAAAATAGACAGTAGAAAGTGTGTGCAGACAAAGAGAAATAGACAGTAGAAAGTGCGTGCAGACAGAGAGAAAGAGAGACAGTAGAAAATGTGTGCAGACAAAGAGAAAGAGACAGTAGAAAGTGCGTGTAGACAAAGCGAAAAAGAGGCAGTAGAAAGTGCGTGCAGACAGAGAGAAAAAGTGACACTAGAAAGTGTGTGCAGACAGAGAGAAAGAGACAGTAGAAAGTGTGTGCAGACAGAGAGAAAAAGACAGTAGAAAGTGCGTGCAGACAAAGAGAAAAAGAGACAGTAGAAAGTGCGTGCAGACAGAGAGAAAAAGTGACAGTAGAAAGTGTGTGCAGACAGAGAGAAAAAGAGACAGTAGAAAGTGAGTGCAGACAGAGAGAAAAAGGGACAGTAGAAAGTGTGTGCAGACAGAGAAAAAGAGACAGTAGAAAGTGTGTGCAGACAGAGAGAAAAAGAGACAGTAGAAAGTGCATGCAGGCAGAGAAAAAAAGAGACAGTAGAAAGTGTGTGCCGGCAGAGAGAAAAAGAGACAGTAGAAAGAAAGTGCGTGCAGTCAGAGAGAAAAAGAGACAGTAGCAAGTGCGTGCAGACAGAGAGAAAAAGAGACAGTAGAAAGTGTGTGCAGACAGAGAGAAAAAGAGACAGTAGAAAGTGAGTGCAGACAGAGAGAAAGAGACAGTAGAATGTGTGTGCAGACAGAGAGAAAAAGAGACAGTAGAAAGTGTGTGCAGACAGAGAGAGAAAGAGACAGTAGAAAGTGCGTGCAGTCAGAGAGAAAGAGACAGTAGAAAGTGTGTGCAGTCAGAGAAAAAGAGACAGTAGAAAGTGCGTGCAGACAGAGAGAAAAATAGACAGTAGAAAGCGCGTGCAGACAGAGAGAAAAAGACTCAGTTGAAAGTGTGTGCAGACAAAGAGAAAGAGACAGTAGAAAGTGCGTCCAGACAGAGAGAAAAAGAGACAGTAGAAAGTGCATGCAGACAGAGAGAAAAAGAGACAGTAGAATGTGTGTGCAGACAGAGAGAAAAAGAGACAGTAGAAAGTGCGTGCCGGCAGAGAGAAAAAGAGACAGTAGAAAGAAAGTGTGTGCAGACAGAGAGAAAAAGAGACATTAGAAAGTGCGTGCAGTCAGAGAGAAAAAGAGACAGTAGAAAGTGCGTGCAGACAGAGAGAAAAAGAGACAGAGACAGTAGAAAGTGTGTGCAGACAGAGAGAAAAAGAGACAGTAGAAAGTGAGTGCAGACAGAGAGAAAGAGACAGTAGAATGTGTGTGCAGACAGAGAGAAAAAGAGACAGTAGAAAGTGTGTGCAGACAGAGAGAAAAAGAGACAGTAGAAAGTGTGTGCAGACAGGGGAAAAAAGACACAGTAGAAAGTGCGTGTGGACAGAGAGAAAGAGAGACAGTAGAAAGTGCTTGAAGACAAAGAGAAAAAGAGACAGTAGAAAGTGCATGCAGACAGAAAGAAAAAGAGACAGTAGAAAGTGCGTGCAGACAGAGAGAAAATTAGACAGTAGAAAGTGCGTGCAGACAGAGAGAAAAAGTGACAGTAGAAAGTGTGTGCAGACAGAGAGAAAGAGACAGTAGAAAGTGCGTGTAGACAAAGCGAAAAAGAGGCAGTAGAAAGTGCGTGCAGACAGGGAGAAAAAGAAACAGTAGAAAGTGCGTGCAGACAGAGAGAAAATTAGACAGTAGAAAGTGCGTGCAGACAAAGAGAAAAAGAGACAGTAGAAAATGTGTGCAGACAAAGAGAAAGAGACAGTAGAAAGTGCGTGTAGACAAAGCGAAAAAGAGGCAGTAGAAAGTGCGTGCAGACAGAGAGAAAAAGTGACACTAGAAAGTGTGTGCAGACAGAGAGAAAGAGACAGTAGAAAGTGTGTGCAGACAGAGAGAAAAAGACAGTAGAAAGTGCGTGCAGACAAAGAGAAAAAAAGAGACAGTAGAAAGTGCGTGCAGACAGAGAGAAAAAGTGACAGTAGAAAGTGTGTGCAGACAGAGAGAAAAAGAGACAGTAGAAAGTGAGTGCAGACAGAGAGAAAAAGGACAGTAGAAAGTGTGTGCAGACAGAGAAAAAGAGACAGTAGAAAGTGTGTGCAGACAGAGAAAAAGAGACAGTAGAAAGTGAGTGCAGACAGAGAAAAATAGACAGTAGAAAGTGCGTGCAGACAGAGAGAAAGAGACAGTAGAAAGTGCGTCCAGACAGAGAGAAAAAGAGACAGTAGAAAGTGCATGCAGGCAGAGAAAAAAAGAGACAGTAGAAAGTGTGTGCCGGCAGAGAGAAAAAGAGACAGTAGAAAGAAAGTGCGTGCAGTCAGAGAGAAAAAGAGACAGTAGCAAGTGCGTGCAGACAGAGAGAAAAAGAGACAGTAGAAAGTGTGTGCAGACAGAGAGAAAAAGAGACAGTAGAAAGTGAGTGCAGACAGAGAGAAAGAGACAGTAGAATGTGTGTGCAGACAGAGAGAAAAAGAGACAGTAGAAAGTGTGTGCAGACAGAGAGAAAAAGAGACAGTAGAAAGTGTGTGCAGACAGGGGAAAAAAAGACACAGTAGAAAGTGCGTGTGGACAGAGAGAAAGAAAGACAGTAGAAAGTGCTTGAAGACAAAGAGAAAAAGACAGTAGAAAGTGCATGCAGACAGAAAGAAAAAGAGACAGTAGAAAGTGCGTGCAGACAGAGAGAAAATTAGACAGTAGAAAGTGCGTGCAGACAGAGAAAAAGAGACAGTAGGAAGTGAGTGCAGACAGAGAAAAAGAGACAGTAGGAAGTGAGTGCAGACAGAGAGAAAGAGACAGTAGAAAGTGCGTGCAGACAGAGAGAAAAAGAGACAGTAGAAAGAGCGTGCAGACAGAGAGAAAAAGTGACAGTAGAAAATGTGTGCAGACAGGAGAAAGAGATACAGTAGAAAGTGCGTGCAGACAGAGAGAAAAAGTGACACTAGAAAGTGTGTGCAGACAGAGAGAAAGAGACAGTAGAAAGTGTGTGCAGACAGAGAGAAAAAGAGACAGTAGAAAGAGCGTGCAGACAGAGAGAAAAAGTGACAGTAGAAAATGTGTGCAGACAGGGAGAAAGAGATACAGTAGAAAGTGCGTGCAGACAGAGAGAAAAAGTGACACTAGAAAGTGTGTGCAGACAGAGAGAAAGAGACAGTAGAAAGTGTGTGCAGACAGAGAGAAAGAGAGACAGTAGAAAGTGTGTGCAGACAGAGCAAAAGAGACAGTAGAAAGTGTGTGCAGACAGAGAAAAAGAGACAGTAGAAAGTGAGTGCAGACAGAGAAAAATAGACAGTAGAAAGTGCGTGCAGACAGAGAAAAGAGACAGTAGAAAGTGCATGCAGACAGAGAGAATAGAGACAGTAGAAAGTGCATGCAGGCAGAGAAAAAAGATACAGTAGAAAGTGCGTGCCGACAGAGGGAAAAAGGGACAGTAGAAAGTGTGTGCAGACAGAGGGAAAAGACACAGTAGAAAGTGTGTGCAGACTGAGAGAAAAAGAGACAGTAGAAAGTGCGTGCAGACAGAGAAAGAGACAGTGAAATTGCGTGCAGACAGAGGAAAAATAGACAGTAGAAAGTGCGTGCAGACAGAGAGGAAAATAGACAGTAGAAAGTGTGTGCAGACAAAGAGAAATAGACAGTAGAAAGTGCGTGCAGACAGAGAGAAAGAGACAGTAGAAAGTGTGTTCAGACAGAGAGAAAAAGAGACAGTAGAAATTGCGTGCAGACAGAGAGAAAAAGAGACAGTAGAAAGTGCGTGCAGACAGAAAGAAAAAGAGACAGTAGAAAGTGCGTGCAGACAGAGAGAAAATTAGACAGTAGAAAGTGCGTGCAGACAGAGAAAAAGAGACAGTAGGAAGTGAGTGCAGACAGAGAAAAAGAGACAGTAGGAAGTGAGTGCAGACAGAGAGAAAGAGACAGTAGAAAGTGCGTGCAGACAGAGAGAAAAAGAGACAGTAGAAAGAGCGTGCAGACAGAGGGAAAAAGTGACAGTAGAAAATGTGTGCAGACAGGGAGAAAGAGATACAGTAGAAAGTGCGTGCAGACAGAGAGAAAAAGTGACACTAGAAAGTGTGTGCAGACAGAGAGAAAGAGACAGTAGAAAGTGTGTGCAGACAGAGAGAAAAAGAGACAGTAGAAAGAGCGTGCAGACAGAGAGAAAAAGTGACAGTAGAAAATGTGTGCAGACAGGAGAAAGAGATACAGTAGAAAGTGCGTGCAGACAGAGAGAAAAAAAAAAGTGACACTAGAAAGTGTGTGCAGACAGAGAGAAGAGACAGTAGAAAGTGTGTGCAGACAGAGAGAAAGAGAGACAGTAGAAAGTGTGTGCAGACAGAGCAAAAGAGACAGTAGAAAGTGTGTGCAGACAGAGAAAAAGAGACAGTAGAAAGTGAGTGCAGACAGAGAAAAATAGACAGTAGAAAGTGCGTGCAGACAGAGACAAGAGACAGTAGAAAGTGCATGCAGACAGAGAGAATAGAGACAGTAGAAAGTGCATGCAGGCAGAGAAAAAAAGATACAGTAGAAAGTGCGTGCCGACAGAGGGAAAAAGGGACAGTAGAAAGTGTGTGCAGACAGAGGGAAAAGACACAGTAGAAAGTGTGTGCAGACTGAGAGAAAAAGAGACAGTAGAAAGTGCGTGCAGACAGAGAGAAAGGGACAGTAGAAATTGCGTGCAGACAGAGGAAAAATAGACAGTAGAAAGTGCGTGCAGACAGAGAGGAAAATAGACAGTAGAAAGTGTGTGCAGACAAAGAGAAATAGACAGTAGAAAGTGCGTGCAGACAGAGAGAAAGAGAGACAGTAGAAAATGTGTGCAGACAAAGAGAAAGAGACAGTAGAAAGTGCGTGTAGACAAAGCGAAAAAGAGGCAGTAGAAAGTGCGTGCAGACAGAGAGAAAAAGTGACACTAGAAAGTGTGTGCAGACAGAGAGAAAGAGACAGTAGAAAGTGTGTGCAGACAGAGAGAAAAAGACAGTAGAAAGTGCGTGCAGACAAAGAGAAAAAGAGACAGTAGAAAGTGCGTGCAGACAGAGAGAAAAAGTGACAGTAGAAAGTGTGTGCAGACAGAGAGAAAAAGAGACAGTAGAAAGTGAGTGCAGACAGAGAGAAAAAGGGACAGTAGAAAGTGTGTGCAGACAGAGAAAAAGAGACAGTAGAAAGTGTGTGCAGACAGAGAAAAAGAGACAGTAGAAAGTGCATGCAGGCAGAGAAAAAAAGAGACAGTAGAAAGTGTGTGCCGGCAGAGAGAAAAAAGAGACAGTAGAAAGAAAGTGCGTGCAGTCAGAGAGAAAAAGAGACAGTAGCAAGTGCGTGCAGACAGAGAGAAAAAGAGACAGTAGAAAGTGTGTGCAGACAGAGAGAAAAAGAGACAGTAGAAAGTGAGTGCAGACAGAGAGAAAGAGACAGTAGAATGTGTGTGCAGACAGAGAGAAAAAGAGTAGAAAGTGTGTGCAGACAGAGAGAAAAGAGACAGTAGAAAGTGCGTGCAGTCAGAGAAAAGAGACAGTAGAAAGTGTGTGCAGTCAGAGAAAAAGAGACAGTAGAAAGTGCGTGCAGACAGAGAGAAAAATAGACAGTAGAAAGCGCGTGCAGACAGAGAGAAAAAGACTCAGTTGAAAGTGTGTGCAGACAAAGAGAAAGAGACAGTAGAAAGTGCGTCCAGACAGAGAGAAAAAGAGACAGTAGAAAGTGCATGCAGACAGAGAGAAAAAGAGACAGTAGAATGTGTGCAGACAGAGAGAAAAAGAGACAGTAGAAAGTGCGTGCCGGCAGAGAGAAAAAGAGACAGTAGAAAGAAAGTGTGTGCAGACAGAGAGAAAAAGAGACATTAGAAAGTGCGTGCAGTCAGAGAGAAAAAGAGACAGTAGAAAGTGCGTGCAGACAGAGAGAAAAAGAGACAGAGACAGTAGAAAGTGTGTGCAGACAGAGAGAAAAAGAGACAGTAGAAAGTGAGTGCAGACAGAGAGAAAGAGACAGTAGAATGTGTGTGCAGACAGAGAGAAAAAGAGACAGTAGAAAGTGTGTGCAGACAGAGAGAAAAAGAGACAGTAGAAAGTGTGTGCAGACAGGGGAAAAAAGACACAGTAGAAAGTGCGTGTGGACAGAGAGAAAGAGAGAGTAGAAAGTGCTTGAAGACAAAGAGAAAAAGAGACAGTAGAAAGTGCATGCAGACAGAAAGAAAAAGAGACAGTAGAAAGTGCGTGCAGACAGAGAGAAAATTAGACAGTAGAAAGTGCGTGCAGACAGAGAGAAAAAGTGACAGTAGAAAGTGTGTGCAGACAGAGAGAAAGAGACAGTAGAAAGTGCGTGTAGACAAAGCGAAAAAGAGGCAGTAGAAAGTGCGTGCAGACAGGGAGAAAAAGAAACAGTAGAAAGTGCGTGCAGACAGAGAGAAAATTAGACAGTAGAAAGTGCGTGCAGACAAAGAGAAAAAGAGACAGTAGAAAATGTGTGCAGACAAAGAGAAAGAGACAGTAGAAAGTGCGTGTAGACAAAGCGAAAAAGAGGCAGTAGAAAGTGCGTGCAGACAGAGAGAAAAAGTGACACTAGAAAGTGTGTGCAGACAGAGAGAAAGAGACAGTAGAAAGTGTGTGCAGACAGAGAGAAAAAGACAGTAGAAAGTGCGTGCAGACAAAGAGAAAAAGAGACAGTAGAAAGTGCGTGCAGACAGAGAGAAAAAGTGACAGTAGAAAGTGTGTGCAGACAGAGAGAAAAAGAGACAGTAGAAAGTGAGTGCAGACAGAGAGAAAAAGGGACAGTAGAAAGTGTGTGCAGACAGAGAAAAAGAGACAGTAGAAAGTGTGTGCAGACAGAGAAAAAGAGACAGTAGAAAGTGAGTGCAGACAGAGAAAAATAGACAGTAGAAAGTGCGTGCAGACAGAGAGAAAGAGACAGTAGAAAGTGCGTCCAGACAGAGAGAAAAAGAGACAGTAGAAAGTGCATGCAGGCAGAGAAAAAAAGAGACAGTAGAAAGTGTGTGCCGGCAGAGAGAAAAAGAGACAGTAGAAAGAAAGTGCGTGCAGTCAGAGAGAAAAAGAGACAGTAGCAAGTGCGTGCAGACAGAGAGAAAAAGAGACAGTAGAAAGTGTGTGCAGACAGAGAGAAAAAGAGACAGTAGAAAGTGAGTGCAGACAGAGAGAAAGAGACAGTAGAATGTGTGTGCAGACAGAGAGAAAAAGAGACAGTAGAAAGTGTGTGCAGACAGAGAGAAAAAGAGACAGTAGAAAGTGTGTGCAGACAGGGGAAAAAAGACACAGTAGAAAGTGCGTGTGGACAGAGAGAAAGAAAGACAGTAGAAAGTGCTTGAAGACAAAGAGAAAAAGACAGTAGAAAGTGCATGCAGACAGAAAGAAAAAGAGACAGTAGAAAGTGCGTGCAGACAGAGAGAAAATTAGACAGTAGAAAGTGCGTGCAGACAGAGAAAAAGAGACAGTAGGAAGTGAGTGCAGACAGAGAAAAAGAGACAGTAGGAAGTGAGTGCAGACAGAGAGAAAGAGACAGTAGAAAGTGCGTGCAGACAGAGAGAAAAAGAGACAGTAGAAAGAGCGTGCAGACAGAGAGAAAAAGTGACAGTAGAAAATGTGTGCAGACAGGGAGAAAGAGATACAGTAGAAAGTGCGTGCAGACAGAGAGAAAAAGTGACACTAGAAAGTGTGTGCAGACAGAGAGAAAGAGACAGTAGAAAGTGTGTGCAGACAGAGAGAAAAAGAGACAGTAGAAAGAGCGTGCAGACAGAGAGAAAAAGTGACAGTAGAAAATGTGTGCAGACAGGGAGAAAGAGATACAGTAGAAAGTGCGTGCAGACAGAGAGAAAAAGTGACACTAGAAAGTGTGTGCAGACAGAGAGAAAGAGACAGTAGAAAGTGTGTGCAGACAGAGAGAAAGAGAGACAGTAGAAAGTGTGTGCAGACAGAGCAAAAGAGACAGTAGAAAGTGTGTGCAGACAGAGAAAAAGAGACAGTAGAAAGTGAGTGCAGACAGAGAAAAATAGACAGTAGAAAGTGCGTGCAGACAGAGAAAAGAGACAGTAGAAAGTGCATGCAGACAGAGAGAATAGAGACAGTAGAAAGTGCATGCAGGCAGAGAAAAAAAGATACAGTAGAAAGTGCGTGCCGACAGAGGGAAAAAGGGACAGTAGAAAGTGTGTGCAGACAGAGGGAAAAGACACAGTAGAAAGTGTGTGCAGACTGAGAGAAAAAGAGACAGTAGAAAGTGCGTGCAGACAGAGAAAGAGACAGTGGAAATTGCGTGCAGACAGAGGAAAAATAGACAGTAGAAAGTGCGTGCAGACAGAGAGGAAAATAGACAGTAGAAAGTGTGTGCAGACAAAGAGAAATAGACAGTAGAAAGTGCGTGCAGACAGAGAGAAAGAGACAGTAGAAAGTGTGTTCAGACAGAGAGAAAAAGAGACAGTAGAAATTGCGTGCAGACAGAGAGAAAAAGAGACAGTAGAAAGTGCGTGCAGACAGAGAGAAAGAGACAGTAGAAAGTGCGTGCAGACAGAGAGAAAAAGAGACAGTAGGAAGTGCGTGCATACAGAGGAAAAATAGACAGTAGAAAATGCATGCAGACAGAGAGAAAGAGACAGTAGAAAGTGAGTGCAGACAGAGGAAAGAGACAGTAGAAAGTGCGTGCAGACAGAGAGAAAAAGAGACAGTAGAAAGTGCATGCAGGCAGAGAAAAAAAGAGACAGTAGAAAGTGTGTGCCGGCAGAGAGAAAAAGAGACAGTAGAAAGAAAGTGCGTGCAGTCAGAGAGAAAAGGAGACAGTAGCAAGTGCGTGCAGACAGAGAGAAAAAGAGACAGTAGAAAGTGAGTGCAGACAGAGAGAAAGAGACAGTAGAAAGTGTGTGCAGACAGAGAGAAAAAGAGACAGTAGAAAGTGTGTGTGGACAGAGAGAAAGAGAGACAGTAGAAAGTGCTTGAAGACAAAGAGAAAAAGACAGTAGAAAGTGCATGCAGACAGAAAGAAAAAGAGACAGTAGAAAGTGCGTGCAGACAGAGAGAAAATTAGACAGTAGAAAGTGCGTGCAGACAGAGAAAAAGAGACAGTAGGAAGTGAGTGCAGACAGAGAAAAAGAGACAGTAGGAAGTGAGTGCAGACAGAGAGAAAGAGACAGTAGAAAGTGTGTGCAGACAGAGAGAAAAAGTGACAGTAGAAAATGTGTGCAGACAGGGAGAAAGAGATACAGTTGAAAGTGCGTGCAGACAGAGAGAAAAAGTGACACTAGAAAGTGTGTGCAGACAGAGAGAAAGAGACAGTAGAAAGTGCGTGCAGACAGAGAGAAAGAAACAGTAAAAAGTGCGTGCAGACAAAGAGAAAAAGACACAGTAGAAAGTGTGTGCAGACAGAGAGAAAAAGTGACAGTAGAAAGTGTGTGCAGACAGAGAGAAAAAGAGACAGTAGAAAGTGTGTGCAGACAGAGCAAAAGAGACAGTAGAAAGTGTGTGCAGACAGAGAAAAAGAGACAGTAGAAAGTGAGTGCAGACAGAGTAAAATAGACAGTAGAAAGTGCGTGCAGACAGAGAGAAAGAGACAGTAGAAAGTGCATGCAAACAGAGAGAAAAAGAGACAGTAGAAAGTGCATGCAGGCAGAGAAAAAAAGTGACAGTAGAAAGTGTGTGCAGACAGAGAGAAAAGGGGACAGTAGAAAGTGAGTGCAGACAGAGAGAAAAAGAGACAGTAGAAAGTGTGTGCAGACAGAGCAAAAGAGACAGTAGAAAGTGTGTGCAGACAGAGAAAAAAAGAGACAGTAGAAAGTGAGTGCAGACAGAGAAAAATAGACAGTAGAAAGTGCGTGCAGACAGAGAGAAAGAGACAGAAGAAAGTGCATGCAGACAAAGAGAAAGAGACAGTAGAAAGTGCGTGCAGACAGAGAGAAAGAGACAGTAGAAAGTGCGTCCAGACAGAGAGAAAAAGAGACAGTAGAAAGTGCATGCAGGCAGAGAAAAAAAGAGACAGTAGAAAGTGTGTGCCGGCAGAGAGAAAAAGAGACAGTAGAAAGAAAGTGCGTGCAGTCAGAGAGAAAAAGAGACAGTAGCAAGTGCGTGCAGACAGAGAGAAAAAGAGACAGTAGAAAGTGTGTGCAGACAGAGAGAAAAAGAGACAGTAGAAAGTGAGAGCAGACAGAGAGAAAGAGACAGTAGAATGTGTGTGCAGACAGAGAGAAAAAGAGACAGTAGAAAGTGCGTGCAGACAGAGAGAAAGAGACAGTAGAAAGTGTGTGTGGACAGAGAGAAAGAGAGACAGTAGAAAGTGCTTGAAGACAAAGAGAAAAAGACAGTAGAAAGTGCATGCAGACAGAAAGAAAAAGAGACAGTAGAAAGTGCGTGCAGACAGAGAGAAAATTAGACAGTAGAAAGTGCGTGCAGACAGAGAAAAAGAGACAGTAGGAAGTGAGTGCAGACAGAGAAAAAGAGACAGTAGGAAGTGAGTGCAGACAGAGAGAAAGAGACAGTAGAAAGTGTGTGCAGACAGAGAGAAAAAGTGACAGTAGAAAATGTGTGCAGACAGGGAGAAAGAGATACAGTAGAAAGTGCGTGCAGACAGAGAGAAAAAGTGACAGTAGAAAGTGTGTGCAGACAGAGAGAAAGAGACAGTAGAAAGTGCGTGCAGACAGAGAGAAAGAAACAGTAAAAAGTGCGTGCAGACAAAGAGAAAAAGACAGTAGAAAGTGCGTGCAGACAGAGAGAAAGAGACAGTAGAAAGTGCATGCAAACAGAGAGAAAAAGAGACAGTAGAAAGTGCATGCAGGCAGAGAAAAAAAGATACAGTAGAAAGTGCGTGCTGACAGAGGGAAAAGGGGACAGTAGAAAGTGTGTGCAGACAGAGGGAAAAGACACAGTAGAAAGTGTGTGCAGACTGAGAGAAAAAGAGACAGTAGAAAGTGCGTGCAGACAGAGAGAAAGAGACAGTAGAAAGTGCATGCAGACAGAGAGAAAAAGAGACAGTAGAAAGTGCATGCAGGCAGAGAAAAAAGATACAGTAGAAAGTGCGTGCTGACAGAGGGAAAAAGGGACAGTAGAAAGTGTGTGCAGACAGAGGGAAAAGACACAGTAGAAAGTGTGTGCAGACTGAGAGAAAAAGAGACAGTAGAAAGTGTGTGCAGACTGAGAGAAAAAGAGACAGTAGAAAGTGCGTGCAGACAGAGAGAAAGAGACAGTAGAAATTGCGTGCAGACAGACTAAAAATAGACAGTAGAAAGTGCGTGCAGACAGAGAGGAAAAGAGACAGTAGAAAGTGTGTGCAGACAAAGAGAAATAGACAGTAGAAAGTGCGTGCAGACAGAGAGAAAGAGACAGTAGAAAGTGTGTTCAGACAGAGAGAAAAAGAGACAGTAGAAATTGCGTGCAGACAGAGAGAAAAAGAGACAGTAGAAAGTGCGTGCAGACAGAGAGAAAGAGACAGTAGAAAGTGCGTGCAGACAGAGAGAAAAAGAGACAGTAGAAAGTGCATGCAGACAGAGAGAAAAAGAGACAGTAGAAAGTGCGTGCAGACAGAGAGAAAGAGACAGTAGAAAGTGCGTGCAGACAGAGAGAAAAAGAGACAGTAGAAAGTGCGTGCAGACAGAGAGAAAGAGACAGTAGAAAGTGCATTCAGACAGAGAGAAAAAGAGACAGTAGAAAGTGCATGCAGGCAGAGAAAAGAAGATACAGTAGAAAGTGCGTGCTGACAGAGGGAAAAAGGGACAGTAGAAAGTGTGTGCAGACTGAGAGAAAAAGAGACAGTAGAAAGTGCGTGCAGACAGAGAGAAAGAGACAGTAGAAATTGCGTGCAGACAGACGAAAAATAGACAGTAGAAAGTGCGTGCAGACAGAGAGGAAAAGAGACAGTAGAAAGTGTGTACAGACAAAGAGAAATAGACAGTAGAAAGTGCGTGCAGACAGAGAGAAAGAGTGACAGTAGAAAGTGTGTTCAGACAGAGAGAAAAAGAGACAGTAGAAATTGCGTGCAGACAGAGAGAAAAAGAGACAGTAGAAAGTGCGTGCAGACAGAGAGAAAGAGACAGTAGAAAGTGCGTGCAGACAGAGAGAAAAAGTGACACTAGAAAGTGTGTGCAGACAGAGAGAAAGAGACAGTAGAAAGTGCGTGCAGACAGAGAGAAAGAAACAGTAAAAAGTGCGTGCAGACAAAGAGAAAAAGACACAGTAGAAAGTGTGTGCAGACAGAGAAAAAGAGACAGTAGGAAGTGAGTGCAGACAGAGAAAAAGAGACAGTAGGAAGTGAGTGCAGACAGAGCGAAAGAGACAGTAGAAAGTGTGTGCAGACAGAGAGAAAAAGTGACAGTAGAAAATGTGTGCAGACAGGGAGAAAGAGATACAGTAGAAAGTGCGTGCAGACAGAGAGAAAAAGTGACACTAGAAAGTGTGTGCAGACAGAGAGAAAGAGACAGTAGAAAGTGCGTGTAGACAGAGAGAAAGAAACAGTAAAAAGTGCGTGCAGACAAAGAGAAAAAGACACAGTAGAAAGTGTGTGCAGACAGAGAGAAAAAGTGACAGTAGAAAGTGTGTGCAGACAGAGAGAAAAAGAGACAGTAGAAAGTGTGTGCAGACAGAGCAAAAGAGACAGTAGAAAGTGTGTGCAGACAGAGAAAAAGAGACAGTAGAAAGTGAGTGCAGACAGAGTAAAATAGACAGTAGAAAGTGCGTGCAGACAGAGAGAAAGAGACAGTAGAAAGTGCATGCAAACAGAGAGAAAAAGAGACAGTAGAAAGTGCGTGCAGACAGACGAAAAATAGACAGTAGAAAGTGCGTGCAGACAGAGAGGAAAAGAGACAGTAGAAAGTGTGTACAGACAAAGAGAAATAGACAGTAGAAAGTGCGTGCAGACAGAGAGAAAGAGTGACAGTAGAAAGTGTGTTCAGACAGAGAGAAAAAGAGACAGTAGAAATTGCGTGCAGACAGAGAGAAAAAGAGACAGTAGAAAGTGCGTGCAGACAGAGAGAAAGAGACAGTAGAAAGTGCGTGCAGACAGAGAGAAAAAGAGACAGTAGAAAGTGCGTGCAGACAGAGAGAAAATTAGACAGTAGAAAGTGCGTGCAGACAGAGAAAAAGAGACAGTAGGAAGTGAGTGCAGACAGAGAAAAAGAGACAGTAGGAAGTGAGTGCAGACAGAGAGAAAGAGACAGTAGAAAGTGCGTGCAGACAGGGAGAAAAAGATACAGTAGAAAGTGCGTGCAGACAGAGAAAAAAAGAGACAGTAGAAAGTGCGTGCAGACAGAGAGAAAGAGACAGTAGAAATTGCGTGCAGACAGAGGAAAAATAGACAGTAGAAAGTGCATGCAGACAGAGAGAAAAAGAGACAGTAGAAAGTGTGTGCAGACAAAGAGAAATAGACAGTAGGAAGTGCGTGCAGACAGAGAGAAAGAGACAGTAGAAAGTGTGTGCAGTCAGAGAAAAAGAGACAGTAGAAAGTGCGTGCTGACAGAGGGAAAAAGGGACAGTAGAAAGTGTGTGCAGACTGAGAGAAAAAGAGACAGTAGAAAGTGCGTGCAGACAGAGAGAAAGAGACAGTAGAAAGTGTGTGTGGACAGAGAGAAAGAGAGACAGTAGAAAGTGCTTGAAGACAAAGAGAAAAAGACAGTAGAAAGTGCATGCAGACAGAAAGAAAAAGAGACAGTAGAAAGTGCGTGCAGACAGAGAGAAAATTAGACAGTAGAAAGTGCGTGCAGACAGAGAAAAAGAGACAGTAGGAAGTGAGTGCAGACAGAGAAAAAGAGACAGTAGGAAGTGAGTGCAGACAGAGAGAAAGAGACAGTAGAAAGTGTGTGCAGACAGAGAGAAAAAGTGACAGTAGAAAATGTGTGCAGACAGGGAGAAAGAGATACAGTAGAAAGTGCGTGCAGACAGAGAGAAAAAGTGACAGTAGAAAGTGTGTGCAGACAGAGAGAAAGAGACAGTAGAAAGTGCGTGCAGACAGAGAGAAAGAAACAGTAAAAAGTGCGTGCAGACAAAGAGAAAAAGACACAGTAGAAAGTGTGTGCAGACAGAGAGAAAAAGAGACAGTAGAAAGTGTGTGCAGACAGAGAGAAAAAGAGACAGTAGAAAGTGTGTGCAGACAGAGCAAAAGAGACAGTAGAAAGTGCATGCAAACAGAGAGAAAAAGAGACAGTAGAAAGTGCGTGCAGACAGACGAAAAATAGACAGTAGAAAGTGCGTGCAGACAGAGAGGAAAAGAGACAGTAGAAAGTGTGTACAGACAAAGAGAAATAGACAGTAGAAAGTGCGTGCAGACAGAGAGAAAGAGTGACAGTAGAAAGTGTGTTCAGACAGAGAGAAAAAGAGACAGTAGAAATTGCGTGCAGACAGAGAGAAAAAGAGACAGTAGAAAGTGCGTGCAGACAGAGAGAAAGAGACAGTAGAAAGTGCGTGCAGACAGAGAGAAAAAGAGACAGTAGAAAGTGCGTGCAGACAGAGAGAAAATTAGACAGTAGAAAGTGCGTGCAGACAGAGAAAAAGAGACAGTAGGAAGTGAGTGCAGACAGAGAAAAAGAGACAGTAGGAAGTGAGTGCAGACAGAGAGAAAGAGACAGTAGAAATTGCGTGCAGACAGAGGAAAAATAGACAGTAGAAAGTGCATGCAGACAGAGAGAAAAAGAGACAGTAGAAAGTGTGTGCAGACAAAGAGAAATAGACAGTAGGAAGTGCGTGCAGACAGAGAGAAAGAGACAGTAGAAAGTGCGTGCAGTCAGAGAGAAAGAGACAGTAGAAAGTGTGTGCAGTCAGAGAAAAAGAGACAGTAGAAAGTGCGTGCTGACAGAGGGAAAAAGGGACAGTAGAAAGTGTGTGCAGACTGAGAGAAAAAGAGACAGTAGAAAGTGCGTGCAGACAGAGAGAAAGAGACAGTAGAAAGTGTGTGTGGACAGAGAGAAAGAGAGACAGTAGAAAGTGCTTGAAGACAAAGAGAAAAAGACAGTAGAAAGTGCATGCAGACAGAAAGAAAAAGAGACAGTAGAAAGTGCGTGCAGACAGAGAGAAAATTAGACAGTAGAAAGTGCGTGCAGACAGAGAAAAAGAGACAGTAGGAAGTGAGTGCAGACAGAGAAAAAGAGACAGTAGGAAGTGAGTGCAGACAGAGAGAAAGAGACAGTAGAAAGTGTGTGCAGACAGAGAGAAAAAGTGACAGTAGAAAATGTGTGCAGACAGGGAGAAAGAGATACAGTAGAAAGTGCGTGCAGACAGAGAGAAAAAGTGACAGTAGAAAGTGTGTGCAGACAGAGAGAAAGAGACAGTAGAAAGTGCGTGCAGACAGAGAGAAAGAAACAGTAAAAAGTGCGTGCAGACAAAGAGAAAAAGACACAGTAGAAAGTGTGTGCAGACAGAGAGAAAAAGTGACAGTAGAAAGTGTGTGCAGACAGAGAGAAAAAGAGACAGTAGAAGTGTGTGCAGACAGAGCAAAAGAGACAGTAGAAAGTGTGTGCAGACAGAGAAAAAGAGACAGTAGAAAGTGAGTGCAGACAGAGTAAAATAGACAGTAGAAAGTGCGTGCAGACAGAGAGAAAGAGACAGTAGAAAGTGCATGCAAACAGAGAGAAAAAGAGACAGTAGAAAGTGCGTGCAGACAGGGAGAAAAAGATACAGTAGAAAGTGCGTGCAGACAGAGAAAAAAAGAGACAGTAGAAAGTGCGTGCAGACAGAGAGAAAGAGACAGTAGAAATTGCGTGCAGACAGAGAAAAAATAGACAGTAGAAAGTGCATGCAGACAGAGAGAAAAAGAGACAGTAGAAAGTGTGTGCAGACAAAGAGAAATAGACAGTAGGAAGTGCGTGCAGACAGAGAGAAAGAGACAGTAGAAAGTGTGTTCAGACAGAGAGAAAAAGAGATAGTAGAAAGTGTGTGCAGACAGAGAGAAAGAGACAGTAGAAAGTGCGTGCAGTCAGAGAGAAAGAGACAGTAGAAAGTGTGTGCAGTCAGAGAAAAAGAGACAGTAGAAAGTGCGTGCTGACAGAGGGAAAAAGGGACAGTAGAAAGTGTGTGCAGACTGAGAGAAAAAGAGACAGTAGAAAGTGCGTGCAGACAGAGAGAAAGAGACAGTAGAAATTGCGTGCAGACAGACGAAAAATAGACAGTAGAAAGTGCGTGCAGACAGAGAGGAAAAGAGACAGTAGAAAGTGTGTACAGACAAAGAGAAAGAGTGACAGTAGAAAGTGTGTTCAGACAGAGAGAAAAAGAGACAGTAGAAATTGCGTGCAGACAGAGAGAAAAAGAGACAGTAGAAAGTGCGTGCAGACAGAGAGAAAGAGACAGTAGAAAGTGCGTGCAGACAGAGAGAAAAAGAGACAGTAGAAAGTGCGTGCAGACAGAGAGAAAATTAGACAGTAGAAAGTGCGTGCAGACAGAGAAAAAGAGACAGTAGGAAGTGAGTGCAGACAGAGAAAAAGAGACAGTAGGAAGTGAGTGCAGACAGAGAGAAAGAGACAGTAGAAAGTGCGTGCAGACAGGGAGAAAAAGATACAGTAGAAAGTGCGTGCAGACAGAGAAAAAAAGAGACAGTAGAAAGTGCGTGCAGACAGAGAGAAAGAGACAGTAGAAATTGCGTGCAGACAGAGGAAAAATAGACAGTAGAAAGTGCGTGCAGACAGAGAGAAAAAGAGACAGTAGAAAGTGTGTGCAGACAAAGAGAAATAGACAGTAGGAAGTGCGTGCAGACAGAGAGAAAGAGACAGTAGAAAGTGTGTTCAGACAGAGAGAAAAAGAGATAGTAGAAAGTGCGTGCAGACAGAGAGAAAGAGACAGTAGAAAGTGCGTGCAGTCAGAGAGAAAGAGACAGTAGAAAGTGTGTGCAGTCAGAGAAAAAGAGACAGTAGAAAGTGCGTGCAGACAGAGAGAAAAAAAGACAGTAGAAAGCGCGTGCAGACAGAGAGAAAAAGACTCAGTTGAAAGTGTGTGCAGACAAAGAGAAAGAGACAGTAGAAAGTGTGTGCAGAGAGAAAAAGAGACAGTAGAAAGTGCGTGCAGACAAAGAGAAAGAGACAGTAGAAAGTGCGTGCAGACAGAGAGAAAGAGACAGTAGAAAGTGCGTCCAGACAGAGAGAAAAAGAGACAGTAGAAAGTGCATGCAGGCAGAAAAAAAGAGACAGTAGAAAGTGTGTGCCGGCAGAGAGAAAAGAGACAGTAGAAAGAAAGTGTGTGCAGACAGAGAGAAAAGAGACATTAGAAAGTGCGTGCAGTCAGAGAGAAAAAGAGACAGTAGAAAGTGCGTGCAGACAGAGAGAAAAAAGAGACAGTAGAAAGTGTGTGCAGACAGAGAGAAAAAGAGACAGTAGAAAGTGAGTGCAGACAGAGAGAAAGAGACAGTAGAATGTGTGTGCAGACAGAGAGAAAAAGAGACAGTAGAAAGTGTGTCCAGACAGAGAGAAAAAGAAAAGACACAGTAGAAAGTGCGTGTGGACAGAGAGAAAGAGAGACAGTAGAAAGTGCTTGAAGACAAAGAGAAAAAGAGACAGTAGAAAGTGCATGCAGACAGAAAGAAAAAGAGACAGTAGAAAGTGCGTGCAGACAGAGAGAAAATTAGACAGTAGAAAGTGCGTTCAGACAGAGAGAAAAAGAGACAGTAGAAAGTGTGTGCAGACAAAGAGAAAGAGACAGTAGAAAGTGCGTGCATACAGAGGGAAAAGACACAGTAGAAAGTGTGTGCAGACAGAGAGAAAAAGAGACAGTAGAAAGTGCGTGCAGACAGAGAGAAAGAGACAGTAGAAATTGCGTGCAGACAGAGGAAAAATAGACAGTAGAAAGTGCGTGCAGACAGAGAGAAAAAGAGACAGTAGAAAGTGAGTGCAGACAGAGAGAAAGAGACAGTAGAATGTGTGTGCAGACAGAGAGAAAAAGAGACAGTAGAAAGTGTGTGCAGACAGGGGAAAAAAGACACAGTAGAAAGTGCGTGTGGACAGAGAGAAAGAGAGACAGTAGAAAGTGCTTGAAGACAAAGAGAAAAAGAGACAGTAGAAAGTGCATGCAGACAGAAAGAAAAAGAGACAGTAGAAAGTGCGTGCAGACAGAGAGAAAATTAGACAGTAGAAAGTGCGTGCAGACAGAGAAAAAGAGACAGTAGGAAGTGAGTGCAGACAGAGAAAAAGAGACAGTAGGAAGTGAGTGCAGACAGAGAGAAAGAGACAGTAGAAAGTGCGTGCAGACAGGGAGAAAAAGATACAGTAGAAAGTGCGTGCAGACAGAGAGAAAAAGTGACACTAGAAAGTGTGTGCAGACAGAGAGAAAGAGACAGTAGAAAGTGTGTGCAGACAGAGAGAAAGAGACAGTAGAAAGTGAGTGCAGACAGAGAAAAAGAGACAGTAGAAAGTGTGTGCCGACAGAGGGAAAAAGGGACAGTAGAAAGTGTGTGCAGACAAAGAGAAAGAGACAGTAGAAAGTGCGTGCGGACAGAGGGAAAAGACACAGTAGAAAGTGTGTGCAGACAGAGAGAAAAAGAGACAGTAGAAAGTGCGTGCAGACAGAGAGAAAGAGACAGTAGAAATTGCGTGCAGACAGAGGAAAAATAGACAGTAGAAAGTGCGTGCAGACAGAGAGAAAAAGAGACAGTAGAAAGTGTGTGCAGACAAAGAGAAATAGACAGTAGAAAGTGCGTGCAGACAGAGAGAAAGAGACAGTAGAAAGTGCGTGCAGTCAGAGAGAAAGAGACAGTAGAAAGTGTGTGCAGTCAGAGAAAAAGAGACCGTAGAAAGTGCGTGCAGACAGAGAGAAAAATAGACAGTAGAAAGCGCGTGCAGACAGAGAGAAAAAGACTCAGTTGAAAGTGTGTGCAGACAAAGAGAAAGAGACAGTAGAAAGTGTGTGCAGAGAGAAAAAGAGACAGTAGAAAGTGCGTGCAGACAAAGAGAAAGAGACAGTAGAAAGTGCGTGCAGACAGAGAGAAAGAGACAGTAGAAAGTGCGTCCAGACAGAGAGAAAAAGAGACAGTAGAAAGTGAGTGCAGACAGAGAGAAAAAGGGACAGTAGAATGTGTGTGCAGACAGAGAGAAAGAGAGACAGTAGAAAGTGCGTGCCGGCAGAGAGAAAAAGAGACAGTAGAAGGAAAGTGTGTGCAGACAGAGAGAAAAAGAGACATTAGAAAGTGCGTGCAGTCAGAGAGAAAAAGAGACAGTAGAAAGTGCGTGTGGACAGAGAGAAAGAGAGACAGTAGAAAGTGCTTGAAGACAAAGAGAAAAAGAGACAGTAGAAAGTGCATGCAGACAGAAAGAAAAAGAGACAGTAGAAAGTGCGTGCAGACAGAGAGAAAATTAGACAGTAGAAAGTGCGTGCAGAGAGAAAAAGTGACAGTAGAAAGTGAGTGCAGACAGAAAAAGACAGTAGAATGTGTGCAGACAGAGAGAAAAAAGAGAAAAAGAAAGTGTGTGCAGACAGAGAGAAAAAGAGACAGTAGAAAGTGTGTGCAGACAGAGAAAAAGACACAGTAGAAAGTGCGTGCAGAGAGAAAGAGAGAAAAAAGAGACAGAGAAAAGAGACAGCAGAAAGTGCATGCAGACAGAGAGAAAAAGAGACAGTAGAAAGTGCGTGCAGACAGAGAGAAAAGACAGTAGAAAGTGCGTGCAGACAGAGAAAAAAGAGACAGTAGAAAGTGCATGCACAAAGACAGAGACAGTAAGAAAGAAAAGACAGTAGAAAGTGTGTGCAGACAGAGAGAAAAAGAGACAGTAGAAAGTGCGTGCAGACAGAGAAAAGAGACAGTAGAAAGTGCGTGCAGACAGAGGAAAAATAGACAGTAGAAAGTGCGTGCAGACAGAGAGAAAAAGAGACAGTAGAAAGTGAGTGCAGACAGAGAGAAAGAGACAGTAGAATGTGTGTGCAGACAGAGAGAAAAGAGACAGTAGAAAGTGTGTGCAGACAGAGAGAAAAAGAGACAGTAGAAAGTGTGTGCAGACAGGGGAAAAAAGACACAGTAGAAAGTGCGTGTGGACAGAGAGAAAGAGAGACAGTAGAAAGTGGAAGACAAAGAGAAAAAGAGACAGTAGAAAGTGCATGCAGACAGAAAGAAAAAGAGACAGTAGAAAGTGCATGCAGACAGAGAGAAAATTAGACAGTAGAAAGTGCGTGCAGACAGAGAAAAAGAGACAGTAGGAAGTGAGTGCAACAGAGAAAAAGAGACAGTAGGAAGTGAGTGCAGACAGAGAGAAAGAGACAGTAGAAAGTGCGTGCAGACAGAGAGAAAAAGAGACAGTAGAAAGTGCGTGCAGACAGAGAGAAAAAGTGACACTAGAAAGTGTGTGAGACAGTAGAAAGCAGACAGAGAGAAAGAGACAGTAGAAAGTGAGTGCAGACAGAGAAAAAGAGACAGTAGAAAGTGTGTGCAGACAGAGGGAAAAAGGGACAGTAGAAAGTGTGTGCAGACAAAGAGAAAGAAAGAGACACAGTAGAAAGTGACAAAGAGAAAGAGACAGTAGAAAGTGCAGACAGAGAAAAGAGACAGTAGAAAGTGCGTGCAGACAGAAAGTGCAGAGACAAGAGAAAAGAGACAGTAGAAAGTGCGTGCAGACAGAGAGAAAAAGAGACAGTAGAAAGTGCGTGCAGAAAAAGAAAGTGTGTGAGACAGAGAGAAAAAGTGACAGAGAAAAAAGAGACAGTAGAAAGTGCAGACAGAGAAAAAGAGACAGTAGAAAGTGTGTGCAGACAGAGAGAAAAAGAGACAGTAGAAAGTGCGTGCAGACAGAGAGAAAAGAGACAGTAGTGTGAGTGCAGACAGAGAAAAAGAGACACTAGTAGAAAGTGTGTGCAGACAGAGAGAAAAAGAGACAGTAGAAAGTGTGTGCAGACAGGGGAAAAAAGACACAGTAGAAAGTGCGTGTGGACAGAGAGAAAGAGAGACAGTAGAAAGTGCTTGAGACAAAGAGAAAAAGAGACAGTAGAAAGTGCATGCAGACAGAAAGAAAAAGAGACAGTAGAAAGTGCGTGCAGACAGAGAGAAAAATTAGACAGTAGAAAGTGCGTGCAGACAGACAGAGAGAAAAAAGAAACAGTAGAATGTGCGTGCAGACAGAGACAGTAGAAAGTGCGTGCAGACAGAGAAAAAGAGACGTAAAAAGTAGACAAAGAAAGAAAGTGTGTGCAGACAAAGTAAAAAGAGAAGAAAGTGCGTGCAGACAGAGAGAAAAAGTGACACTAGAAAGTGTGTGCAGACAGAGAGAAAGAGACAGTAGAAAGTGTGTGCAGACAGAGAGAAAAGACAGTAGAAAGTGCGTGCAGACAAAGAGAAAAAGAGACAGTAGAAAGTGTGTGCAGACAGAGAGAAAAAGTGACAGTAGAAAGTGTGTGCAGACAGAGAGAAAAAGAGACAGAAAGTGAGTGCAGACAGAGAGAAAAAGGGACAGTAGAAAGAGACAGAGAAAAAGAGACAGTAGAAAGTGTGTGCAGACAGAGAGAAAAAGAGACAGTAGAAAGTGCACAGGCAGAGAAAAAAAGTGACAGTAGAAGACAGAGAGAAAAAGAGACAGTAGAAAGAAAGTAGAGAGAAAAAGAGACAGTAGAAGTGCGTGCAGACAGAGAGAAAAAGAGACAGTAGAAAGTGTGTGCAGACAGAGAGAAAAAGAGACAGTAGAAAGTGAGTGCAGACAGAGAGAAAAGACAGAGAGAAAAAGAGACAGTAGAAAGTGTGTGCAGACAGAGAGAGAAAGAGACAGTAGAAAGTGCGTGCAGACAGAGAGAAAGAGACAGTAGAAAGTGTGTGCAGACAGAGAAAAAAGAGACAGTAGAAAGTGCGTGCAGACAGAGAGAAAAATAGACAGTAGAAAGTGCATGCAGACAGAGAGAAAAAGACTCAGAAAGTGTGCAAGAAAAGAGACAGTAGAAAGTGTGTGCAGAGAAAAAGAGACAGAAAAAGAGACAGTAGAAAGTGCGTGCAGACAGAGAGAAAGAGACAGTAGAAAGTGCATGCAGACAGAGAGAAAAGAGACAGTAGAAAGTGTGTGCAGACAGAGAAAAAAGAGACAGTAGAAAGTGCGTGCCGGCAGAGAGAAAAAGAGACAGTAGAAAGAAAGTGTGTGCAGACAGAGAGAAAAAGAGACATTAGAAAGTGCAGAGAGAAAAAGAGACAGTAGAGAGAAAGAGAAAAAGAGACAGAGACAGTAGAAAGTGTGCAGACAGAGAGAAAAAGAGACAGTAGAAAGTGAGTGCAGACAGAGAGAAAGAGACAGTAGAATGTGTGTGCAGACAGAGAGAAAAAGAGACAGTAGAAAGTGTGTGCAGACAGAGAGAAAAGAGACAGTAGAAAGTGTGTGCAGACAGGGAAAAAGACACAGTAGAAAGTGCGTGTGGACAGAGAGAAAGAGAGACAGAGAAAGTGAGACAGTAGAAAGAGAGAAAAGAGAAAGAAGAGACAGAGAGAAAGTAGAAAGTGCGTGCAGACAGAGAGAAAAAGAGACAGTAGAAAGTGTGTGCAGACAGAAAAAGAGAAAAGAGACAGTAGAAAGTGCGTGCAGACAGAGAGAAAAAGAGACAAAGAGAAAAAGAGACAGTAGAAAGTGTGTGCAGACAGAGAGAAAGAGACAGTAGAAAGTGTGTGCAGACAGAAGAAAAGAGACAAAAAGTGTGACAGACAGAGAAAAGAGGCAGTAGAAAGTGTGTGCAGACAGAGAGAAAAAGACAGAAAGTGCGTGTGGACAGAGAGAAAGAGAAAGTAGAAAGTGCTTGAAGACAAAGAGAAAAAGACAGTAGAAAGTGCATGCAGACAGAAAGAAAAAGAAAGTAGAAAGTGCGTGACAGAGAGAAAATTAGACAGTAGAAAGTGCGTGCAGACAGAGAAAGAGAAAAAGAGACAGTAGAAAAAAGAGACAGTGTGTGCAGACAGAGAGAAAAAGAGACAGTAGAAAGTGCGTGCAGACAGAGAGAGACAGAAAAGAGAGAAAGACACAGTAGAAAGTGCGTGCAGACAGAGAGAAAAAGAGACAGTAGAAGAGGAAAAAGAGACAGTAGAAAGTGTGCAGACAGAGAGAAAAAGACAGTAGAAGTGCGTGCAGACAGTAGAATGTGCAGACAAAGAGAAAAAGAGACAGTAGAAAGTGTGTGCAGACAGAAGAGAAAAAGAGACAGTAGAAAGTGTGTGCAGACAGAGAGAAAAAAAGAAAGAGACAGTAGACAAGTAGAAAGTGCAGACAGAGAGAAAAAGTGACAGTAGAAAGTGTGTGCAGACAGAGAAAAAGAGACAGTAGAAAGTGTGTGCAGACAGAGAGAAAAAGACAGTAGAAAGTGCGATGCAGACAAAGAGAAAAAGAGACAGTAGAAAGTGCGTGCAGACAGAGAGAAAAAGACAGTAGAAAGTGTGTGCAGACAGAGAGAAAAAAGAGACAGTAGAAAGTGAGTGCAGACAGAGAGAAAAAGGGACAGTAGAAAGTGTGTGCAGAGAGACAGTAGAAAGTGTGTGCAGACAGAGAGAAAAGAGACAGTAGAATGCAGGCAGAGTAGAAAGTGTGTGCAGACAGAGAAAAAGAGACAGTAGAAAAAGTGCGTGCAGACAGAGAAAAAGAGACAGTAGAAAGTGCGTGCAGACAGAGAGAAAAAGAGACAGTAGAAAGTGTGTGCAGACAGAGAGAAAAAGAGACAGTAGAAAGTGAGTGCAGACAGAGAGAAAGAGACAGTAGAAAGTGTGTGCAGACAGAGAGAAAAAGAGACAGTAGAGACAGAGAGTAGAAAGTGCGTGCAGTCAGAGAGAAAGAGACAGTAGAAAGTGTGTGCAGTCAGAGAAAAAGAGACAGTAGAAAGTGCGTGCAGACAGAGAGAAAAATAGACAGTAGAAAGCGCGTGCAGACAGAGAGAAAAAGACTCAGTTGAAAGTGTGTGCAGACAAAGAGAAAGAGACAGTAGAAAGTGTGTGCAGAGAGAAAAAGAGACAGTAGAAAGTGCGTGCAGACAAAGAGAAAGAGACAGTAGAAAGTGCGTGCAGACAGAGAGAAAGAGACAGTAGAAAGTGCGTCCAGACAGAGAGAAAAGAGACAGTAGAAAGTGCATGCAGACAGAGAGAAAAAGAGACAGTAGAATGTGTGTGCAGACAGAGAGAAAAAGAGACAGTAGAAAGTGCGTGCCGGCAGAGAGAAAAAGAGACAGTAGAAAGAAAGTGTGTGCAGACAGAGAGAAAAAGAGACATTAGAAAGTGCGTGCAGTCAGAGAGAAAAAGAGACAGTAGAAAGTGCGTGCAGACAGAGAGAAAAAGAGACAGAGACAGTAGAAAGTGTGTGCAGACAGAGAGAAAAAGAGACAGTAGAAAGTGAGTGCAGACAGAGAGAAAGAGACAGTAGAATGTGTGTGCAGACAGAGAGAAAAAGAGACAGTAGAAAGTGTGTGCAGACAGAGAGAAAAAGAGACAGTAGAAAGTGTGTGCAGACAGGGGAAAAAAGACACAGTAGAAAGTGCGTGTGGACAGAGAGAGACAGTAGAAAGTGCTTGAAGACAAAGAGAAAAAAGAGACAGTAGAAAGTGCATGCAGACAGAAAGAAAAAGACAGTAGAAAGTGCGTGCAGACAGAGAGAAAAATTAGACAGAGAAAGTGCGTGCAGACAGAGAAAAAAGTGACAGTAGAAAGTGTGTGCAGACAGAGAGAAAGAGACAGTAGAAAGTGCGTGTAGACAAAGCGAAAAAGAGGCAGTAGAAAGTGCGTGCAGACAGGGAGAAAAAGAAACAGTAGAAAGTGCGTGCAGACAGAGAGAAAATTAGACAGTAGAAAGTGCGTGCAGACAAAGAGAAAAAGAGACAGTAGAAAATGTGTGCAGACAAAGAGAAAGAGACAGTAGAAAGTGTGTGCAGACAAAGAGAAAGAGACAGTAGAAAGTGCGTGTAGACAAAGCGAAAAAGAGGCAGTAGAAAGTGCGTGCAGACAGAGAGAAAAAGTGACACTAGAAAGTGTGTGCAGACAGAGAGAAAGAGACAGTAGAAAGTGTGTGCAGACAGAGAGAAAAAGACAGTAGAAAGTGCGTGCAGACAAAGAGAAAAAGAGACAGTAGAAAGTGCGTGCAGACAGAGAGAAAAAGTGACAGTAGAAGTGTGTGCAGACAGAGAGAAAGAGACAGTAGAAAGTGAGTGCAGACAGAGAGAAAAAGGGACAGTAGAAAGTGTGTGCAGACAGAGAAAAAGAGACAGTAGAAAGTGTGTGCAGACAGAGAAAAAGAGACAGTAGAAAGTGAGTGCAGACAGAGAAAAATAGACAGTAGAAAGTGCGTGCAGACAGAGAAAAGAGACAGTAGAAAGTGCGTCCAGACAGAGAGAAAAAGAGACAGTAGAAAGTGCATGCAGGCAGAGAAAAAAGAGACAGTAGAAAGTGTGTGCCGGCAGAGAGAAAAAGAGACAGTAGAAAGAAAGTGCGTGCAGTCAGAGAGAAAAAGAGACAGTAGCAAGTGCGTGCAGACAGAGAGAAAAAGAGACAGTAGAAAGTGTGTGCAGACAGAGAGAAAAGAGACAGTAGAAAGTGAGTGCAGACAGAGAGAAAGAGACAGTAGAATGTGTGTGCAGACAGAGAGAAAAAGAGACAGTAGAAAGTGTGTGCAGACAGAGAGAAAAAGAGACAGTAGAAAGTGTGTGCAGACAGGGGAAAAAAGACACAGTAGAAAGTGCGTGTGGACAGAGAGAAAGAAAGACAGTAGAAAGTGCGTGCAGACAGAGAGAAAGAGACAGTAGAAATTGCGTGCAGACAGAGGAAAAATAGACAGTAGAAAGTGCGTGCAGACAGAGAGAAAAAGAGACAGTAGAAAGTGAGTGCAGACAGAGAGAAAGAGACAGTAGAATGTGTGTGCAGACAGAGAGAAAAGAGACAGTAGAAAGTGTGTGCAGACAGAGAGAAAAAGACACAGTGAAAGTGTGCAGACAGGGGAAAAAGACACAGTAGAAAGTGCGTGTGGACAGAGAGAAAGAGAAAGTAGAAAGTGCTTGAAGACAAAGAGTAGACAGAAAGAAAAAGAGACAGTAGAAAGTGCGTGCAGACAGAGAGAAAATTAGACAAAAAGAGACAGAGAAAAAAGAGACAGTAGAAAGTGCAGACAGAGAGACAGAGACAGTAGGAAGTGAAGACAGACAGTAGAAAGTGCGTGCAGACAGGGAGAAAAAGATACAGTAGAAAGTGCGTGCAGACAGAGAGAAAAAGTGACACTAGAAAGTGTGTGCAGACAGAGAGAAAGAGACAGTAGAAAGTGTGTGTGCAGACAGAGAGAAAGAGACAGTAGAAAGTGAGTGCAGACAGAGAAAAGAGACAGTAGAAAGAGGGAAAAAGGGACAGTAGAAAGTGTGTGCAGACAAAGAGAAAGAGACAGTAGAAAGTGTGTGCAGAGAGAAAAAGGAGACAGTAGAAAGTGCGTGCAGACAAAGAAAAGAGACAGAGAGAAAGAGACAGTAGAAAGTGCGTCCAGACAGAGAGAAAAAGAGACAGTAGAAAGTGCATGCAGACAGAGAGAAAAAGAGACAGTAGAAAGTGTGTGCAGACAGAGAGAAAAAGGGACAGTAGAAAGTGCGTGCAGACAGAGAGAAAAAAGAGACAGTAGAAAGAAAGTGTGTGCAGACAGAGAGAAAAAGAGACATTAGAAAGTGCTTGCAGACACTAGAAAGTGTGTGCAGACAGAGAGAAAGAGACAGTAGAAAGTGTGTGCAGACAGAGAGAAAAAAGACAGTAGAAAGTGCGTGCAGACAAAGAGAAAAAGAGACAGTAGAAAGTGCGTGCAGACAGAGAAAAAGTGACAGAGAAAGTGAGACAGAGAGAAAAAGAGACAGTAGAAAGTGAGTGCAGACAGAGAGAAAAAGGGACAGTAGAAAGTGTGTGCAGACAGAGAAAAAGAGACAGTAGAAAGTGTGTGCAGACAGAGAAAAGAGACAGTAGAAAGTGCATGCAGACAGAGAAAAAAGAGACAGTAGAAAGTGTGTGCAGGCAGAGAAAAAAAGAGACAGTAGAAAGAAAGTGCGTGCAGTCAGAGAGAAAAAAGCAAGTGCGTGCAGACAGAGAAAAAAAGAGACAGTAGAAAGTGTGTGCAGACAGAGAGAAAAAGAGACAGTAGAAAGTGAGTGCAGACAGAGAGAAAGAGACAGTAGAAAGTGTGTGCAGACAGAGAGAAAAAGAGACAGTAGAAAGTGTGTGCAGACAGAGAGAGAAAGAGACAGTAGAAAGTGCGTGCAGTCAGAGAGAAAGAGACAGTAGAAAGTGTGTGCAGTCAGAGAAAAAGAGACAGTAGAAAGTGCGTGCAGACAGAGAGAAAAATAGAAAAAAGCGCGTGCAGACAGAGAGAAAAAGACTCAGTTGAAAGTGTGTGCAGACAAAGAGAAAGAGACAGTAGAAAGTGTGTGCAGAAAAGAGACAGTAGAGAAAAAGAGACAGTAGAAAGTGCGTGCAGACAGAGAGAAAGAGACAGTAGAAAGTGTGCAGACAGAGAGAAAAAGAGACAGTAGAAAGTGCATGCAGACAGAGAGAAAAAGAGACAGTAGAAAGTGTGTGCAGACAGAGAGAAAAAGAAAAAAAGAGAGAAAGTAGAAAGAAAGTGTGTGCAGACAGAGAGAAAGACATTAGAAAGTGCGTGCAGTCAGAGAGAAAAAGAGACAGTAGAAAGTGCGTGCAGACAGAGAGAAAAAGAGAGACAGAGACAGTAAAGTGTGTGCAGACAGAGTGCAGACAGAGACAGTAGAATGTGTGTGCAGACAGAGAGAAAAAAGAGACAGTAGAAAGTGTGTGCAGACAGAGAGAAAAAGAGACAGTAGAAAGTGTGTGCAGACAGGGGAAAAAAGACACAGTAGAAAGTGCGTGTGGACAGAGAGAAAGAGAGACAGTAGAAAGTGCTTGAAGACAAAGAGAAAAAGAGACAGTAGAAAGTGCATGCAGACAGAAAGAAAAAGACAGTAGAAAGTGCGTGCAGACAGAGAGAAAATTAGACAGTAGAAAGTGCGTGCAGACAGAGAGAAAAAGTGACAGTAGAAAGTGTGTGCAGACAGAGAGAAAGAGAAAAAAGTGCGTGTAGACAAAGTAGAAAGTGCGTGCAGACAGGGAGAAAAAGAAACAGTAGAAAGTGCAGACAGAGAGAAAATTAGACAGTAGAAAGTGCGTGCAGACAAAGAGAAAAAGAGACAGTAGAAAATGTGTGCAGACAAAGAGAAAGAGACAGTAGAAAGTGTGTGCAGACAAAGAGAAAGAGACAGAAAGTGCGTGTAGACAAAGCGAAAAAAATTAGAGGCAGTAGAAAGTGCGTGCAGACAGAGAGAAAAAGTGACACTAGAAAGTGTGTGCAGACAGAGAGAAAGAGACAGTAGAAAGTGTGTGCAGACAGAGAGAAAAAGACAGTAGAAAGTGCGTGCAGACAAAGAGAAAAAGAGACAGTAGAAAGTGCGTGCAGACAGAGAAAAAAGTGACAGTAGAAAGTGTGTGCAGACAGAGAGAAAAAGAGACAGTAGAAAGTGAGTGCAGACAGAGAGAAAAAGGGACAGTAGAAAGTGTGTGCAGACAGAGAAAAAGAGACAGTAGAAAGTGTGTGCAGACAGAGAAAAAGAGACAGTAGAAAGTGAGTGCAGACAGAGAAAAATAGACAGTAGAAAGAGACAGAGAGAAAGAGACAGTAGAAAGTGCAGACAGAGAGAAAAAGAGACAGTAGAAAGTGCATGCAGGCAGAGAGACAGTAGAAAGTGTGTGCCGGCAGAAGAAAAAGAGACAGTAGAAAGAAAGTGCGTGCAGTCAGAGAGAAAAGAGACAGTAGAAGTGCGTGCAGACAGAGAAAAAGAGACAGTAGAAAGTGTGTGCAGACAGAGAAAAAAGAGACAGTAGAAAGTGAGTGCAGACAGAGAGAAAGAGACAGTAGAATGTGTGTGCAGACAGAGAGAAAAAGAGACAGTAGAAAGTGTGTGCAGACAGAGAGAAAAAGAGACAGTAGAAAGTGTGTGCAGACAGGGGAAAAAAGACACAGTAAAAGTGCGTGTGGACAGAGAGAAAGAAAGACAGTAGAAAGTGCTTGAAGACAAAGAGAAAAAAGTAGAAAGTGCATGCAGACAGAAAGAAAAAGAGACAGTAGAAAGTGCGTGCAGACAGAGAGAAAATTAGACAGTAGAAAGTGCGTGCAGACAGAGAAAAAGAGACAGTAGGAAGTGAGTGCAGACAGAGAAAAAGAGACAGTAGGAAGTGAGTGCAGACAGAGAGAAAGAGACAGTAGAAAGTGCGTGCAGACAGAGAGAAAAAGAGACAGTAGAAAGAGCGTGCAGACAGAGAGAAAAAGTGACAGTAGAAAATGTGTGCAGACAGGGAGAAAGAGATACAGTAGAAAGTGCGTGCAGACAGAGAAAAAAGTGACACTAGAAAGTGTGTGCAGACAGAGAGAAAGAGACAGTAGAAAGTGTGTGCAGACAGAGAGAAAAAGAGACAGTAGAAAGAGCGTGCAGACAGAGAGAAAAAGTGACAGTAGAAAATGTGTGCAGACAGGGAGAAAGAGATACAGTAGAAAGTGCGTGCAGACAGAGAGAAAAGTGACACTAGAAAGTGTGTGCAGACAGAGAGAAAGAGACAGTAGAAAGTGTGTGCAGACAGAGAGAAAGAGAGACAGTAGAAAGTGTGTGCAGACAGAGCAAAGAGACAGTAGAAAGTGTGTGCAGACAGAGAAAAAGAGACAGTAGAAAGTGAGTGCAGACAGAGAAAAATAGACAGTAGAAAGTGCGTGCAGACAGAGAAAAGAGACAGTAGAAAGTGCATGCAGACAGAGAGAATAGAGACAGTAGAAAGTGCATGCAGGCAGAGAAAAAAAGATACAGTAGAAAGTGCGTGCCGACAGAGGGAAAAAGGGACAGTAGAAAGTGTGTGCAGACAGAGGGAAAAGACACAGTAGAAAGTGTGTGCAGACTGAGAGAAAAAGAGACAGTAGAAAGTGCGTGCAGACAGAGAGAAAGAGACAGTAGAAATTGCGTGCAGACAGAGGAAAAATAGACAGTAGAAAGTGCGTGCAGACAGAGAGGAAAATAGACAGTAGAAAGTGTGTGCAGACAAAGAGAAATAGACAGTAGAAAGTGCGTGCAGACAGAGAGAAAGAGAGACAGTAGAAAATGTGTGCAGACAAAGAGAAAGAGACAGTAGAAAGTGCGTGTAGACAAAGCGAAAAAGAGGCAGTAGAAAGTGCGTGCAGACAGAGAGAAAAAGTGACACTAGAAAGTGTGTGCAGACAGAGAGAAAGAGACAAGAAAGTGTGTGCAGACAGAGAGAAAAAGACAGTAGAAAGTGCGTGCAGACAAAGAGAAAAAGAGACAGTAGAAAGTGCGTGCAGACAGAGAAAAAAGTGACAGTAGAAAGTGTGTGCAGACAGAGAGAAAAAGAGACAGTAGAAAGTGAGTGCAGACAGAGAGAAAAAGGGACAGTAGAAAGTGTGTGCAGACAGAGAAAAAGAGACAGTAGAAAGTGTGTGCAGACAGAGAGAAAAAGAGACAGTAGAAAGTGCATGCAGGCAGAGAAAAAAAGAGACAGTAGAAAGTGTGTGCAGACAGAGAGAAAAAGAGACAGTAGAAAGTGAGTGCAGACAGAGAGAAAGAGACAGTAGAATGTGTGTGCAGACAGAGAGAAAAAGAGACAGTAGAAAGTGTGTGCAGACAGAGAGAAAAGAGACAGTAGAAAGTGCGTGCAGTCAGAGAGAAAGAGACAGTAGAAAGTGTGCAGTCAGAGAAAAAGAGACAGAGAAAAGCAGACAGAGAGAAAAATAGACAGTAGAAAGCGCGTGCAGACAGAGAGAAAAAAGACTCAGTTGAAAGTGTGTGCAGACAAAGAGAAAGAGACAGTAGAAAGTGTGTGCAGAGAGAAAAAGAGACAGTAGAAAGTGCGTGCAGACAAAGAGAAAGAGACAGTAGAAAGTGCGTGCAGACAGAGAGAAAAGAGACAGTATAAAGTGCGTCAGACAGAGAGAAAAAAGAGACAGTAGAAAGTGCATGCAGACAGAGAGAAAAAGAGACAGTAGAAAAGACAGAGAGAAAAAGAGACAGTAGAAAGTGCGTGCCGGCAGAGAGAAAAAGAGACAGTAGAAAGAAAGTGTGTGCAGACAGAGAGAAAAAGAGACATTAGAAAGTGCGTGCAGTCAGAGAGAAAAAGAGACAGTAGAAAGTGCAGACAGAGAGAAAAAGAGACAGAGACAGTAGAAAGTGTGTGCAGACAGAGAGAAAAAGAGACAGTAGAAAGTGAGTGCAGACAGAGAGAAAGAGACAGTAGAATGTGTGTGCAGACAGAGAGAAAAAGAGACAGTAGAAAGTGTGTGCAGACAGAGAGAAAAAGAGACAGTAGAAAGTGTGTGCAGACAGGGGAAAAAAGACACAGTAGAAAGTGCGTGTGGACAGAGAGAAAGAGAGACAGTAGAAAGTGCTTGAAGACAAAGAGAAAAAGAGACAGTAGAAAGTGCATGCAGACAGAAAGAAAAAGAGACAGTAGAAAGTGCGTGTAGACAGGGAGAAAAAGAAACAGTAGAAAGTGCGTGCAGACAGAGAGAAAATTAGACAGTAGAAAGTGAGTGCAGACAGAGAGAAAATTAGACAGTAGAAAGTGCGTGCAGACAGAGAGAAAAAGTGACAGTAGAAAGTGTGTGCAGACAGAGAGAAAGAGACAGTAGAAAGTGCGTGTAGACAAAGCGAAAAAGAGGCAGTAGAAAGTGCGTGCAGACAGGGAGAAAAAGAAACAGTAGAAAGTGCGTGCAGACAGAGAGAAAATTAGACAGTAGAAAGTGCGTGCAGACAAAGAGAAAAAGAGACAGTAGAAAATGTGTGCAGACAAAGAGAGACAGTAGAAAGTGCGTGTAGACAAAGCGAAAAAGAGGCAGTAGAAAGTGCGTGCAGACAGAGAGAAAAAGTGACACTAGAAAGTGTGTGCAGACAGAGAAAAGAGACAGTAGAAAGTGAGTGCAGACAGAGAGAAAAAGGGACAGTAGAAAGTGTGTGCAGACAGAGAAAAAGAGACAGTAGAAAGAGACAGAGAAAAAGAGACAGTAGAAAGTGAGTGCAGACAGAGAAAAATAGACAGTAGAAAGTGCGTGCAGACAGAGAGAAAGAGACAGTAGAAAGTGCGTCCAGACAGAGAGAAAAAGAGACAGTAGAAAGTGCATGCAGGCAGAGAAAAAAAGAGACAGTAGAAAGTGTGTGCCGGCAGAGAGAAAAAGAGACAGTAGAAAGAAAGTGCGTGCAGTCAGAGAGAAAAAGAGACAGTAGAAAGTGTGTGCAGACAGAGAGAAAAAGAGACAGTAGAAAGTGAGTGCAGACAGAGAGAAAGAGACAGTAGAAAGTGAGTGCAGACAGAGAGAAAGAGACAGTAGAATGCAGACAGAGAGAAAAAGAGACAGTAGAAAGTGTGTGCAGACAGAGAGAAAAAGAGACAGTAGAAAGTGTGTGCAGACAGGGGAAAAAAAGACACAGTAGAAAGTGCGTGTGGACAGAGAGAAAGAAAGACAGTAGAAAAAGACAAAGACAGTAGAAAGTGCATGCAGACAGAAAGAAAAAGAGACAGTAGAAAGTGCGTGCAGACAGAGAGAAAAATTAGACAGTAGAAAGTGCGTGCAGACAGAGAAAAAGAGACAGTAGGAAGTGAGTGCAGACAGAGAAAAAGAGACAGTAGGAAGTGAGTGCAGACAGAGAGAAAGAGACAGTAGAAAGAGCGTGCAGACAGAGAAAAAAGTGACAGTAGAAAATGTGTGCAGACAGGGAGAAAGAGATACAGTAGAAAGTGCGTGCAGACAGAGAGAAAAAGTGACACTAGAAAGTGTGTGCAGACAGAGAGAAAGAGACAGTAGAAAGTGTGTGCAGACAGAGAGAAAAAGAGACAGTAGAAAGAGCGTGCAGACAGAGAGAAAAAGTGACAGTAGAAAATGTGTGCAGACAGGGAGAAAGAGATACAGTAGAAAGTGCGTGCAGACAGAGAGAAAAAGTGACACTAGAAAGTGTGTGCAGACAGAGAGAAAGAGACAGTAGAAAGTGTGTGCAGACAGAGAGAAAGAGAGACAGTAGAAAGTGTGTGCAGACAGAGCAAAAGAGACAGTAGAAAGTGTGTGCAGACAGAGAGAAAGAGACAGTAGAAAGTGAGTGCAGACAGAGAAAAATAGACAGTAGAAAGTGCGTGCAGACAGAGAAAAGAGACAGTAGAAAGTGCATGCAGACAGAGAGAATAGAGACAGTAGAAAGTGCATGCAGGCAGAGAAAAAAAGATACAGTAGAAAGTGCGTGCCGACAGAGGGAAAAAGGGACAGTAGAAAGTGTGTGCAGACAGAGGGAAAAGACACAGTAGAAAGTGTGTGCAGACTGAGAGAAAAAGAGACAGTAGAAAGTGCGTGCAGACAGAGAGAAAGAGACAGTAGAAATTGCGTGCAGACAGAGGAAAAATAGACAGTAGAAAGTGCGTGCAGACAAAGAGAAATAGACAGTAGAAAGTGCGTGCAGACAGAGAGAAAGAGACAGTAGAAAGTGTGTGCAGACAGAGAGAAAGAGACAGTAGAAAGTGTGTGCAGACAGAGAGAAAAAGAGACAGTAGAAATTGCGTGCAGACAGAGAAAAAAGAGACAGTAGAAAGTGCGTGCAAGTGCGTGCAGACAGAGAGAAAAAGAGACAGTAGAAGTGCGTGCATACAGAGGAAAAATAGACAGTAGAAAATGCATGCAGACAGAGAGAAAGAGACAGTAGAAAGTGAGTGCAGACAGAGGAAAGAGACAGTAGAAAGTGCGTGCAGACAGAGAGAAAGAGACAGTAGAAATTGCGTGCAGACAGAGAAAGAGACAGTAGAAATTGCGTGCAGACAGAGAAAGAGACAGTAGAAAGTGTGTGCAGACAGAGAGAAAGAGACAGTAGAAAGTGTGTGCAGACAGAGAGAAAGAGACAGTAGAAAGTGCGTGCAGACAGAGAGAAAGAGACAGTAGAAAGTGCGTGCAGACAGAGAGGAAGAGACAGTAGAAAGTGAGTGCAGACAGAGAGAAAGAGACAGTAGAAAGTGCGTGCAGACAGAGAGAAAGACACATTAGAAAGTGCGTGCAGACAGAGAGAAAGGGCATTCTATGCCATCAAAAAGGAACATAAATTTCAACATACCAATTAGGATCTGGCTAAAAATACTTGAATCAGTCATAGAGCCCATCGCCCTTTACGGTTGTGAGGTCTGGGGTCCGCTCACCAACCAAGACTTCACAAAATGGGACAAACACCAAATTTAGACTCTGCATACAGAATTCTGCAAAAATATCCTGTGTACAACGTAGAACACCAAATAATGCATGCAGAGCAGAATTAGGCCGATACCCACTAATTATCAAAATCCAGAAAAGAGCTGTTAAATTCTACAACCACCTAAAAGGAAGCGATTCCAAAACCTTCCATAACAAAGCCATCACCTACAGAGAGATGAACCTGGAGAAGAGTCCCCTAAGCAAGCTGGTCCTGGGGCTCTGTTCCCAAACACAAACACACCCCACAGAGCCCCAGGACAGCAGCACAATTAGACCCAACCAAATCATGAGAAAACAAAAAGATAATTACTTGACACATTGGAAAGAATGAACAAAAAAACAGAGCAAACTAGAATGCTATTTGGCCCTAAACAGAGAGTACACCGTGGCAGAATACCTGTCCACTGTGACTGACCCAAACTTAAGGAAAGCTTTGACTATGTACAGACTTAGTGAGCATAGCCTTACTATTGAGAAAGGCCGCCGTAGACAGACCTGGCTCTCAAGAGAAGACAGGCTATGTGCACACTGCCCACAAAATGAGGTAGAAACTGAGCTGCCCTTCCTAACCTCCTGTCCAATGTATGACCATTTTAGAGACACATATTTCCCTCAGATTACACAGATCCACAAAGAATTCGAAAACAAATCCAATTTTGATAAACTCCGATATCTACTGGATGAAATTCCACAGTGTGTCATCACAGCAGCAAGATTTGTGACCTGTTGCCACCTCTCCTTCCAGTTCTCTGCTGCCAATGACTGGAACGAACTACAAAAATCTCTGAAACTGGAAACACTTATCTCCCTCACTAGCTTTAAGCACCAACTGTCAGAGCATCTTACAGATTACTGCACCTGTACATAGCATTTACATTACATTTAAGTCATTTAGCAGACGCTCTTATCCAGAGCGACTTACAAATTGGTGCATTCACCTTATGACATCCAGTGGAACAGCCACTTTACAATAGTGCATCTAAATCTTTTAAGGGGGGTGGGGGGGTAGAAGGATTACTTTCCCAACTGTATTTTATTTATTTATTTATTTTGCTCCTTTGCACTCCATTATTTTTATTTCTACTTTGCACATTCTTCCATTGCAAAACTACCATTCCAGTGTTTTACTTGCTATATTGTATTTACTTTGCCACCATGGCCTTTTTTGCCTTTACCTCCCCTTCTCACCTGATTTGCTCACATTGTATATAGACTTGTTTATACTGTATTATTGACTGTATGTTTGTTTTACTCCATGTGTAACTCTGTGTCGTTGTATCTGTCGAACTGCTTTGCTTTATCTTGGCCAGGTCACAATTGTAAATGAGAACTTGTTCTCAACTTGCCTACCTGGTTAAATAAAGGTTAAATAAATAAATAAATAAAGAAAAGAAAGGGCAACCAGTGAAGAACAAACACCATTGTAAATACAACCCATATTTATGCGTATTTATTTTCCCTTGTGTACTTTAACCATTTGTACATCGTTACAACACTGTATATATATATATATATATATATATATATATAATATGACATTTGTAATGTCTTTATTGTTTTGAAACTTCTGTATGTGTAATGTTTACTGTTCATTTTTATTGTTTATTTCACTTTTGTATATTATCTACCTCACTTGCTTTGGAAATGTTAACACATGTTTCCCATGCCAATAAAGCCCCTTGAATTGAATTGAATTGAGAAAGAGACAGTAGAAAGTGTGTGCAGACAGCGAGACGGTCTGTGCTGTGCTGCAGTGCCTCTGTCTTTACAGGAGCATGATGTGACAGACAGCTCTCTCTGTGGGGTCAGGGGTCAGCTCTAATTGGGTTAATGGACACAGAGAACCAAAACAAACAGATCTCAGGTCAGCCCAGATCAGAGGCCAAGCAGCGTCGCCCAGAACCAGAGAGGAACAACAAACGAGCAAACAGAAGCCCCGAGACACAACACTGCCACATAACAACAGGCTAGGGTTACAGGGCAACACTTAATACAGTCTATGTAGTTGTCCTTATGACATGTAGTTACTTTGATACTATTTTGGTCACTAGAATATCTAGTGGTAGAATTGGTACAATTCTAAAAGTAGTCTAAAATGAGTTACTGGTATTTATACACAAAAGAACTACACACCACAAGGGAAACATAAACTTTGACTAGTTACATTACAGCAGTACACTGAGCATGAATGATTGACATTTCACAGTTTGGCACTAGATCATGACATCTAAGATTCCGGAAATGTCAACCCAATCCTGGGATTCCCATTGGCTTAGTGTTGCATGTGAACTCTAACTTACTGTAAATGACTAATCATACTACGAACTTGAGTCTGTAATACCACAATGCCCATTGGCTTAGCAAATAAATATCCCTGATGGAGGGGGTACAAGACGCGGAGACAGCACCTTCCGATCCGCAACAGGAAGTAGCAGGGAAAACACTTACTGAGGAGTCATTAAAGAGCTCTAACCCTAACCCTAACCTGACACTAACACCCAAAACATGAGAACAACAGGCTACGTAGGATTTCTACTGTATCTGATATTATATCTGGTGGCATGTGATTGTAAGTGACATCAAATGTTGCCCTCCCCATAGAACAGTCAGAGGAACTCTAAAAAGTAATCACTCATAACACGCCACAGAGCCGAAGCCAGTGTCGATCTAATGGTCTCCTCCGTAAAACGTCTGTCCAGCTGTTAAGCACCTGCATCCATCTCTCTCATACAGATTCTGTTTAGACGATTTGGCACTGAATGTGTCAGAGTGTGTGTCTCTGTGTGAGTTCACGGAAGCCTGAGGTGTGCGTGTTTGTCGGACTACGGAAGGACTGTGTGTGAGTGCATTGTGACAGAGTTAGGATCTGTTTGGGTCAATAACGAGGAGAGGCAGCACTGTGTCACTCAGCAAGATAAACAGTGTCAGAGTTTAAAACAGCCCAGACCCCTCTGTCCACACACACACTCACACGCACACTCCCTGTTGCTTAGGGGAAACCCCAGACATTTCACCATTGTGTGGTAGCCCTGAACTAGACCACCTGATTGATCTAGTCAAAGGCTTGTTGATTAGTTAACAAGCTGAATCAGGTGTGCTAGCGCTGGAATAGATCAAATACATGGCTGGGGTTCTGGTAAGGTATCTCCTCTATATTTCTACAAACACCTCCATGCCACATAGCACCTCTTCTTTATCTTTACACAAGCCTCTCTCTCTCTCTCCTCTCTACATCCTCTCTCCTCTCTTTCCCCAGTAGCTTCAGGCAGGCAAAGCCACCAGCCAACTGTCTAACTTGTCCTGATGTTGTCATCATGCCACCCAGTGACAGCGTAAACACCTCCATCAGCTCCGGTGGGAGGGGGGGTGCTGCAAGGGGCCCGCGACTTTAACTACCTTTAATTGTCCAAACTTTTGTTTGACATCACAGGAAAACATCCCAGCATCAATCTAGAGCCAATTACAGCAAGTTCACGCCAGGCAGGTGGAGTCAACGCCTATCGGGCCTCTGTCGCCGTGACACCAGGATGATTGATCACCGCGCCGCGGCAACGGCTCTCTAACCTGATCAGCCAAATTACCGTGGCGACCGCGGGGGCCATCTGAGCCTCGCACCGCAAATTAAATCCACAGCACTCGTCAGATCACACGCACACACACGCACACACACATCACACTTACATCACACACCCAAGGCAGACTACATCCTCTTGTCCTCTCAATCAGAGAGAGAGAGAGAGAGAGAGAGAGAGAGAGAGAGAGAGAGAGAGAGAGAGAGAGAGAGAGAGAGAGAGAGAGAGAGAGAGAGACCGCCACCATTGTCCCAGGGGACCACAGCACCAGGTGATGGGAACGGCCGGAGGACATGAAGACATATTAATGTACTAAAGACTTAATGAAGCTCAGTCCAGTACTCAGAGAGAAGAGAGAGGCTACCGGAGTGGAGGGTCTCGTGTTTACTTTATTAGTTTACAGCAGATTAATGGGGCTAATCATTTAAGTGATGGAGATGGATTACCCTCTCAAAGCTGGCCCTGGCCCCAATACCAACCACTCCTTACCACCCCCACCACCACTCCTCTTCTCTCCCCTCTGGATCGCCCACCTCTCTCTCTCCCTGCTTGGCCAGTCTTAAAGCAACATGGAGGGAGGGCGCATCGCAGAGGGCGCATCTTTTGAGCCTAAAAGGAAGACAATCTGTGCAAAAGTGTAAGAGTAGACCCTGCCGCAAATAGATGATCTAACAGGGATTCAACTGCACAGATTCAAAAAAGAGAAAGTGACTGACTACATGTGTGTGTGGGGGCGGGGGACTGCTTTTATGATTTCCATTCTGAATCTTAAATGGGGGGAACAGAATCACTGTCAAACCTTGACGTGGAAATGGATTATCTCTCTGATATATCAAAGGTACAACTTCGTTGTAACCGTATCTGATGAAATAGACCGGATGCAATAGTGCACGAGCCTACTGTGAAACCGCAAATCAAGATGAGGTCATAATGTAAACTGAGGCAGGGCCTGTTCGTTGTCTCATTGGGTTTGGGTCTGTGCTTGAGGTTGATGGCGCAGCAGACGGCTTCACTTTATGGCAAATTAGGACACCATTGTCACTGTGGCCCAGCCCCTTAGACAGGATATTGCATCGCTTTGCTGGTAATAAAAGTGTCACACATGCACACTCCTCTTTACATCTCCCTCCTCCAACTCCTCCTACCATCTCCATCACTCCGCCCGCTGCTGGCAGTATTTGAGTAACACAGCGTCCACCAAGAAGTTTAATTACTGTCTCCTCTTTCTCTATTTCTCTTTCAATCCCCCCCCTTCCCACTCTCCTACCCACTGCAAGATAGATCTCAGTGTCAGAGGCCCTGACACATGAAGACAGAGCGCAGGTACCACTACATATGCATGCACAAGTGTACACACACACACACACACACACACACACACACACACACACACACACACACACACACACACACACACACACACACACACACACACACACACACACACACACACACACACACACACACACACACACACACACACACACACACACACACACACACACTTTCTGTCCCTCAATTCCCGCTCTCTCTGATTTCGTCGCTACAGGGGAACGCGGTCAGAGTATTGTTCCAAGACAGAGTGCAGGGTGTGGACTGAGATATAAATCAGAGTCAGTGTTATGTAAAGTTTAGATCAGAATGTGCACGCAGGAGAAGAGCTCATTCTAAACAGCACTTAACCCGTAAGAGGCTACAGTAACATACATATAATAGTAGGTCCATTTAAAGTGTTATATACATGCGGTGGTGCATCAATGTATAACAAACGCAAAACCTCCCAAAGTTACATTGACTGATACTGTACTCATATATGCACACCAACTAGCCTAACCGTTAAATCCCTCGACTGCAAACAAACCCCGAAACCGCATAATCACATATTCAAACATACACACACATATCCTCACAAATATTTACACGGCCTAAACCAATAAACAATACCACACAGTAATGGATTACAGTTTCTCAATCGTGTAGGCTTTTAAGCATTTTTTGGAACAATTGTGCCTTCTCAAAATCTTAAATGCATTCATCAAAAGGACACGACTGCCCATATAAAAATATATATATTTAAAAAAGGCAACCGTACTTATCTCTTGAGTCAAAGCAGGCAAAAAGGAAAGTTAGTCTGTGTTTTAGAAATCCCAGTAGTTCAACAGATTTTCTTTGCCGTCTCTAAATCATGACAATCCAAATTGATAAGGTGCGGAATGATGGGCAATTACTGTCATTTTATGCTTATTTCACGAAGCAATTCATACACATCAAATTAAATATTACTCCTGATAAAAACAAATGTATAAATAAATAGGCTAAGCACATTGTGTGCGGGATTCAATTACCGGTATCATCACAATCACAATTCCATATATTAATTCAATACAAATGTTGGTTTGCTCATAGTTTTGTAGACTTTCCATTGTTGCACAGAAACACAATCCACAATAGAAATAAGGAAAGGTGAACACAAATGAAGGAACACAACTGAAATGAGTGTATGGCCGTCAATCCACACCAAAGCAAAGCTCCATAATGTAAGGTCACAACTGAAATGAGTGTATGGCCGTCAATCCACACCAAAGCAAAGCTCCATAATGTAAGGTCACAACTGAAATGAGTGTATGGCCGTCAATCCACACCAAAGCAAAGCTCCATAATGTAAGGTCACAACTGAAATGAGTGTATGGCCGTCAATCCACACCAAAGCAAAGCTCCATAATGTAAGGTCACAACTGAAATGAGTGTATGGCCGTCAATCCACACCAAAGCAAAGCTCCATAATGTAAGGTCACAACTGAAATGAGTGTATGGCCGTCAATCCACACCAAAGCAAAGCTCCATAATGTAAGGTCACAACTGAAATGAGTGTATGGCCGTCAATCCACACCAAAGCAAAGCTCCATAATGTAAGGTCACAACTGAAATGAGTGTATGGCCGTCAATCCACACCAAAGCAAAGCTCCATAATGTAAGGTCACAACTGAAATGAGTGTATGGCCGTCAATCCACACCAAAGCAAAGCTCCATAATGTAAGGTCACAACTGAAATGAGTGTATGGCCGTCAATCCACACCAAAGCAAAGCTCCATAATGTAAGATCACAACTGAAATGAGTGTATGGCCGTCAATCCACAACCAAAGCAAAGCTCCATAATGTAAGGTCACAACTGAAATGAGTGTATGGCCGTCAATCCACACCAAAGCAAAGCTCCATAATGTAAGGTCACAATGTTGGAAATGATGAGGAGTAAGCAAAAGTGACGCGGAAGTAACCCATCTTCATCTCTGCACGTCCGCAATGTTGTAAAAAAAACAACAACTGCAAAAAACAATTAGACAATCCCCATTGGCTAGATATTCACATGTGATGGGGTGATTTAGAATTTTGTGTGGTAGTATTTACTGATGTTCGTACTATCAACCATCGGTTGCAGTTAGGGTTAGGTTTAAAATAAGGGTTAGGGTAAGGGTTAGGGTTAGGGCTAGGGTAGGATTAGTAGATAGTTAGTTGAAATGTTACTGATAGTCTGTAGAGCATTCTACAGATGGACTTTCCAGATAAATCCCCGTTTCTCTTCTGATGAAAACAATGTGCTCATGTTCTGTGAACAAAACATTGAAGATAGGATTTTGTATTCACTGAGGACATTTGTATTTCATGTTTTGCTAAAGGCGGTCTAAGGTATGCAAGTCAGGTACGGAAGGCAAGACAATGATCAGAAGTTCTGTAAATTGTATTTGAGCATTTGATCATTGCTGTTCTGCTATAGATACATCTCAAAACAGATCCCGAAATTGCTAGTACGAGATTGAGAAAAACGGTATGATCTACTGTTTGGAGTGGAATTCTGTAGATAATACTGTGATTATTTTCTAGTGCTTTCTACTATTTTGTTTTGACAACTTTGAGAGATAAGTTGCTCAACTGTCTCTTATCACATGAAAAGAAAAACATGAAAAGAAAAATGTAACCTTTATTTGTCATATTGACAATGAAATATTAGCCTTTTTGTTGTTGTTGTAAAATATCCATATCAATTATTTACCAGGCAGCGAAATGCAATATGATAGAGAGTAATATGTTTTCATAAGGCATGCATAATTCCAATGCCTTTTATTCATGTGAATATAAATGAGACATTATAATAAAGCTCCTTGCCTAGGCATGGTAAGAGCTTTACATAATATGAATAAGGTTTTTTTCTGTGTCACTGGTAAGAATATTCCCTCTACTTCCCTCTGGTGGAGAAAAAGAGTAGAGAACAGACAATGAGTCAATGAGAAAATCTTGAGCAGGATACCCAGACAGATTAACAGATATTCAGTCCCAGTCAAAGGTTTGGACACACCTACCCATTCAAAGAGTTTTCTTTATTTTTACTATTGTCTACATTGTAGAATAATAGTGAAGAGATCAAAAAAAACTATGAAATGACACATATGGAATCATGTAATAACCAAAAACAAAGTGTAAAAGTGTAATTTTAATATTTTAGATTATTCAAAGTAGCCACGCTTTGCCTTGATGACAGTGTTGCATAATCTTGGCATTCTCTCAACCAGCTTCATGAGGAATGCTTTTCCAACAGTCATGAAGGAGTTCCCACATGTGCTGGGCACTTGTTGGCTGCTTTTCCTTCAGTCTGGGGTCCAACTCATCCCAAACCATCTCAATTGGGTAGAGGTTGGGTGATTGTGGAGGCCAGATCATCTGATGCAGCACTCCATCACTATCATTCTTGGTCAAATAGCCCTTACATAGCCTGGAGGTGTGTTTTGGATCATTGTACTGTTGAAAAACAAAACAGTCCCACTAAGCACGAACCAGATGAGATGTCGTATCACTACAGAATCACGTGGTAGCCATTCTGGTTAATTGTGCCTTGAATTCTAAATAAATCACAGAGTGGCACCAGCAAAGGACAACCACACCATCACACCTCCTCCTCCATGCTTCATGGTGGAAACCACACATAAGGAGATCATCCGTTCACTTACTCTGCGTCTCTCAAAGACACGGCAGTTGGAACCAAACATCTCAAATTTGGACTCATCAGACCAAAGGACAGATTTCCAGCGGTCTATTTTTTCTGCATCATTTCAACCATGAAGGCCTGATTCATGCAGTCTCCTCTGAACAGTTGATGTTGAGATGTGTCTGTTGTCATGTATTGTATTGTCATGTCTTGTCCCTGTGCTTTCTCTTCTCTTCGTTTCCCCCTGCTGGTCTTATTAGGTTTCTTTCTCTCTCTCTATTCCTCTCTCTCTCTATCGTTCCGTTCCTGCTCCCAGCTGTTCCTCATTCTCCTAACGACCTTGTTTACTCTTTCACACCTGTCCCCTATTTTGCCCTCTGATTAAGTCTCTATTTATCTCTGTGTTTCTGCTTCTGTCCTTGTCGGATTCTTGTTTGCTGTTTGCTTTGCTTTTGTTCCGTCCAGTTGTATTCTGCCTCGTCATCAGATACTATGTGTGAGCAGGTGTCTCTATCCTCTACGGCCCGCGCCTACCCGAATGGACCTGCAGTCTGTTGCCGCTAGCCCTGCAACTCTCCTCAACAACTAGAAGGGGGACTCTCCTGTTAAACTAGAGGACTTGTGTTTTCCCTGTTTGGACTTCCCCTGTAATGATTGAGGAGTTATGTTTTCCCTGTTTGGACATTAAAAGACTCTGTTTCTGTTATATCGCTTTTGGGTCCTCACTCACCTGCATAACATCTGTTACTTGAACTCTGTCAAGCATTTATTTGAGCTGCAATTTCTGAGGCTGGTAACTCTAATGAACTTATCCTCTGCAGCAGAGGTCACTCTGGGTCTTCCTTTCTTGTGGCGGTCCTCATGAGAGACAGTTTCATTATAGCGCTTCACATTTTTTGTGACTACACTTGAAGAAACTTGAAAAGCTCTTGAAATGTTCCATATTGACTGACCTTCATATCTTAAGGTAATGATGGACTGTCGTTTCTCTTTGCTTATTTGAGCTGTTCTGTCACATTCTGACCTTAGTTCCTTTGTTATGTCTTTGTTTTAGGTTGGTCAGGGCGTGAGTTGGGGTGGGTAGTCTATGTTCTTTTTTCTATGTGTTTGGCCTAATATGGTTCTCAATCAGAGCCAGGTGTCGTTCGTTGTCTCTGATTTTTGAATCATTATTAGGTAGCCTGTTTTCCCCATTTTGGTTGAGGGTGTTTACATTTTCTGATTAGTGTTTTTCTGCACCTTACAGGACTGTTTTTTTGTTGTTTATTCACGTTGTTGTTTTGTATTTCAATGTTCCATTATTAAAATCATGAACACGTACCACGCTGCGCTTTGGTCCACACCTTCTTCCACCCACAACAGCCGTTACAGAAACACCCACCAACCAAGGACCAAGCAGCGTGGTATCGGGCAGCAGCGATTTCTGGACTCATGGACATGGGAGGAGATTTTGGACAGAAAAGGACCCTGGGCACAGGCCAGCCCCCCGCAAGTGCCATGTGAGAGTGGGCATCCAGCAAGGATGTGTTGTGCTGGCCCAGCGTGTTTGGTCTCCAGTATGCCGTTTCGGCCCAGGGTATCCTGCGCCGGCTCTGCGTGCTGTGTCTCTGAGGCGCTGGGAGGGTGCAGTGCGTTTTATGCCTGCGCTCCGCCCGTGCCGGGCAAATGTGGGTATTGAGCCTAAGGGAGAGGTGCGAGTGGTATGCACCAGATCTCCAGTACTCAACCCACAGCCCAGTTCAACCTGTACTCTGGAGGGTCCAGTCTAAAGGAGTCATCCAGCCTGGAGAAGTGGTACCAAGGCTGCGCACCAGGGCTCCAGTGCTCCCCCACAGCCTGGTCCGTCCAGTGCCTCCTCCAAGCACCAGGCCTCCTGTAGGTCTCCCCAGCCTGGTGGGTCCTGTGGCAGCCCCAGCCCCACGCACCGTCAGTCAGGAGCTGCCAGAGCCGCCCGTCAGTCAGGAGCTGCTAGAGCCACCCGTCAGTCAGGGGCTGCCAGAGCCATCCTTCACTCCGGAGCTGCCAGAGGCGCTGCCGGAGTCTCCCATCTACTCAGGACCCGCTGCAAGGGTCCCCAGTCCGAGGTTGGCGGCGAGGGTCGCCACTCTAAAGGCACCACTGAAGCGGGCAAAGAAGCGGGCAAAGACTATGGTGGAGTGGGCTCCACGTCCTGCGCCAGAGCCGCCACCACGGACAGACGCCCACCCAGACCCTCCCCTATAGGTTCAGGTTATGCGGCCGGAGGGGGGGGGGGGGGGGGGGCACTGTCATGTTCTGACCTTAGTTCCTTTGTTATGTCTTTGTTCTAGGTTGGTCAGGGTGTGAGTTGGGGTGGGTAGTCTATGTTCTTCCACCTACAACAGCCGTTACATGTTCTTACCATAATATGAACTTGGTCTGTTACCAAACGCTATCTTCTGTATACACAACACAACTGATTGGCTCAAACACATTAAGAAATTCCACAAATGAACTTTTAACAAGGCACATCTGTTAATTGAAATGCATTCCAGGTGACTACCTCATGAAGCTGGTTACGAGAATGCCAAGAGTGTGCAAAGCTGTCATCAAGGCAAAGGGTGGCTAATTTGAAGAATCTCAAATATAAAATCTATTTTGATTTGTTTAATACTTATTTAGTTACTACATGATTCCATATGTGTTATTTCACAGTTTTAATGTCTTCACTATTATTCTACAATGTAGAAAATAATTAAAATAAAGAAAAACCCTTGAATGAGTAGGTGTGTCCAACATTTTGACTGGTAGTGTAGATGCCATTTCATTATTTGGTATTATGTAGTATTTGTTTGTATTATGTAGTATTATGTAACCTGTAGTGTAGATGAAAAGTAAAGGACAATTTATGTGTGTGTGGGGGGGGGTCTGACAAGCCATTACTGCAGACAGGTCATTAACTATGTGAGATAAGTAAGAGCTGCTGCTGAAATGGCTGTCCTGTTCTCTCTCCCTCAGCTCACCTCACCCACCTCTTCTCTCTCTCTCTCTCTCTCTCTCTCTCTCTCTCTCTCTCTCTCTCTCTCTCTCTCTCTCTCTCTCTCTCTCTCTCTCTCTCTCTCTCTCTCTCTCTCTCTCTCTCTCTCTCTCTCTCTCTCTCTCTCTCTCTCTCTCTCTCTCTCTCTCTTCCGTATGCAAGATAAGTTAAGGTGCAGCGGCAGTGAGTTTGAGTGTGTGTGTTTGTGTGCGTGTGTGCATGTGTGTGTGAGTCTGCATGTGCATATGTATGCATGTCTGCTTGGACATGCGGCGAAGCGATGGCCTGACAGGCAGTTTGTGTGTCTCACCTCTCAGATTCTCTATGTTCAGTGCCTTTCGAAAGTGTTCAGACCCCTTGACTTTTTCCACATTTTGTTACATTACAGCCTTATTCTAAAATGGATTAAATATTACTTTTTTTCTCACACAATACCACATAATGACAAAGTGAAAACAGGTTTTTATTTTAAAAAATGAACAGACATACCTTATTTACATAAGTATTCAGACCCTTTGCTATGAGACACACGAAATTGAGCTCAGATGCATCCTGTTTCCATTGATCATCCTTGAGATGTTTCAACAACGTGATTGGAGTCCACCTGTGGTAAAGTCAATTGATTGGACATGATTTGGAAAGGCACACACCTGTCTATATAAGATCCCACGGTTGACAGTGCATGTCAGAGCAAAAACTAAGCAATGAGGTCGAAGGAGTTGTCCATAGAGCTCGGAGACAGGATTGTGTCGAGGCACAGATCTGGGGAAGGGTACCAATAAATGTCTGTGGCAGAACCTCAGACTGGGGTGAATGTTCACCTTTCAACAGGACAACGACCCTAAGCACACAGCCAAGACAACGCTCTGAATGTCTCTGAATGTCCTTGAGTGGCCTAGCCAGAGCCAGGACTTGAACCCGATTAAACATCTCTGGAGAGACCTGAAAATAGCTGTGCAGCGATGCTCCCCATCCAACCAGACAGAGCTCGAGAGGATCTGCAGAGAGGAATGGGAAAACTCTCCAAATACAGGTGTGCCAATCTTGTAGCGTCATACCCAAGAAGACTCTAAGCTGTAATCACTGCCAAAGGTGCTTCAGCAAAGTACTGAGTAAAGGGTCTGAATACTTACTATGTTCATGTGATATTTCAGCTTTTTATTTTTAATAAATTAGCAAAAAGAAATGAAAACTTGTTTTTGCTTTGTTATTATGGGGTGTTGTGTGTAGGTTGATAAGAGGGAAAAAACGATTTCATCAATTTTAGAATAAGGCTGCAATGTATAAACGTTTGGAATAAGTCAAGGGGTCTGTATCCTTTCTAATGCTCTGTATCTTTGAGTGTCTGTATGCCCCAAGTGAGTATCTATGTCTCTGTTTCTGTGTCTGAAGGTGTGCATATATGTGTGTATCTCCATGTTTCCTAGAGAGACTGCCATTGTGTGTGGATATTTAACATGTGTGTGTCTTTATTCATTTGTGTCTAGGAACATGCCTGGATCTCTCTGAGTCTCTCACTGTGTGTGTACTATCCAGAGCCTCAATCGTCCACACAGTGGTTATCTCTGAGCTGTTTTCCAGACACTCCAATGCTCAACAGGCCTGGACACACCCCAGCCCTCTCCCGCAGGGTACACAACACACCAGCCCTTCCCCGCAGTGTACACAACACATCAGCCCTCCCCCGCAGGGTACACAACACACCAGCCCTTCCCCACAGGGTACACAACACACCAGCCCTTCCCCACAGGGTACACAACACATCGGCCCTCCCCCGCGGGGTACACAACACACCAGCCCTCCCCCGCAGTGTACACAACACACCAGCCCTCCCCCGCGGGGTACACAACACACCAGCCCTCCCCCGCAGTGTACACAACACACCAGCCCTCCCCCGCGGGGTACACAACACACCAGCCCTCCCCCGCAGTGTACACAACACACCAGCCCTCCCCCGCGGGGTACACAACACACCAGCCCTCCCCCGCAGTGTACACAACACACCAGCCCTCCCCCGCGGGGTACACAACACACCAGCCCTCAAACTCAAGTGTAAAATGTGTTTTTCCTATTTATCTTTCTCTTACTGTATCAAATGCATCAAACACATGTGTTCTATGCCATTCCATTACCTCTTTTCCAGCATTTATTATGAGCCATCCTCCCCTCAGCAGCCTCCACTGGATTTCACACACTGTCATACTTTCTTTTCCAACTGCAGAGGATGCGATAATATCAAATATGAAATTCTGTTGAATTTGTTTCTTTCAAGATATAGTTATGTGCGTTTGGTGTGAGGAAGGAAACCATTCCCCTGAATGCAGAACCATTTGGGCTCCCGAGTGGCGCAGCAGTTTAAGGCACCGCATCTCCGGCCCTGGTCTGATTCCGGGTTGTATCACAACCGGCCGTGATTGGGAGTCCCATAGGGCGGCGTACGATTGGCCCAGCGCTGTCCAAATTTGTTCTAAACCGACTTGACTAGTGAAATAAAGGTTATATAAAGAAAATGGAGCATTCCTTTATGAAGGAGGGTGTAAGGTACATACTACACCACAAGGTGGCAGTAAAGGCACATACAATGATAGCGGTATCTGAGCACACATATCAGGTGAACATTATAATCTCTGGTCACATGGGGGCACTAGTAACTCTAGATTAACCACTAAGGTCAAAAATGTTGGTGTGAAGGCAGAGGATGTCACTGAAGACCAATTAGCAAGAATTATGTCACCATAAACACTCAACTGTTGACAGCTATGTCATGAGATAACTGTGGTGGCAAGTCAGTAATGCTTAAGAAAAGTACACTGAATGGACCCCTCTGAGGCTCTGACGTAGGAACACACACACACACACACTACCCAAATGCACTTACAGACATAACATTTGTGCAAATTGGGTTATCAAGTAGGCCATTGCTTCATATTTCCAAGTCAAACCAAAGAACTCAACATTGGAATGGAATTATGTGTGTTCATAAATAATGATTTATCTTGATTCAATAACTTACATTCTTGTTTATGAAGATGAGCAGGGGAGTGTATTTAATCGACATCATGGTTGGATCTATAATTAATGCACATTTGGCCTCCTAATATAGCTAATGACCGTGTCTTGATGATCGGGGGTTATCTCGGCTGTTTCCATGGAAGTCAATAACAAAGCATTGTCACAGCTCTGATAAAAACACGAGAGAGATTTGAAGATAAGATCTCTAAGCACCAAAAGGCATGTAGTTTTAAAGTCATCTTTGGATTGCCTGTCGGTGAACTGTGTGCCAATACTAAACTGATCACAACAGATTTGTTCTGTCTTCTGAATCCAAAACCCTGGAGGAAGCTGCAGACAGCAGCTGTGCTGGAGGAGCCATTCCAACGCATGTGGAGCAGAGACATAGTCAGTGAATTCTGTATGTCTGTAAGCTTCTATT